>NC_140023.1:25888344-26465111 GCF_964263955.1 Coregonus lavaretus | reverse complement strand
ACCACTGACTCACACACTGTACAAACACACAACACCGTACACACACACACACACACACACACATTTCGCTATAACATATGAGATTCTGACAGCAGCGGTGAGGTATTGGAATCCCATAGTCTATCATCTGGATGATAAAAAAAAAGACATGATCAAACCTTCCATATACAACCAGTATACAATCTGATACATAGAAACACACATTCACCTCCTCCCAAGGCTCCAGCTCCTGTAGTAAGATGTGTGTGGGCAAGGGTCAGGGGTTGTGGGCTTGGGGGGGGGGGGGGGGGGGGCACTCCTACTCTGAGATGCAGTGTCCACATGCCAGGATGACACCAGGTATAGTGAAAGATGATTGGTACAGATTCAAGTAGAAATGTCTTAAATAAATCATTGTAACTTAGTTAATTAATTATGTAACAATGTAAAACCTTAAGGAGAGAGGGAAAGAGAGAGAGAGACAGACAGAGAGAATAGAGAGAGAGAGACAGACAGATATAGACTGACAGAGGGAATAGAGAGAGAGACAGACAGATATAGACTGACAGAGGGAATAGAGAGAGAGAGAGACAGACAGATACAGACTGACAGAGGGAATAGAGAGAGAGAGACAGACAGATATAGACTGACAGAGGGAATAGAGAGAGAGAGAGAGACAGACAGATACAGACTGACAGAGGGAATATATAGAGAGAGACAGACATATACAGACTGACAGAGGGAATAGAGAGAGAGAGAGAGACAGACAGATACAGACTGACAGAGGGAATAGAGAGAGAGAGACAGACAGATACAGACTGACAGAGGGAATAGAGAGAGAGAGACAGACAGATATAGACTGACAGAGGGAATAGAGAGAGAGAGAGAGACAGACAGATACAGACTGACAGAGGGAATAGAGAGAGAGAGAGACAGACATATACAGACTGACAGAGGGAATAGAGAGAGAGAGAGAGACAGACAGATACAGACTGACAGAGGGAATATAGAGAGAGAGACAGACAGATATAGACTGACAGAGGGAATAGAGAGAGAGAGACAGACCGATACAGACTGACAGAGGGAATAGAGAGAGAGAGACAGACAGATACAGACTGACAGAGGGAATAGAGAGAGAGAGACAGACAGATACAGACTGACAGAGGGAATAGAGAGAGAGAGACAGACAGATATAGACTGACAGAGGGAATAGCGAGAGAGAGACAGACAGATATAGACTGACAGAGGGAATAGAGAGAGAGAGACAGACAGATATAGACTGACAGAGGGAATAGAGAGAGAGAGAGAGAGAGACAGATACAGACTGACAGAGGGAATATAGAGAGAGAGACAGACATATACAGACTGACAGAGGGAATAGAGAGAGAGAGAGAGACAGACAGATACAGACTGACAGAGGGAATAGAGAGAGAGAGAAAGACAGATACAGACTGACAGAGGGAATAGAGAGAGAGAGACAGACAGATATAGACTGACAGAGGGAATAGAGAGAGAGAGAGAGACAGACAGATACAGACTGACAGAGGGAATAGAGAGAGAGAGACAGACATATACAGACTGACAGAGGGAATAGAGAGAGAGAGACAGACAGATATAGACTGACAGAGGGAATAGAGAGAGAGAGACAGACCGATACAGACTGACAGAGGGAATAGAGAGAGAGAGACAGACATATATAGACTGACAGAGGGAATAGAGAGAGAGAGACAGACAGAGAGAGACTGACAGAGGGAATAGAGAGAGAGAGACAGACAGATATAGACTGACAGAGAGAATAGAGAGAGAGAGAGACAGACAGATATAGACTGACAGAGAGAATAGAGAGAGAGAGACAGACAGATATAGACTGACAGAGGGAATAGAGAGAGAGAGAGACAGACAGATATAGACTGACAAAGGGAATAGAGAGAGAGAGAGAGACAGACAGATATAGACTGACAGAGGGAATAGAGAGAGGGAGAGACAGACAGATATAGACTGACAGAGGGAATAGAGAGACAGAGACAGACAGATATAGACTGACAGAGAGAATAGAGAGAGAGAGACAGACAGATATAGACTGACAGAGGGAATAGAGAGAGAGAGAGACAGACAGATACAGACTGACAGAGGGAATAGAGAGAGAGAGACAGACATATATAGACTGACAGAGGGAATAGAGAGAGAGAGAGAGACAGACAGATATAGACTGACAGAGAGAATAGAGAGAGAGAGACAGACAGATATAGACTGACAGAGGGAATAGAGAGAGAGAGACAGACAGATATAGACTGACAGAGGGAATAGAGAGAGAGAGACAGACAGATATAGACTGACAGAGGGAATAGAGAGAGAGACAGACAGATATAGACTGACAGAGGGAATAGAGAGAGAGAGACAGACAGATACAGACTGACAGAGGGAATAGAGGGAGAGAGAGAGAGAGAGAGACAGACTGACAGAGGGAATAGAGAGAGAGAGAGACAGTTGGGTGTGAGACAGATACAGGGCCGGTACCCGTTTGGAGCGTCACTGGGCTTTCCTGTGGATGCGAGGCCTGGTGCGGTTTGGGGCCCTCGGCTGTATCCTGGACCCAGCCTCGTGTCAGCATCCCCGGCCCCGGGCCGAACATACACCTCTCCCTTAGCAGCTCTTCCTCCACCTCTCCCACTCACATACACGTAGCTACAGCAGTGAGAGGGAGAGGAAATTATGTTGAGGAACCATAAGAAGAATGTAAAAATGCTGTTTGGGGACCATAAGAGGAATGTCAAAATGCTGTTGGGGGACTATAAGAGGAAGGTAAAATTATGCTTGTGGAAGGTGATAAGAACGTATAATTATGCCCTGGGAACGTAAGAAGAGCGTAAAAATGATTTAGAAAAAGGCTGTTTGCTGTGGTATTGAATCAAATTCTATATCAGCACAAAACATCTCCCAGTACCTGTGTGTGGGTCTCGCTCAGGTTCTCAAACATCTCCTTACCTCTCTTCATATGGGCCTCCATACGAGACAGGAACTCTTAGAGAGGGAGAATAAGAGATAGAGAGAGAGAGAGAGAGAGAGATAGAGAGAGAGAGAGAGAGAGAGAGAGAGAGAGAGAGAGAGAGAGAGAGAGAGAGAGAGAGAGAGAAGGAAAGGAAGAAGAAATAAAAGAGCTGCAATGTTAAAATAACAGCACAGTATGACCACTACTATGACTATCCCTCGAAATGTGTTACTGTTATCATAAAACAGATATCTAACATATCACTGAGAAATCCGAAAAGTATAATCAATGTTCAGTTTTCCTTTAGACCAGTTCTACAGTAATATGTGTGTGTAAAAACACTACACCTTCATTATTCTATCTGAAAAACAACATTCTTTCTTCATGACCTTGCTGTACGGTGTATTCGTATTAGTATTGTTTGTTTCATCATGAAATTATCATACACTCATACAATTACATCCCATATGAATTGCATTCAGTAAGTGAAATAAGCTAGTGGCTACGCAGCCTTCCAATAACACTGTCTATGGATCCAACCGTTTGGTGTCTGTGATCTAATTAGCTTCAACGTTAATATCTCAGTGGTACGTCGCAACAGTGGGCAGGGTGCAATGGTGTGTGTGTGTGCGCATGTATGTATCCTGCTGCTAGATTAGCTCTAGCTAGTGTTACCCCTGTAGGAGGCCTGTGTAAAGCAGTGACTCACATTGTAGTTTAGACAATCATTACAAAAAGGGGCCTCACTGAGATGGGTAGTGAAACAAATACATTTCAGTAGGTTACACACAGAATATTACTGACTAAATTAACATGCTGTAGACTAGAGCTTCAGTCATGGTCGTGCATGGCTAAGTCCACTTCTGGAAATCATATTTCTCTACTCTACTGCCTCCACCAGGTGTAATAAATGCATAGTTTAATAAATGCTTGTCTTGTGTCTGGATTTCATCTGATCCACCTGGTAGTTTAGTCAAGCATCTCAGATGAATATAAGAAATCTTGTACATCAAGTCATGTCTCTGAGTATCGACAGACTTGGCTGCATATCTGGTAGTTTGTGACATGAGACTCCTCAATCTTACAGAATGGCAACCATAATAGCAAAGTTCATTGTAAGAAGAGGGGAGGCTATTCTCTTCCTTTGTGGGAGTGTTTCCTTAATAGAGGGTGGGGACACACAGGTGGGGGGTTGGGGCTGATAACTTTTGGGTCATGGTTAAAAACTGGGTACTGTCTTTCTTTACTTTGTGGGACACAAGACCTTTAAGTCTCAACCCAGATATAGATTGGAAAACCCTAGTGATTGTATATGGTATTTCAAATGTAGTCTTTGAGGATAGACAGAGACTTGTTCTGACGATAAACTACATGACCTCCAAAACTGTTGTTCAAACCAGCAACCGACGGACAGCACAAATGTGACAATATAGACAACAGAAAAAAATGGAGGAAGAATAGGAAACAAAATTGAAGAAAAATTAAAAAGAGAGAAGAGATAAACGGGCCTAATAAAGTTGATAAAATAAATCAGTTTTTTCACAGATAAACACAGAGTCGCTGCCGTCACCACCATCTATAATTTCATTCCTTAATTTGGAGAAACATAAGTAATATATAGCATTAATTACCCTATTTAGCAGATAGCAATCTCATTCACTCTTTAAACGCTGCATTAAATAACATAACTCATCTCTTCCCCTCCGCAATTAACATCATAACATCACACATTCTCATTTCCATTTTAATAACTTCCCAACAACACGCCACCTCTGATGATGGTGATGTGTGTGTGTGTGTGTGTGTGTGTGTGTGTGTGTGTGTGTGTGTGTGGTGTGTGTGTAAGTGCATGCGTGCGGTGGGTGCATTGTTGCATAAAGCAACCTAATGTCAACATCTCTGTGTGCTGGTGGTGACTGGTAATGAATTTAAAGGGTGTATATGGATAATTTAACAGGGTAACAACTTACAAAACAACTCAACAACCACCCAGTAGCCTATTCACAACCAATAGTAATCTAATTTCACCTTATTTTAAAACTACTTTTTTGTGCATTTGCAGAGACATTCTGAAAAACAGTTGGATTTCTATCAATTGCTCTGTGAGACATCACTGCGGGAACCACTGAGTGCACTGGAACTGCAAACATTGTGCACATGTTCAGCATTTTAGCCATCTTTATTAAATTATTTTGCAACATAATGTTCTGACAATAGCCCAGTAGTCAAATTACATGTCACAACCAGGGTTGGGGTCAATTCCATTTCAATTCCACTCAATTCAGAAAGTAAACCAAATTCAAATTCAAATTCGAATTCCACATTTTCCTAATTGAAAAGCATTGAAGTTTGGAATTTCGATGTAGTTCCTGAATTGACTGGAATTGAAATGGAATTGACCCCAACTCTGGTCACAACGTTTTGGATAATTTACAGACGTGCATGTCGATAGAGTGATAAATAGATGACAAGGTTATTAGCAAAGTACATCACTGAAATGTGCCGATCATAACAGCTGTAATATCCTAATATTAACGCAGTAATTTTGTAATGTCAAATATGAGACGCAGGGATGGATTGATCAGGGGATGTTCATTCAACAAATAACCCGTTAGCTGTCCAACTCAATGCCTATCCAGACGAGTAGCCTACTCATAAGTCCAAAAGGCTACAGTCATAAGGTCTGAATACTAGCTGCCACAGTCTCATCTTAGAAAACACGCCATGGTCTCTGCCTAGAAAACTCCTCAGACTAGCTAGCCTATTATTCAAGCCATTATAGAGGACCACAGTATGAGTCATAATACCCATACAATCTAGAGGTCAAACACATTTTTCCCATAGTGGATTTTTAGAAACACTTCAAATAAGGGCTGTGTTTCGTGTAGGCTTACCCTGGCGTGATGTGTTGATAACCATGTAAATCTCTCTCGGACAAGGTGTCTTTTATCAATATATTTGCCTGTATTAGATCATTAGTACAGTTGTAGGCAAGGTTATTTAATGTTATTTAGTCCTAAATGCTATGGTGGGTTTTAAATTAATTGGTATTCACACGTTTGTTTCTGAGGTAGAATTACTGTCATGTTATTGATGCCAAATTGCAAACCTTATTTGCACCTTCACTATTCCAGAACCAATGTGTGTGCCTGAGTCTTATCACCTCTCAACTAGGTAAGCTGTTTCAACCTGGAACACTATTATCCTGCTTTGGTCTGTTTCAGTCATTGCAGGAAGTCCTGAAGAAGGGTTTTGTCCCAGCCCAGCTCTAACACCTGACTTAAATCAATCAACATAACGAATCACAGCGATATGCTATGATTTGTAATCAGGTATGAGCTGGGCTGGAACAAAAGCTTATACACACTCCTGCCGTTCAGATCTGGAGCTGTCCCCCCCTTTAAGTCATTATTCTGTACTATTGAGAGCTCCACTCTCAAGTTGAAGTTTAACTTGTTGACTGATGCCAAGGCGGCAGCGGCTAAGAAGAAGGGAGCAGCTGCGGACCAGAAAACTGCAGCCAAAAAAGCACCTCCCCTGTCTGTCTGGTGAGTAGTATTGGTTGGTACTGTATGTGCCTTTAGGTTCATCTCCACGTGTAGATTATTGCAGGGGTTCCCAAACTTTTTCACTCAGGCCCCCCTTCCAGAATTGGGGAACATCCCGTGCCCCGCCACTGCCCGTGCGTGTGTGCCATGTCTATTTCTATAGGCACAAACACTGTTCATGAAACAAACTGTTCAGATCCCTCTTGTTGGCACATTGAAAATGTTGCAGGTTGAAGCTTATTTCCTGCAACTCTATGCATATTGCCATGTCTAAAATCTATTCATGTGATATTTAAGTGACTCAAACATTACTACAAAATCTATGGGCTAAAAAAACCTAGCTAAAAAACATTAGATGACATGGGCTAGTTGATCTAGACATTTCTGACAAGTTATAAATAGCTCTCTAAGGTATGCAATGACTGACATGACCAGAGGAACTGATGATGCACTACCCAATTTCGAAATTGCTGACCCCTTGTGAGTAACCAATGTATTTTCATATTATAATGCTTGCAGAGCTGTCTAATGGGAGTATGAATCTGAGCTTCCTGGACATTAGAGAGGAGACATGTCATACTCATCATCGACATCTCTAACACACAAATACTGGGGCAGCCTCTGCTATTGTAATATGCTGCAGTTGATTGACTGGTTCGCCGAGTGACGTCAAAGTCCATTGTTCTAGAATGCCAAACATTCAGAACGTTCAAAAGTGCTTTGCAAACTGTTTGTTTAAAATTGATATAGTTAATTTTTCGGTTAATATGAAGAGACAGATAGAACTATAGAACGCTGCTGAAATGAATCCCTGAAAGCTTTTGACTGCTCCCAGTCTGTCAGTATCTCCATGCAGTATAGTGCTGTTATCTGTAATGGTTTACCATGGGCACCTTGTCTCCAGTGTTCACTAGGCAGAAATCGGAAGAAGACGGTCCAAAACGGAGTGGAACAGGGAGGTACTATCTTAACTTGTATAATAACAAATGTTCCTTTTCCGTTGCACAGCGATGATAAACATTTTGCTATGGTGTTCCCTAATGAACAGGACCTTGTAGAGAACTGTACACCCATACACATACCCATACAAACTACACACACCTACACCTAACAAATCAAATTTGATTTGATTTGCTTGATTGCCGTCTCTCGAGCTCTACAAAACCAGTAGCCTCCTAAAGTACAAGCAAACTTCCTTGAGGAAGGACCAGTTGCGGGACCAATCTGATGAAAACATTATTCTGTTAAGTCCTATTTCCTGACTGCTCTGCCTTTTAGGGAGTAGAGACCATTAATCAGGCAGTCGATGGGCTGTCAGCAGATGATATGATAAATAAGAACACAAAATGAATCATGTTTTCATCAGATTGGTACCGCTATAATTACCAACGCCTGTTTCTGGGGTTCAAGGCACACACACACACACACACACACACACACACACACACACACACACACACACACACACACACACACACACGCACACACACACACACTGTTTGTGGGGGCGAGACTGAAAGACAGACATACAACCAGACACAGCCAGATAGACACGGTAATTTCATGGCTGTGCGCCTGAGTAATACGTCCCCACGTCCTGATCCAGATGGCGCAACGTCTTCCTCTGCGGGGGGAACTAATGATGTGGGTTGCGTGTTTCGGGCGTAAAAACAACAATAAGCGCGTCTTTAACCTTCAACAGCAGCCTTAGCGTGTGTGGGTATTACTACAGATACAATGAACAGATATCAATTACTGGGCCCACTGAGGGGTGGTCAGATGGGACAATCCAAATCCATTTACAGGAATAATCAAACACACCCACAGGGTTTGATGGACCAACGCACACACGCACACACAGCACAGTGACATTGGGAGGTGTGTGTGTGTGTGTGAGAGGGTTTAGGGGCACCTGTGTGACAAAGATGTAATCTAGCCAATGAACCGACATGCCCCTAAGGACACACACACTCAAGGTCCTCACTAGTATAGGAATATCAACAAACAGTGTAGTTTGGTCAGGTTACCTCCACAGTGCCCGTCTCTCTACCCAGTCGTTTGTGGACAGAGCTAATAGCAGAGCTGATTACACTACGTTTCCTCTGTCAGCTTCCTCTTTATATTGTCTGACGAGACAAAAAACATCAATCAATCAATCAATCAATCAATTAATCAGTAAGTCAGTCCTTAAGTCAGACATATACACAAAATACACAAGTGCAGGCCTGAGCAAGAACAGTAGATCATATTGATGTGGTTCACTTCGGCAGGCATAAAGATCTGATATTCTGTGCAGGCTTGCATCTCACCTGTGTGTATACCTAAGTGATGTGTTTGTGCGTCCATGCATGTGTGTGGTCTCACCTTTGTATAACTGCCATGCCTTGAGTGATGTCTCCTCCCCCATCCTCTAAATCTGATTGGCTGACAGCTCGCACTTATAGGTGTCTTCTAGAATGGGGCGTCTCTCAGTCAGGATCTTAGACCACACACTCTCAACTAGGGACATCAACTCTGTAACACACACTCAGCTCGATCTTATGGGTGATGGGTCCCTCAACTAGGGACATCTGTCTCTACTGTCACACATGCACACATAGCACTACCTCTGTCTGACTGTGGAAGTGCGGCTACTCTTGATAGGGAAAAGATGAGACAGGGTTCTCGGCTGGTGTTTCTTGTGCGTTTCACACCCAAAGCCTTCTGGAATACAATGAATACAAAGCATCCATGATCACAAAGCCAATCATAAACCAATCACATGACTAACTCTTCAACACCCTGTGTATGTTGTGTGTGTTCTTGAGCGTGCGCACGCACACGTGTGTGTGTTTGTGTGTGCATGGGTGCTTACACATGTGCGTACACATGTTACCTACCTGTCAAATAGTATCAACAGTAGACAGTGCAGTAGGCATGTGTTGAAGTTCACTATGGCCTTGTAGTTTACCATGACTACATCCCAACGTGCCATTACCACTCGCAGTGTCCTGAAGACAGCTTCCTGTTCGGCCTGTGTGTGTCGTTGGCGGGACAGGAAGTAGAGCAGGCCTGGGTTGGTGTTGATGTAGAGGGAGGAGACTTTGTTCTCTCTCTGTGATAGGCCTTTCTCCAGCACCTGACAGGAAACAGCAGGTGAAAAGTTCAGACCATTGCAGATAGGCAGAAGGCCTGCGTTCCAGGCAGGCTACGTTGCTGTCGCGCTGTGTGCAATAGCGGTTGCAGCTGCGTATCACGTCAACGACTTCGCAGTCAGACATCAGGCTGCTATATCAAATGATGCGGTTAGCTAATTTGTTTAACCGTTTTCGTTCTGAGATATGGCAGGCGACTGCAATGTAGTCAGCCTGGAATGCCACCAAAGATTTTATGAATAGAGTTGACATGACTCCTTACTTACTATGTACATGAAGGACAGTACTTTTTATCTGAGCATTCTGTAATGTTACTTACACCCATGGCAGCACATAGCATTCAGAGTGTTTCCCACCAACACTATCTGGTCAGCCAGGAAGGTGAGCAGGTTCTCTGGCTCAACCAGAAACATGCCGCTCAAGAGTTTCTGCAGAAACTTTTGACTGGAAAATACCACGTCCTCCATCTGAGTGGCCATCTGCCCCTCAGGTCTCTTGGAGTTTGCGTCTGGTGACAAAGAGGGAGAAAGATCTGTTGAGTGACACAATACAATGCTTTATTCCCCTTTGCATGGAAATTCAATTTGTGATTGTGTGTCTGTCTGTGTGTGTGTGTTTGTGTGTGTGTGTGTGTGTGTGTGTACGTGCGCGGTTGTGAGTGTGCATGCATGTGAGAGGTGTGTGTGTGTGCATGTGTGTGTGTGTGTGGGGGTGTGCATGCGTGAGTGCATTCAGTGCATTCGGAAAGTATTCAGACCCCTTCACTTTTTCCAAATTTTTTACGTTCCAGCCTTATTCTAAAATTTATTAAATTGTTTTGTTCACTCATCAATCTACATACAATACCCCATAATGACCAAGCAAAAACAGGTTTTTAGACATTTTTGAAAATGTATATATAAAATAAAAGCTGAAATATCACATTTACATAAGTATTCAGACCCTTTACTCAGTACTTTGTTGAAGCACCTTTGGCAGCGATTACAGCCTTGAATCTTCTTGGGTATGACACTACAAGCTTGGTACACCTGTATTTGGGGAGTTTCTCCCATTCTTCTCTGCAGATCCTCTCAAGCTCTGTCAGGTTGGATGGGGAGCGAAGCTGCACAGCTATTTACAGGTCTCTCCAGAGATGTTCGATCGGGTTCAAGTCCGGGCTCTGGCTGGGCCACTCAAAGACATTCAGTGACTTGTCCCGAAGCCACTCTTGCTTTGTCTTGGCTGTGTGCTTAGGGTCGTTGTCCTGTTGGAAGGTGAACCTTTGGTTCAGTCTGAGGTCCTGAGTGCTCTGGAGCAAGTTTTCATCAAGGATCTCTCTGTACTTTGATCCGTTCATCTTTCCCTTGATCCTGACAAGTCTCCCATTCCCTGCCGCTGAAAAACATCCCACAGCATGATGCTGCCACCCCCATGCTTCACCATAGGGATGGTTCCAGGTTTCCTCCAGACGTGACGCTTGGCATTCACGCCAAAGAGTTCAATGTTGGTTTCATCAGACTAGAGAATCTTGTTTCTCATGGTCTGAGAGTCCTTTAGGTGCCTTTTGCGGGCTGTCATGTGCCTGTTACTGAGGAGTGGCTTCCATCTGGCCACTCTACCATAAAGCCCCGATTGGTGGAGTGCTGCAGAGATGATTATGCTTCTGGAAGGTTCTCCCGTCTCTACAGAGGTACTCTGCAGCTCTGTCAGAGTGACCATCGGGTTCTTGGTTACTTCCCTGACCAAAGCCCTTATCCCCCAATTGCTCAGTTTGGACGGGCGGCCAGCTCTAGGAAGAGTCTTTGTGGTTCCAAACTTCTTCCATTTAAAAATGATGGAGGCCAGTGTAGTCTTGGGGACCTTCAATGGTGCAGAAATGTTTTGGTACCCTTTCCCAGATCTGTGCCTCGACACAATCCTGTCTCTGCGCTCTACGGACAATTCCTTCGACCTCATGGCTTGGTTTTTGCTCTGACATGCACTGTCAACTGTGGGACCTTATATAGACAGGTGTGTGCCTTTTCAAATCATGTCCAATCAATTTAATTTACCACAGGTGGACTCCAATCAAGTTGTAGAAACATCTCAATGATGATCAATGGAAACAGGATGCACCTGAGCTCAATTTCGAGTCTCATAGCAAAGGGTCTGAATACTTATGTAAATAAGGTATTTCTGTTTTTTATTTGTAATACATTTGCAAAAATTTCTATAAACCTGTTTTCGCTTTGTCATTATGGGGTATTGTATGTAGATTGATGAGGAAAAATGTTTATTTAATCAATTTTAGAATAAGGCTGTAACGTAACAAAATGTGGAAAAAGCCAAGGGGTCTGAATACTTTCCAAATGCACTGTAGGTGAGGTATGTGCATGAGTGCATGTGTTGTGTATGTGTACTCTACCCTGTGTGTTGAGGTATGTGTTATGTCCATCCTCCTGGCTGGTCATGTGGATGACCTCCATGAGAAACTCAAGCAGTTCATTCTGGATAACCTGTCTCTGCTCCAACGACGCTCCTTCTGGGGAATACTGCAACACACACACACACACACACACACACACACACACACACACACACACACACACACACACACACACACACACACACACACACACACACACACACACACACACACACACACACACACACACACACACACACACACACACACACACACACACACACACACAGATGGGTGAACATGTGCTCCTAAGGTAGCAGCCAGCCCTGTCTTCTCTCCATCTCCCATGGTGCCATGTAGCTCAGTTGGTAGAGCATGGCGCTTGCAATGCCAGGGTTGTGAGTTCGATTCCCACGGGGGAGGGGCAGTATGAAAAAATTTATGAACTCACTAACTGTAAGTCGCTCTGGATAAGAGCGTCTGCTAAAATGTAAATGTGTTTAGCTGTAGTGTGTGACTCAATGAATACGTTGCCTCTCTGTCTCATAGGCGGGCCAAGAGTGACACCTTCTGGAGAAAGCAGGGAAATACAGTCATTTAGGAACAAGTGTGTATATGTGTGTGTTTACCTCCAGTAACAGCAGCAGGAAGTGTGTGTATTCCTTGGCAGGCAAGTTGAGCAGCAAGAGGATACAGATTAAGTCACACACCTGCTTCCTGGTTGGCTGACACTCCCACTTAGGCGCCTCCTCCTGAGGGAGAGGAGAGTAGAGCTAGAACATCACTATTTATCAAAACCCCCATTCTAGGTCTGATGTCCCCTCAGGAGAGCAGAAGAAGAATACACACCTCAGAAATCCATAGTTGGTCTCGGGGCAGTGATTGTGTACCAGACACAGGAATTGAATCACACTGCTGGGAAACTGCGACTACCAAGATGCATCAGTGGCAGACAACCGCTATACACGGAGAGAGACGACAGACAGGACAGCATTTAGATTGAGGAAGGGTGTTATACTAAGTTCATACTGATGACTTTAATAGTAACCATTTACAATGTTAAGTGCTTTGAGAGTACTTTTGTGTAATTGTAGTCAGAGTGAGAAGGTAAACTAATTTCTATGTTATGTTTTGAACCCAGTTTTCTCACCTGTGTGATGATGGCCTTGACCAGCTCCAGTAGCATGGCTGCAGGCTTGGAACACAGCTGTAGGGTAGCAGAGTTTGTGTATGCTGTGCTTTCAATCACTGCTTGCAGAACCTTATCCAGATCCAGCTACAGAGGAGACCACATATACACACAGGACTGTCTGAGCTGATGAAGTCACAGAGAGAAGACAGTAGTTGATTACAGATCAACACTGGACTGTCTGGACTGAAGCTATGGGCTACAGCAGAGAAATGAGATAATTACTGGCAGTGGTTGGGCTAAGGGTTAAGGATGGGAGACCACAGATAGACACGTTAAATGTGAATCCAGAGGGGAAAAAAACTCTAGACCACCTTTACTCCACACACAGAGACGCGTACAAAGCTCTCCCTCGCCCTCCATTTGGCAAATCTGACCATAGCTCTATCCTCCTGATTCCTGCTTATAAGCAAAAACTAAAGCAGGAAGCACCAGTGACTCGGTTAATAAGGAAGTGGTTAGATGACGCAGATGCTAAGCTACAGGACTGTTTTGCTAGCACAGACTGGAATATGTTCCGGGATTCTTCCGATGGCATTGAGGAGTACACCACATCAGTCACTGGCTTCATCAATAAGTGCATCGATGACGTCGTCCCCACAGTGACATACCCCACCCAGAAGCCATGGATTACAGGCAACATCCGCACTGAGCTAAAGGGTAGAGCTGCAGCTTTCAAGGAGCGGGACTCTAACCCGGACGCTTATAAGAAATCCCACTATGCCCTATGACGAACCATCAAACAGGCAAAGAGTCAATACAGGACTAAGATTGAATCGTACTATACTGGCTCTGACGCTCGTCGGATGTGACAGGGCTTGAAAACAATTACAGACTACAAAGGGAAGCACAGCCGCGAGCTGCCCAATCACACAAGCCTACCATACGAGCTAAATCACTTCTATGCTCGCTTCGAGGCAAGCAACACTGAAGCATGCATGAGAGCATCAGCTGTTCCGGATGACTATGTGATCACGCTCTCCGTATCCGATGTGAGTAAGACTTTTAAGCAGGTCAACATTCACAACGCCGCAGGGTCAGACAGATTACCAGGACGTGTACTCCGAGCATGCGCTGTTCAACTGGCAAGTATCTTCACTGACATTTTCAACATGTCCCTGACTGAGTCTGTAACACCAACATGTTTCAAGCAGACCACCAACATCCCTGTGCCCAAGAACACTAAGATAAACTGCCTAAATGACTACCGAGCCATAGCACTCACGTCTGTAGCCATGAAGTGCTTTGAAAGGCTGGTCATGGCTCACATCAAAACCATTATCCCAGACCCACTTCAATTTACATACCGCCCCAACAGATCCACAGATGATGCAATCTCAATTGCACTCCACACTGCCCTTTCCCACCTGGACAAGAGGAACACCTACGTGAGAATGCTATTCATTGACTACAGCTCAGCGTTCAACACCATAGTGCCCTCAAAGCTCATCACTAAGCTAAGGACCCTGGAACTAAACAGTTCTGACGGACTGCCCCCAGGTGGTAAGGGTAGGTAACAACACATCTGCCACGCTGCTCCTCAACACGGGGGCCCCTCAGGGGTGCATGCTCAGTCCCCTTCTGTACTCCCTGTTCACCCATGACTGCATGGCCAGGCACGACTCCAACACCATCATTAAGTTTGCCGACGACACAATAGTGGTAGGCCTGATCACCGACAACGATGAGACAGCCTATAGGGAGGAGGTCAGAGACCTGGTCGTGTGGTGCCAGGATAATAACCTCTCCCTCAACGTGATCAAGACAAAGGAGATGACTGTGGACTACAGGAAAAAAAAGAGGACTGAGCACGCCCCCATTCTCATCAATGGGGCTGTAGTGGAACAGGTTGAGTGCTTCAAGTTCCTTGGTGTCCACATCACCAACAAACTATCATGATCCAAACAGACCAAGACAGTCGTGAAGAAGACACGGCAAAGCATATTACCTCTCAGGAGACTGAAAAGACTTGGCATCGGTCCTCAGATCCTCAAAAAGTTATATAGCTGCACCATCGACAGCATCCTGACTGGTTGCATGGTATGGCAACTGCTCGGCCTCCGACTACAAGGCACTACAGAGGGTAGTGCGTACGGCTCAGTACATCACTGGAGCCAAACTTCCTGCCATCCAGGACCTCTATACCAGGTGATTTCAGAGGAAGGCCCTAAAAATTGTCAAAGACTCCAGCCACCCTAGTCATAGACTGTTCTCTCTGCTACCACATGGCAAGCGGGACCGGAGCGCCAAGTCTAGGTCCGAAAGGCTTCTTAACAGCTTCTACCCCCAAGCCATAAGACTCCTGAACAGCTAATCAGCTAACCCCTCTTTTTGCGCTGTTTCTACTCTGTTTATTATCTATGCATAGTCACTTTAATTCTACCCAGATGTACATATTACCTAAATTCCCTCGACTAAATGGTGCTCCGGCACATTGACTCGGTACCGGTACCTCCTGTATATAGCCTCCCTACTGTTATTTTATTTTACTGCTGCTCTTTAATTATTATTATTTTTTATTTTTTTTACTTATATATTTTTTACTTAACACTTTTTTTTCTTAAAACTGCATTTTTGGTTAATGGCTTGTAAGTAAGCATTTCACTGTAATGTCTACACCTGTTGTATTCGGCACATTTGACAAATACCTTATATAGACAGGTGTGTGCCTTTCCAAATCATGTCCAATCAATTTTCGCTTTGTCATTATGGGGTATTGTGTGTAGATTGCTGAATTTTTAAAATATTTAATCAATTTTAGAATAAGGCTGTAACGTAACAAAATGTTGAAAAAGTAAATGGGTCTGAATACTTTCCGAAGGCACTGTAACGCTTTGTATTCAGGACATAAAGTTAATTTCTTAGCCAATTTGTTTGCAGTTTTACTTTAGTGCCTTATTGCAAACAGGATCCATGTTCTGGAATTTCTTTATCCTGTACAGGCTTCCTTTTTTTTCACTCTGTCATTTAGGTTAGTATTGTAGAGTAACTACAATGTTTTTGATCCATCCTCAGTGTTCTCCTATCACAGCCATTAAACTCTGTAACTGTTTTAAAGTCACCATTGGCCTCATTGTGACATTTTTAAAACATAATTCTACTTTGTTAAATTCAGGCTGTAACACAACAAAATGTGGTAAAAGTCAAGGGGTGTGAATACTTTCTGAAGGCACTGTATTATAGAAGAATCACACACACTATTCGGATTCCATTTGTGCTTTAGTCCTTTCTGACTATCTAACGAACGAGGTAAAGGATGTTACATTATAGAGTTCAATGGACGAGGCAGAGAAATACCAGTTAACATGTTTACTGAGACAATAATTTGGCAACAATACAGGCATAGATCCAGGTCCTTGAACCGATACAGACTTAACCCTTTAAAGGACAGCACAAACAGAAAAGCCTGGACCGAGCTATTCAGTTCACACACAGTACTCAGATGTATGAGGTATGGGAGTATGCAGTCACAGAAACATCAATGACGAGCGGCTAGATATGTTATGAGTAATAATGTATAATGCATTCAATTGCCTATCGAGAAGTAAACAAAGCAAAATCTATGTCCCATCTCTTTCATGGTTCTGTTCAGTCAATTAAAACAAGCAGGTCATGAAGAGATGAAAATTAGTCCAGACATAAATAAATCACTAAATCATAAATGATTTGGGGTAACAATTTTTGAGGACTAAGCTAAATGTGATAAGCTTCTGCTAATTTAGTGGTCTAATCCATCAGATATGTAATGTGTGTGGCAGAATGCAGGAAGAAATGTGATTAACAAGAACTGGAGTAATCACAATGCCTATCAACACACGCCAACCCAGGTCACACAATCTGATTGCCATCTGCTTTAACCAAGTTAACACACATAAACACACTTGCACTCACACACACACACTCGTATACAAATACACGCACACACAGATCGTCTGCGAGTTAGTAACCCCTTCGCTCTGATCTATAAAATTGGACACGTACAGTAAGACGCTAACTCACTTAGATCTAATCAGGTTTATCAGCCATTCTCTGATGTGAAAGAGGTCCTAATCTTCAGAGAGCTACAGAACAAGGCTGGATGGGTAATCGAATAGCACCCTGGCTAACAGCTAAACCTGTATTAGCGAATCAATCTGCATTTGTCTGTAATGCAATAAGGCTCCCGGAGGATGAGATAACAAATTCACTGGCTTATTATGCTTTAAACGTGTTACAATTTGTTACAATTAGACGTGAAAATGAAATCTGCAGATCAGTCCATTTCACCTCATGCTTTAGCAGAATGTGTTGGACAACAATCCATAATACATTAGAGATCAATGTGTGTGTGTGCGCATCTGTCTGTGTGCAAGCATGTGTGCATGTGTGTGTGTGTGTGTGTTTCTGCAATTAGGGTTAAGTGCCTTGCTTAAGGGCACATCAACAGATTTTTCACCTAGTCGGCTCGGGGATTAGAACCCACAACCTTTCGGTTACTGGCACAACACTCTAACCCACTAAGCTACCTGCCACCTGCCGCCATCTTTATGTAGGAAGCCATCCCCAAGTCACGGACTGATACAGAGAGAGAGAGAGAGGTTTTGGGATGTGTGTACATGATAGATCGTACCATTTCTTTGGATAGACACAGGTATGAATTAGAGGGGAGAAAGATAAGAGTGGGATATAGTGAGGAAAGTTGCTAGTGGTGGACCCAGGGATCGAACCAGTGCCTTTGGGGCAAATGTTGGTTGCACTCTCGCTAGACCAGACTCCGACACTTACCTGTGTTTCTGATGGAGTGTAGGGTAGGGCAGCCACTACTATGAGCATACTGGTGGTAAGAGATCTCTTACCCACCTCTACAGCTGACTGATCTTGGGGACCTGACAGAGAGAGAAGAGATCACTGTGTGTGAGAAAGACTGAGAGGCTCTGTAGGCTCCATATAAGACTGTATATGTGATAACGTCATCATTACAATTATACACAAGTACCTGCTCCTCCAGACTTCCTGAGTATCTTGGCCCTCCTGCGTAGTTCTCCCAGCAGAAGTTCCAAAATACCTCCATAACTGATAACCTACGCACCTGTTACAGTGTGTGTGTATGTTTGCGTGTGTATATGCTGCTGCGTATACAAGTTGGCCCTGTCCCATGACCACACGGTCCTGATGGTGCTTTAGGATCTGGCTGCAGAAAACACAGTCCTCCAACCACTGGAAGGAACCCTGGAGCAGACGGAACGCTGATAAGTTCTTTACCGCAGAGCCTGGAAGGACAGGGGTTAAAGGTTAGGGAAAAAAGGATATTCATTTGTGAATCTCAATAGTACTAAGTGCTTTAATCCTTTCATCATCTCCTTCCTGTAATTTGCTCAGAACTGAGAACACATGATAGGGAAAACTTTTGGTGCAGACCCTCTACACTGAATCTTACTAGATGAGGAGAGAAAGCCTGAAGCAGGAGGTACACTAGGGTCAGATAAAGACAGAGAGTGTAGTGGAACAGTTTTTTGGGGATATCATTTTCATGGCAAAGAGGGACTTTGCAATTAATTGCAATTCATCTGATCACTCTTCATAACATTCTGGAGTATATGCAAATTGCCATCATAAAAACTGAGGCAGCAGACTTTGTGAAAATTAATATTTGTGTCATTCTCAAAACTTTTGACCACGTCTGTACATTTATATTCCGGACTCTGACATTACTCGTTCTATTTTGGGGAATTTGTGTGCATTGTTTTGTATTGTTAGGTATTACTGCACTGTTGGAGCTAGAAACAGAAGCATTTCGCTGTACCTGCGATAACATCTGCGATAACATCTGCAAAATAAAATGTGATTTTAGCTACTCTAGTAGTGTATTTGTACAGCCCTCTTTTACCCACTAAAACTAAGTGTGCAAGGCTGATTCAAAGTCTTTGAGGTGACCAGGACATGAGTGTGCACCAACAGGGTGAGGAGACAAAGTAGCCAGTGGTGGTTGTAGTTCTCGGGCCTGACCAGCTTGCACAGCTAACTGGTCATTCTGGGAAAGCTGCAGCACCAAGGCCAGTATCCTTCCTGTATGACTGGCGGGGTATTGGGTCTGTGGGGTGATCAGTTTCCATTTCTACAGTTCGGTATAGGCAGTCAGCAGATGCATCTTGCATGCCAAGGAGACCCAATGACTAAATGGATTGTTATCCCAGCCTAAATGACACTGGGGATACTCCAATAGTGGAATGGTTGATGGTCTGGTTGTGAAGGAAAGTCTGTGAAAGAGCTGTCACAAATAGACTTGCCTTGAGATCTTTCCAATGCCTAATAGGCCTGGAGGTGGAGTTTTTTTAATGTTGGCAAAAAGTCCTGCAGGCCACGTCCAACATATTTCTTTATATTCCTTTGGAAGTTGGGTAGGATGATAATTTGTCTTTTATTAACTGTGGGTGGTTAGCATTGAGTACGGAACATAATTACAAATACACTGAACAAAAATATAAACGCAACATGCAACAATTAAAAAGATTTGACTGAGTTACAGTTCATATAAGTAAATCTGTCAACTGAAATAAATAAATTAGGCCCTAATCTATTTCACATGACTGGGAATACAGATATACAGTGAGGGAAAAAAGTATTTGATCCCCTGTTGATTTTGTACGTTTGCCCACTGACAAAGAAATGATCAGTCTATAATTTTAATGGTAGGTTTATTTGAACAGTGAGAGACAGAATAACAACAAAAAAATCCAGAAAAACGCATGTCAAAAATGTTATAAATTGATTTGCATTTTAATGAGGGAAATAAGCATTTGACCCCTTCTCAATCAGAAAGATTTCTGGCTCCCAGGTGTCTTTTATACAGGTAACGAGCTGAGATTAGGAGCACACTCTTAAAGGGAGTGCTCCTAATCTCAGCTTGTTACCTGTATAAAAGACACCTGTCCACAGAAGCAATCAATCAATCAGATTCCAAACTCTCCACCATGGCCAAGACCAAAGAGCTAGACCTACACAAGGATGGAATGGGCTACAAGACCATCGCCAAGCAGCTTGGTGAGAAGGTGACAACAGTTGGTGCGATTATTCGCAAATGGAAGAAACACAAAATAACTGTCAATCTCCCTCAGCCTGGGGCTCCATGCAAGATCTCACCTCGTGGAGTTGTAATGATCATGAGAACGGTGAGGAATCAGCCCAGAACTACACGGGAGGATCTTGTCAATGATCTTAAGGCAGCTGGGACCATTGTCACCAAGAAAACAATTGGTAACACACTACGCCGTGAAGGACTGAAATCCTGCAGCGCCCGCAAGGTCCCCCTGCTCAAGAGAGCACATATACAGGCCCGTCTGAAGTTTGTCAATGAACATCTGAATGATTCAGAGGAGAACTGGGTGAAAGTGTTGTGGTCAGATGAGACCAAAATCGAGCTCTTTGGCATCAACTCAACTCGCCGTGTTTGGAGGAGGAGGAATGCTGCCTATGACCCCAAGAACACCATCCCCACCGTCAAACATGGAGGTGGAAACATCATGCTTTGGGGGTGTTTTTCTGCTAAGGGGACAGGACAACTTCACTGCATCAAAGGGACGATGGACGGGGCCATGTACCGTCAAATCTTGGGTGAGAATCTCCTTCCCTCAGCCAGGGCATTGAAAATGGGTCGTGGATGGGTATTCCAGCATGACAATGACCCAAAACACACGGCCAAGGCAACAAAGGAGTGGCTCAAGAAGAAGCACATTAAGATCCTGGAGTGGCCTAGCCAGTCTCCAGACCTTAATCCCATAAACAATATCTGTGGAGGGAGCTGAAGGTTCGAGTTGCCAAACGTCAGCCTCAAAACCTTAATGATTTGGAGAAGATCTGCAAAGAGGAGTGGGACAAAATCCCTCCTGAGATGTGTGCAAACCTGGTGGCCAACTACAAGAAACGTCTGACCTCTGTGATTGCCAACAAGGGTTTTGCCACCAAGTACTAAGTCATGTTTTGCAGAGGGGTCAAATACTTATTTCCCTCATTAAAATACAAATCAATTTATAACATTTTTTACATGTGTTATTTTCTGGATTTTTTTGTTGTTATTCTGTCTGTTTTTCCAGGAATTGTGTCTAGATCCTTGCGACATGGTGCCGTGCATTATCATGCTGAAACATGAGGTGATGGCGGCGGATGAATGCATGACAATGGGCCTCAGGATCTCATCACGGTATCTCTGTGCATTCAAATTGCCATCGTTAAAATGCAATTGTGTTCGTTGTCCGTAGCTTATGCCTGCCCATACCATAAACCCACCGCCACCATTGACATCAGCAAACCGCTCACCCACACGACGCCATACACGCTGTCAGCCATCTGCCCCGTACAGTTGAAACCGGGATTATTCCGTGAAGAGCACACTTCTCCAGTGTGCCAGTGGCCATCAAAGGTGAGCATTTGCCCACTGAAGTCGGGTACGATCGCCGAACTGCAGACAGGTCAAGACCCTGGTGAGGATGACGAGCACGCAGATGAGTGTCCATGAGACAGTTTGTGCAGAAATTCATCGGTTGTGCACACCCACAGTTTCATCAGGGTGGCTGGTCTCAAACGATCCCGGAGGTGAAGCAGCCGGATGTGGAGGTCCTGGGCTGGCGTGGTTACACGTGGTCTGCGGTTGTGAGGCCGCTTTGGACGTACTGACAAATTCTCTAAAACGACGTTGGAGGCGGCTTATGGTTGAGAAATGAAAATGTAATTCTCTGGCAACAGCTCTGGTGGACATTCCTGCAGTCAGCATGCCAATTGCACGCTCCGTAAAAACTTGAGACATGTGGCATTGTGTTGTTTGACAAGACTGCACATTTTAGAGTGGTGTTTTATTGTCCCCAGCACAAGGTGCACCTGTGTAATGATCATGCTGTTTAATTAGCTTCTTGATATGCCACACCTGTCAGGTGGATGGATTATCTTGACAAAGGAGAAATGCTCACTAACAGGGAAGTAAAGAAATATGTAGCCAAAATGTGGGATTTCTGGGATGTTTTATTTCAGCTCATGAAACATGGGACCAAGACAGTGTAATTTGTAGACTGCAATTTGACCGCAAGAATCCGAAACAGATACATTTGACTAAAACATAATCATTTCAAACCATGCTTACATTTGTATCCGATCACACAGAGATTTCTATTATGTGTGGGAAAACTTTTGAAACGATTTCCAAATGTAAAATCACTTGGAGCTGATTTTCTGGTATATTTACAGTCTTATGTCCAACAATAAAAAACGTTAAAGAAATTGTTCCGAAAACTTGGGGGGCCAAATAAAATCACATTTGGCCAGCGGGACACCAGTTGGGGAACTCTGCAGTACAGGTACACAAATCTGAAAAATATCTAATTTAAAACGTGTACATTTACAGGTGATTAAACCACTATTCAATGGTATTGTGGCAGCCATATTGGATTTGGAGTCAAATCTAGGGGGCCCCCTAACGTAATTACAAGAGTAGGGGCAGAACACATAAAAGCCACAGAGAACCCTTTGACTGGAAAAAAATACATTTTTTAGTGTCTGAGCCCACTTGCCTTAGAGCTGATTACAATAGACACAACCTCAAAACACGTGTAACTGTATGCATTTTTGTCAGGCTGAATGAGAGTACATTTGACTTGGAAAGTTGTCTATTGAACAGCTACCAAAAAGAGAAGTTTACATTCATCATAAATATTCATAGTTCATATTTCCGCCCAGGGTCGGCATTATGGGAGGGCCTTAGGGGGCCTGGCCCGCCCTACCGTACCTCCTTGCCCATCCAAATAAAATATTGAAATATTGATCATTTATTTGACAGAGACACGCGCTGACAGAGACGCATCAATCTCAGATAAAGCATACGAGCGAGCGAAACAGCGCCCCTCTGTCTCAGTATGTGTAGGCCATGTATCTGATGCTGTCTGGACCAAAAGAGTATGGCATGTCATACTATTTCTGAGGAGCGCCGTTTCGCTCACTCGGCAGAGAAGAAGAGGCGAAGCGAGAGGGCTCACTCTCGCCAAAATCTGTACAGAATAGGCCCAATGCGTTTCTATGGGCATAATATGTAGACCTAAGCTTGTCGACTGCCTTCCCGCCTTTGGGACAACGACTCCAATTGTTAGGGCGGAGACATGAGCATCTCGTCATTATACCGATCTCTGGTTTCAGCCTCTTGCAAATTGGAAAGGATAGTTGGCGGATGCACAGTGCACTGTTAGGATGCTGGCTTCCCTTAAAGTATAATGCCAAGAGTGTGCAAAGCTGTCATCAAGGCAAAGGATAGCTACTTTGAAGTATCTCAAATATAAAATATATTTTGATTTGTTTAACACTTTTTTGGTTAATACATGATTCCATATGTGTTATTTCATAGTTTTGATGTCTTCACTATTATTCTGCAATGTAGAAAAAAGTCAAAATAAAGAAAAACCCTGGAATGAGTAGGTGTGTCCAAACTTTTGACTGGTACTGTATGTCACCAGTAGGCCTAGTAAATGTACTGTTAATCCCCCATCATTTGGTTACATTCATTTCTGTTAATGCATGTATTAATTTCAGTCATTTAACATTCTCATTCTCGGTGTGGAAACATTATTTGCAGAGTTCACAACCTGCTACACTTGTGAGAAACAAGTTTTTCTTTATTTCATAACCATTTCGAGTTCTGTCAATCTTTTCATTGTCTTTTGTTTGGAGTGCTCCATGAGCAATGAGGATGATTCTGGTTTCTCTGTCCTGATAACGTTGAAGGAGCGCACGTGCCTGAGCATGCATAGAAGTAGGCCTACCTGGTCTGCTGCGTGCTGTTGGGTTCTAGTTTGAAATCCTTGCTATACTAGAAGTTAATGGTTACATGTATGAGGAATGTATATGGTGGCGTCAATGGAGGTTGGATAAGAGCCAGGGGCCTGAAAAGTTACTAAGTAAGGGAAAAGGCAATCACATGGTTGCGGTCACTGATAAGGTTGGATAGCTGTGGATTAGTGAGGAATGTGGGCCGAGGTCAGGGAGAAGGACCAGTTTAATAAACACATCACTTAAGTTCCTACCTAGCAACAGAGATGTATTGGCTGTCTAGATGTGCAAGGAGTTGACTCCGCCCAGTAGAGGGTATAAATATATGTACTTGTGTAAACATGTCTTTGTCTTTGCAGCTGTTTGACCCAGTGGGTGAATACACATGGTTTAAGCTTTTCCAAGTTGTCCGTTAGGTTCTAAATAAACAGAGTAAAAAATAACATTGCAAATGTACGAAAGTGCCCATTTGGCAATGTCTGATTTCTGATTGTCCTAATTCACCACATCCAACATTAATAAGCTGAGCTTCGTAGTCATTTTTTCTTCACCTCACACATTGTCAACGAAGTGTGATTTTTTAACATCCATTGCGAATGATAATTCCTCAGTACCTGAAAAATCTTTCCAACACTCCCGGCCTCGATTTTCACTGGCGCAGGGAACTCTGAGTGCCTGGAATAGGCTAGTTGATACAATGTTGCAAGTTCACTAGCAACAGCTTCTGGCCGGACCCAGTTGATGATTTGATACAATGTTGCACTTCACTAGCAATAGCTCAAATCAAGACAGACAGAAAGGGAGGCAGGTAGGCGGAGTAGAGAGATTAATGCGATTGAAAGAACAATAATTTTCATCAGGATATTTTCTACTGTTTTTATTTGTAACCTTTTAGGCTTATGTAGTTTACTTAGTTGACGATGGAAGTTATAGGCCTACTGCTGCATTAGTGGCTGGTCAATTATTTAATCTACCTGCCTCAGTGGCTGGTGGACCAAAAAGTAAATTTCCCACCCTGGCCACAACATCAAAAAAACATATGTTACTGTATGTATTTTTGTCAGGCAGGCTCATACAGCACTGAATGAGCGCACATTTTACTTGGAAAGTTGTCTATTAAACATCTACCAAAAAGTAGATTTGCATTCATCATAAAGTTTACATTCATCATAAATATTCATAGTTTATATTTCTGCCTATTGTATCTGTGTGTTTACAGGTCTATATTCCCAAAATGCTTTAAGATACTCTAATGCTGTATATTTGTGTATGTAGGGCAGATAGACTATTTGCATTCCAAACTTTAGCAATATCAAAGCTTGCAATATTGGATTACATGAGTTTATGTGGCATACCCCCCCCCCCCCCCCCCCCCTCCCCTCCAGCCAGGCATTATTCTGCACTGTTTGGTTTAAGGGGGTGTGTCACTAAGTCTATCAATTTAACCACTTTTGCAGTAAAAAATATATATACAACCATCTATTTAATATATGGGAGACCTTAGAGATGTGGAAAAACATGGTTGTGCTTTGTTATACCTTGGGTAGGGGAAGAACTAAAGCCCTTTTTGAGGATTGGCCACTAGACTAGGGACCAGGAAATACATTCTCATGCAGCTGACAAAGTAATATCCACGTGAAAATAATCTCATAGCATAGTCAGAGGTCAATTTAAGCAAAGTGACGTTTTAGTTTAGGAACCATTTATCATATTTTGCTCTGGCAAGGTCAGAGAAACAATTCCATAGAGGAATGATGGTTGAACCATTAACTAACAAACAACATACAACCTAAACGGGAGAAAAGAACCAAGGGAATTGAGTTACGTTCACATAGATTGATAGAAAACAAATATTGTAAGGTGCATAAAGACATTGGGACAACATTATATGCACTAATAAAGTTTGGAAGCGCAGCATTGTCAGAATATTATGAGAGGGTTTTCTATTTAGGAGCTGAGATGTGGAGATGTTTGTGGTAAATAAATATATAAGTGGTTTGTAACACCATACATTTTTTAAAACCTGTAATCAAAATCACATCACAGGCAAATAAGATCATCCTAAAACACTGTGGTCTCTACGCTGGCACGAGGTGCTCCTCTAGGTGATAGATGGGCTCTGTGTGTGTGTGTGTGTGTGCCCGCACACATGGACGTATCTGTGTGTAAGTGTGTGAGATCGATGGGTAGCCTCTGTACGGTGGTGTTTTATGAATGTGGTGTGTGTGTTAACAGAGTTAGGACAGCAGACTCTACTTCATCATCTTAGACATAATCACTTCATGGCTCCTGTTAACCTGAGAGGGGGGCTGGGATGCAAGGGTGGGGAGAGGGGGAATGTAGGGAGGGGTGCAGGGGGTTGTTTGGAGAGTACAAGGGCTGAGTGCGGGGAGGAGGAGAGGAGCGTCTGGCGGTGGGAGGCACACAAGGTTATATTTTGAGACGTGCCTTGTAAGAGGCTACATTTGTTCCACCCGTTAGTGAGAGTGCTGTACCAATTTAACTGTATGTGGTAGTCAGCGGAGGCTGCTGAAGAGAGGACGGCTCATAATAATGGATGGAATGGAGTGAAAGCAATGGCATCAAACACATGGAAACCACGTGTTTGATGTATTTGATACCATTCCACCTTTTCTGCTCCAGCCATTACCATGAGCCCGTCCTCCCCAATTAATGTGCCACCAACCTCCTGCTGTAGTAGTAGTGCCCCATCAATTTAAAATGTATAGGGGACAGATTGGAGAGGCAGAAAGTCTTAAACCTTGAGCATTTTGCCATGTCATTTTGGTCTGTTTTGCCCTGTAGTCGTTGCCAGCTTGGAAGCCTCTAAAAGTGGAAGTGACATAAAACACCAAATATTCATTCATATGCTGTAATGTGTGAACAAATTACTTAGCAGTCAACCTGTTTGCACCTATCCCATGTAATTACAGTAAAATATTTTTAAATACAGATCCCCAATCCCCTCAATTAATTTAATTCAGAGCTGTGCAGAGCTGTGCAGACGGGGGGGTGTCCATATAGTATACGAGATAATTCTGTATTTCATTTTCAATTAATTTGCAAACATTTCTAAAAACATGTTTTCACTTTGTCGTTATGGGGTATTGTGTAAGGATGGGTGAGAAATAAAATCGACTTAATCAATTTTGAATTCAGGCTGTAACACAACAAAATGTGGAATAAGTCAAGGGGTATGAATCCTTTCTAAAGGCACTGTAGGCCTAGGCTAGGCCTAACTGTTAAGACTCTCTATACTGTCCCTACGCAAGGTATTGGCATACGCAGGGGATTGAGGATAACATTGTAGCGAATTCAAAGGGCAGCCTGAGTGACTGATGCACCCAACTCCATATCGTCAGAGTCAGTGACAGTACCAAGAGAGTTAACTCCATTCGGTGTCCTGACAATGCACCATATGGTGCGTGGCCAAGCACGACTCCAACACCATCATTAAGTTTGCTGACGACAAAATGGTGGAAGGCCTGATCACCGACAATGATGAGACAGCCTATAGGGAGGAGGTCAGAGACCTGGCAATGTGGTGCCAGGATAACAACCTCTCCCTCAATGTGAGCAAGACAAAGGAGCTGATTGTGGACTACAGGAAAAGGAGGGCTGAACACGCCCCCATTCACATCGACGAGGCTGTAGCGGAGCGGGTCGAGAGCTTTAAGTTCCTTGGTGTCCACATCACCAAAAAACTATCATGGTCCAAACACATCAAGACAGTCGTGAAGAGGGCACGACAATGCCTATTCCCCCACAGGAGACTGCAGAGATTTGGCATGGGTCCCTAGATCCTCAAAAAGTTATACAGCTGCAACATTGAAAGCATCCTGACCAGTTGCATCACCGCCTGGTATGGCAACTGCTCGGCATCCGACCGTAAGGCGCTACAGAGGGTAGTGCATACGGCCCAGTACATCACTGAGGCCAAGCTTCCTGCCATCTAGGACCTCTATACTAGGCGGTGTCAGAGGAAAAACCCCAAAAATTGTCAAATACTCCAGCCACCCAAGTCATATACTATTCTCTCTACTACCGCACGGCAAGCGGTACTGGAGCGTCTAGTCTAGGTCCAAAAGGCTCCTTAACAGCTTCTAACCCCAAGCCATAAGACTGCTGAACAATTAATAAAATGGCTACCCGGACTATTTGCATTTACTCTGCTGCTACTCGCTGTTTATTTTCTATGCGTAGTCACTTTACCCCTACCTACAGTACATGTACATATTATCGCAATTACCTCGACTAACTTCTACCCCTGCACATTGACTCAGTACCGGTACCCCCTGTATATAGCCTCGTTATTGTTATTTTATTGTGTTACTTTCTTTTACTTTAGTTTATTTAGTAAATATTTTCTTAACTCTTATTTTCTTAAAACTGCATCGTTGGCTTGTAAGTAAGCATTTCACGCTTGTAAGTAAGCATTTCACGTCTACACCTGTTGTATTCTGCATTTGTGACAAATCAAATGTTATTTCATTTAATACGGCCATTAGAATGGTATAGCATTGCTTTGGGGATACATGGTGTGTGTGTGTGTGTGTGTGTGTGTGTGTGTGTGTGTGTGTGTGTGTGTGTGTGTGTGTGTGTGTGTGTGTGTGTGTGTGTGTGTGTGTGTGTGTGTATGTGACTTCGCCTTCCAGGACCATATTAATTTACCACTTTATAGTGTATAGTGTAGGCAAGGCTAATCTCCCCCCACACTGAAGTGGTAGGTTCCACTTAAACCACAAACTTAGAAATCACCCATTTTCCCATCCACGCCAATATTTCAACATTCATTTTTCAAACGAATATAGGTATATTAGAAATGTTTTACAATAATATCAAAACCTCAGTTCTACAGCGTAGAAAAATTTGAAATTGAAAAGTTTTCTATTATTCAATTTGAACGACTGGATCAGAAAATTGAGAACTTGAGAAATTGAAATTAATATTGTATTATTTAATGTGTATTAGGTCATTAGACTGATAAACGTTACACGGACCATGGACCATCACAATGTTTGATTCTCTAATTTGGGACACTTGGGTGTATCTGTAACAAATGTATAGAAAATAGTTGATTAACTTTTTAATGCGAGAGATAAGATGGCGCCGACGGAGAAGGGCGTCATGTTACGAGTTCCATTCCGACTTTGCTATTTAGTTACTTTTTTGGGGGTATATATAAAAAAAAAAGTTCATACTATTATCACATTGTCACGCCCTGACATAGAGATCTTTAGTTGGTTTGATCAGGGTGTGAATTTCTATGTGTAAGATCTAGATTTTGTATTTCTATGTTGGCCGGGTGTGGTTCCCAATCAGAGGCAGCTGTCGATCGTTGTCTCTGATTGGGGATCATACTTAGGCAGCCATGTTGCCTACCTGTGTTGTGGGATCTTGTTTCTGTTTGTTTGATGTATAGCCTTTAGAATTTCACGTTCAGTTGCGGTGTTATTTTGTCAAGTGTTTATTATTAACATTAAACATGTACGCATACCACGCTGCACCTTGGTCCAATCCTTTACACGACGAACGTGACACACATATGAGCGCCAAGCATTTTTGACATTAGATCAACAGTTACTAACTTCGAATTTCAATTTTAAATCCAACTTAAACATCGACTCAGCTGTTCCCTTGTTCATACCGGACCCCATTCCTTTGTTTCATGGGCTACCAAAACACCAAAGGCATAGCGCGGCAGACGAGCCGGCATCCTGGTGAGACTGAGGCGAACAGAAAATAACCTGGCACTCCCCTGTGTTCTATTGGCAAATGTCCTGTCAGTCGAGAATAAGATGGGTGAGCTTCATTCGAGAGACTCCTATCAGAGAGACTTGAAAAGCTGCAATATTATATGCCTTGCAGAAACGTGGCTGGATGACTCTATGTATGTAGAACCCAGTGGTTTCTCCATGCAGCGGCACGATCAGACGACGGCGGCTTCAGGCAAGTCCAAAAGGGGACTGACCACCAGGTCAACAACCCCTGTTCTATCAAGAAGAAGAAACACAAGGCTAAAACCAAACTGAGCCAGATCAAACAAGGAGTGGACCACCCGGCGCTGCCCAAACTGGTGGTGAGACAGAGCTCTAAGGGGAGTCGATGGAAGGGGAGACAGAACAGGGAGAAACGGTTCACCTTCGTCTTGGCTGTGGTCATTGGAGTTTTTGTCATTTGCTGGTTCCCCTTCTTCTTTACCTACACTCTGAAGGCGCTCTGTGACTCGTGTTACATACCTGACACACTGTTTAAATTCTTCTTCTGGTTCGGCTACTGTAACAGTTCAGCCAACCCTATTATCTATACAATCTTCAACAATGACATGTGAAGGTCTTTTAAAAAGATCCTGTGCAGGGATAACCAAAGAATGGTATGATTGGACTTGGACTTATAGTTGTTTACATGTTTTTTTAAATAAATAGTTATTGTGCATGGTCGAATCTGTGGCTTTAAACAAATAATGTACCTACCTGTGACAAAACATCTAAATGTATTATGTTGCAAAGGCTTTTAGGGAAAGACTAAAACCTACTACAGTACGTGCAGTAAAAGCATTGAAATGTTGTTTTTCAAAAGGTCGGCCACACTACGCCACACCACAGCTTGGAAACAAACTACCCTGTGAATACAGACTTTAAAAAAGCTCAACCATTCCAGCCCCGTTCATCCAACATTCAACCAACGTTTTTCTACAGTTTTGTGAATGTTTGAATCACAACATTGGATAAACGTGGTATATGATAATATATGTAGTATTTTATGATGTTATGTTGATATGATGTTGAAATAATTGTCTCTTTCTGAGCTACCTCGTATGTTCTATTCCATTGTTAAAAATACAATATATTTTTTTAAGTCCAAAAGGGGAGGGGTGTGCGTCTCCAAAAACAAAAACCGTTGCGCTGCTTCCAGTGTGAAGGAAATCTCAACCTTTTTTCTCACCTGATATAGAATACCTCATGGTAAGCTGCAGACCTTCTTTTTTCCCCCAATTTCGTGATATCCAATTGCGATCCATTGCTGCAACTCCCCAACAGGCTCGGGAGAGGCGAAGGTCGAGTCATGCATCCTCCAAAACATGACCCGCCAAGCCACGCTTCTTAACACCCGGTCGCTTAACACGGAAGCCAGCTGCACCAATATGTCGGAGGAAACACTGTTCAACTGACGAACGAAGTCAGCTTGCAAGCGCCAGGCCCGCCACACGGAGTCGCTAGAGCGCGATGAGCCAAGTAAAGCCACCCCGGCCAAACCCTCCCCTAACCCGGACGACGCTGGGCCAATTGTGCACCGCCCTATGGGACTCCCGGTCACGGCCGGTTGTGACACAGCGATCGAACCCCAGGCTGTAGTGACGCCGCAACACTGCGATATGCAGTGCCTTAGACTGCTGCGCCACTCGGGAGGCCCGCTTCAGACCCTTTTATCTACCAAGAGAGTTCTTATCTGTAATTATCAAGGCTGTCTACATCCATCCACAAGCCAACACCACATTGGCACTCAACAAACCGTATGGGGCCATAAACAAACAAGAAACCGCTCACCCAGAAGCAGTGTTACTGGTGGGCAGAGACTTTAACGCGGAAAGACTTAAAACCGTTCTACCTCACTTCTACTAACATTCTACAGCACTTTTATTCTACCCACAGAAACGCATACAAGGCCCTCCCTCGTCCTCCCTTCGGCAAATCTGACCATGAAACAGGAAGTACCAGTGACGTGCTCAATACGGAAGTGGTCAGATGAAGCAGACGCGAAGCTACAAGACTGTTTTCCTAGTACAGACTGAAAAATGTTCGAGGATTTATCCGATAGCATTGAGGAGTTTACCACATTAATCACAGACTTCATCAATAAGTGCAGAGTACGACGTCCCCACAGCGACTATACGAACATATCCAAACCAAAAAGCATGGATTACAGACAATATCCGCGCTGGGATAAAGCTAGAGCTACTAGGAATGGGACACGGACATGGACGCAAACAAGAAAGCCCGCTACGACCTCTGACGATACATCCAACATGAAAATGGACAATTTAGGAGGAAGGTAGAATCCTATTACACTGGCTCCGACACTCGTCATATGTGGCAGGGCTTGCAGACTACAACAGATTACAAAGAGAAACCTAGCCATGAGAGGCCCAGTGATGCAGAACTCCCAAATGAGCTAAATGCCTTTTATGCTCGCTTCGAGGAATACAACACCAAGTCTTGCATGAAAGCCCCTGTTGATCCGGATGACTATTTGATCTTGCTCTCTGTGGCTTTTAAACAGGTTAACACTCACAAGGTCGCTGGGCCAGACGGCGTACGAGGACGCTTTCTCAAAGCATGGGCAGACTAGCTGGCAAGTGTCTTCACAGACATTTTCAATCTCTCCCTGTCCCAGTCCGTAATTCCAACATGTTTCAAGCTGACCACCATAGTCTCTGTTCCCAAGAGCTCCAGGTAACCTGCCTAAATGACTATTGCCCTGTAGCACTCACATTTGGAATTATGAAGTGCTTTGTAAGGCTGGTCATGAAACACATCAACACCATCCTCCCAGAAACCCTGGACCCACTCCAATTCGCATACCGCCCAAACAGATCCACATATGACGCAATCTCAATTGCACTTCATACTTCCCTCTCCCACCTGGACAAGAGGGGAAATAACTATAGACTACATCTCAGCGTTCAACACCATAGTCCCCTCAATGCTCATCACCTGACTGAACACCTCCCTCTGCAACTGGATCCTTGACTTCCTCACTGGCCGGCCCCAGGTGGTGAGGGTAGGCAACAACGACCCGCCAAGCTGACCCTAAACATGGAGGCTCCTCAGGGGTGTGCTTAGTCCCCTCCTGTACTCCCTGTTCACCCATGACTGCGTGGCCACACATGACTCCAGCACCATCATCAAGTTTGCTGACAACACTACGGTGGTAAGCTTGATCATCGACGGCGATAAGACAGCCTACAGGGAGGAGGTCGGAGACTTAGCAGTGTGGTGCCAGGATGACAGACTCTCCCTCATTGGCAGTAAGACCAAGGAGCTGATCGTGGACTACATGAGAAAGAGGGGAGAACACGCCCCCATCCACACCGATGGGGCTGTAGTGGAGCAGGTCGAGAGCTTCAACTTCCTTGGCGTCCACATCATTAAAGGACTTAACATGGTCCACACACACCCGCACAGTCGTGAAGAGGGCAGGACAGCGCCTCTTCCCCCTTCAGGAGGCTGAAAAGATTAGGCATGGGCCCTCGCACCCTCAGAGAGTTCTATAGCTGCACCATTAAGAGCACCTTGACTGGCTGCATCACCGCCTGGTATGGTCAAGCGCAAGTGATGGTCAATTATTATTTTTGTTGGGGGGGGTCGAGCAGAGGAGGAGGATTATTTAAGATACTGTTTGAAGAGGTAGGGTTTCAGATGTTTTCGGAAGATGGGCAGGGACTCTGCTGTTTCCACAATTGGGGTGCCAGGACAGAGAAGAGCTTGGACTGGGATGAGTGGGAGTTGCCCTCCCGTAGGAGTGGGAGGGCCAAGAGACCTGAGGTGGCAGAATGGAGTGCTCAGTTTGGGGTGTAGAGTTTGAGTATAGCCTGAAGGTAGGGAGGGGCAGTTCCTCTTGCTGTTCCGTAGGTAAGCACCATGGTCTTGTAGTGCATGCGAGCTTCGACTGGAAGCCAGTGGAGTGTGCGGAGGAGCGGGTTGACATGAGAGAACTTGGGAAGGTTAAAAACCAGGTGGGCTGCAGCATTCTGGATAAGTTGCAGGGGTTTGATGGCACAAGCAGGGAGCTCGGCCAACAGTGAGTTGCAGTAGTCCAGACGGGAGAGGTCAAGTGCCTGGATTAGGATTTGCGCCACTTCCTGTGTGAGGTAGGGTTGTACTCTACGGATGTTGTAGAGCATGAACCTGCAGGAGCGGGTCACTCCTTTGATGTTTGCAGAGAATGACAGGGTTTTTTCCAGGGTCACGCCAAGGTTCTTTGCACTCTGGGAGGGCGACACTGTGGAGTTGTCAAACGTGATGGAGAGGTCATTGAGCCGGCAGGCCTTCCCAGGGAGGAAGAGCAGTTCCGTGTTGTCAAGGTTGAGCTTGTGGTGGTGGGGCCGACATGCAGGTTGAGATATCTGCCAGGCATGCGTGTCGCCACCTGGGTGTCAGAAGGGGGAAGGAGAAAAGTAGTTGAGTGTCATCCGCATAGCAATGATAGGAGAGACCATGTGAGGATATGACGGAGCCAAGTGACTTGGTGTATAGAGAGAAGAGGAGAGGGCCTAGAACCGAGTGCTGGGGGACACCAGTAGTGAGAGTATATGGTGCAGACACAGATCCTCTCCACGTCACCTGGAAGGAGCGGCCTGCCAGGTAGGATGCAATCCAAGAGTGTGCATAGCCTGAGACGCCCAGCCCTGAGAGGGTGGAGAAGAGGATCTGATGGTTCACAGTGTCGAAGGCAGCGGATAGATATAGGAGAATGAGAACAGAGGAGAGAGAGTCAGCTTTGGCTGGGCGGAGAGCCTACGTGACACAAAGAAGAGCAGTCTCGGTTGAGTGACCCGTCTTGAAGCCTGACTGGTTAGGGTCAAGAAGATTGTTCTGAGCGAGATAATGAGAAAGCTGATCAGAGACAGCACGCTAAGTGTTTTGGAAAGAAAAGAAAGAAGGGATAAGGGTCTATAGTTTTTGACGTCAGATGAGTCGAGTGTTGCTTTCTTGAGGAGGGGAGCAACTCGGGCCATTTTGAAGTCAGAGGGGACGCAGCCAGTAGTCAGGAATGAGTTGATGAGGGAAGTGAGGAATGGGAGAAGGTCTCCAGAGATAGTCTGGAGACGGGAGGAGGGGATGGGGTTGAGCGGGCAGGTTGAGCGGGCAGGTTGTCGGGCGGCCAGACCTCACTAGTCGCAGGATGTCATCTGGAGAGAGAGGGGAGAAAGAGGTCAAGGCGTAGGGTAGTTCTGTGTGAGTGAGACCAGTAGACTCAATAGGCTGAGTGAATGAGCAGTGGATGTTGTCAACCTTTTTTCAAAGTGGTTGACAAAGTCGTCCGCAGAGAGGGAGGAGGGAGGGGGAGGGGGTGGCGGATTAAGGAGGGAGTAGAAGATGGAAAAGAGTTTCCTAGGGTTAGAGACAGAAGCTTGACATTTAGAGTGGTATAAAGTGGCTTTAGCAACTCAATATTAGGAAGGTGTTGCTAATGTTTGGTATACACACTAGGGATGAATATTTTCCCGAAAATCTACGAGGTTCAATATCGGGAATAATTCGTATTTATCCAGAGTCCCGGAAAATACCGCAAAAATCGTAAGTGCCCATTTAAAATGTTTGAAACCAATATGTTCACTATACCAGGGTTCTCCCAAAATAAGATTGTCGCTGCGCCACATCGCTGGCTTGGTTGAGCCACTATGTAAAGATTTCACAGCAAGTGAAACTGATATTTAGTAATGATAGAGTAACTTTGATCACCAATGCCATTGTTGTGAATTGCGAAACAGGCCATTCATAAATTCAGCGCGTTATCATGTTCCTCAATTAATTCAGCGCATTTCAGCAGTAGGCCTAGGCTCTCTCGACACAGAGCGCGCTCAGGACGCACAGAGCACACCCAGAGTAGGCTATAGCATTGTCGAATCATACAAACTTTGACATGCTTTGATAATGCGACCTATGGATTGCTTTGGGGTTTTAGTGGGATTGGGACGATAGGAAAATAGCCTAGCTCTATATACGGCTCTATAAGGCTACTTTGTGAGTCAATAGATAAATAATCAACTTGATTTAGGCTCCATTATTGCATGCTAAATGTTTCTGATCAGGTGATAGACGAGCAAACTAAATAATAAGCTTCCACTTGTTCAGCCAGAGATCAATTAACCACATACAGTGCCTTCAGAAAGTATTCAGAGCCCTTGACTTTTTCAACATTTTGTTACGTTACAGCCTTATTCTAAAATAGATTTTTTTTTTTTTCGTCATCAATCTACACACAATACCCCATAATGACAAAGCATTTTTTTTTGTGCTAATTTATAAAAGAAAATAAAAATTACATTTACATAAGTATTCAGAACCTTTACTCAGGACTTTGTTGAAGCACCTTTGGCAGCGATTACAGTGTGGATTCTTCTTGGGTATGACGCTACGAGCTTGGCACACCTGTATTTGGGGAGTTTCTCCCATTCTTCTCTGCAGATCCTCTCAAGCTCTGTCAGGTTGGATGGGGAGCGTTGCTGCACAGCTATTTTCGGGTCACTCCAGAGATGTTCGATCGGGTTCAATTACGGGATATGGCTGGGCCACTCAAGGACATTCAGAGACTTGTCCCGAAGCCACTCCTGCGTTGTCTTGGCTGTGTGCTTAAGGTCATTGTCCTGTTGGAAGGTGAACCTTCACCCCAGTCTGAGGATCTGAGCGCTCTGGAGCAGGTTTTCCTCAAGGATGTCTCTGTACTTTGCTCCATTCATCTTTGCCTCGATCCTGAGTAGTCTCCCAGTCCCTGCTGCTGAAAAAGATCCCCACAGCATGATGCTGTCACCACCATGCTTCACCGTAGGGATGGTGCCAGGTTTCCTTTTTGAAACAAGTTATTTTTTCATTTCACTTCACCAATTTGGACTATTTTGTGTATGGCCATTACATGAAATCCAAATAAAAATCAATTTAAATTACAGGTTGTAATGCAACAAAATAGGAAAAACGCCAAGGCATACTTTTGCAAGGCACTGTAGACAGGTGTGTGCCTTTCCAAATCATGTCCAATCAATTGAATTTACCACAGATGGACTCCAATCAAGTTGTAGAAACATCTCAAGGGAGATCAATGGAAACAGGATGCACCTGAGCTCAATTTTGAGTCTCATAGCAAATAGTCTGAATATTTATGTAAATAAGGTTTTTCTGTTTTCTATTTTATTTAAGGCTGTAACGTAACAAAATGTGGAAAAAGTCAAGGGGTCTGAATACTTTCTGAATGCACTGTGTATCATATTAACATGGCATAAGTCATTACAAAACGTTTAAAATTGCAGGAAATTTGCTTTCAAATGCAAACATTTCTCTCCACCCCATGGCAAAATGGGTAGAATTGCAGGAAATTAGCTGTAAAACAAAACAAAACAAAAATCTCTGCATCATGGCAAAATGAGTAGAATTGCACTTAATTTGATATAAATTTGCAAAATTCTCTCCACCCTACGGCAAAATGTGGAGAATTGCATTTTTTTCTTCCCCGTCAAGAGGGGAGCCACTAAAATGTTTTGCCGCGAGGTGGGAACCCCCACAAAAAAAGTCTAGAGCCAGCCCTGATAAGACTTAAATATTACAGTGGTGAAGCAATTGCAACTTCAAATCTCACAAGGTTCCTTTTGCCATAGTAAAGAGTGACAAACCACTTATCATTGGGTTAAAGTCATGTAGTTCACTGGATCTAGTGAAACGAGTAGTTACAGTGAATTGTCAAATTACTAATTTTGAGGATGCTTATGCTGATATTTTTGAGGGAATAGGAAAACTCAAGGTGCAGCGCAGAATCAAGATACAGCAGCCAAATAGACCAGTGATCCATGCACCTAGAACGGTACCATTATCACTAAGAGACAAGCTAAAAGCAGAGCTACTGAAGCTAGAGTCCTTAGCAACCCGTGAAAAGGTAGAAGAGCCTACTGAATGGGTCCACTCACTAGTAATCATTTAGTTGAGAAGAAAGAGCTCTCTCAGACTGTGTATGGATCCAAAAGAGAACAAGTATGTTAAAAGGGAACACATTCAGCTGCCTACCAGGGGGGTGATATTCGGGGACATAGCAGGGGCTAAATACTTCTTAAACCTAGATGCCTTCTCAGGGTTTCGGCAGATCAGTCTAGACAAGGAGAGTACAAGGCTTTGTACTTTCAATACTCCTTTTGGTAGGTACTCATTTAAAAGGCTCCCATTTGGTCTCACTTCAGCACCAGAAGTATTTAATAGGACAGTCCAACAGATATTTAAGAGTGTGCCAGGCACAAAAGTGTACATTGATGATGTGGTAACATGGGGTCAGACTCAAGAACATGCCACCACCTACCGACAAAGAGGGTGTACAAAGGTTCTTATGTATGGTTAACTATGTGGGTAAATGTGTACCTAACCTGGCAACTCACACTAGCCAGATGAGAAGTCTACTGTGTAAAACTACAGAGTGGTGTTGGAACAGTAATCACCAGAGCTCAGGGTATTAATCATGCATGCTCCAGTACTGAGGTTCTATGATGAAAAGCAGGTTTAGGTGCAATGTTATTACATCAGTATGGCACTAGATGGCACCCACTCACATATGCCTCCAGGGTTCTGACAACTTCTGAGTGTAACTATGCTCAGATTGAGAAAAAGGCATTGGCCCTGTCATATGCATGTGAGAAATTCCATGTGTTTATCTTTGGTAAAACAGTGTGGGCCGAAACAGATCATAAACCTTTGGTTACTATTGCAAAGAAGGGTCTAGCATACACCCCCCCCCAAGGGTACAGAGGCTGTTTCTGAAACTTCAGAAATATGACATGCAATTGTGACACACGGGTTGACTCATAACCAGTAGTCTCTGCGGTTATATCCGCGGGGCGGACGGGTTTAGGGTAATTAAATATTGTGTGGCTGGTTTTTCTTTCATTATTTTAGGCTATCTGGTATTAGTGCATAAGCCTAAACTTTAGGGCTTAACTGTTTGTGCTCCAAATAGCCTACACACCAATCACCAAATAATGCTTTTGGGAACGGGCAGAAAAAGTTTATGTCAATCCATGGAGGCAAAAAGGACATTGTCGAAGTTTAATTCAATAAGACAAAAGCTGCGAAAGGAGAGAAAATAAAGAGAAGGGAAAGCCATTAAAGTAATGTTTGGGAAAAATTTGGTGAAGTGGTAAAAGAGGATGATAGCAGTGCCGGCTATGTTATATATGATGATTGTGAGGCACCATACAAATTCGACAGTGTCACGGCCTACTCCTGCTCCCCAGCTCCGGCACCGGTCTACTAACCACCGGCCTTGGCTATCATCATTGCGCACACCTGCTCCCCATTATTTCGCACACCTGGACCTCATCACCTTATCATTAGCCCTCTGTAGCCTAAGTCATCAGACAGTATTGGTTTGTTTTCACGTTCAGTACACTACTCCTGTTTGGTTCATCTGCCTTGTCTTAATATTAAACTCACCTTCTGAACCTGTTCCCGACTCACTGCATATACATTACAGTCAGTCACAAGAAGGGACTTCAAATAGGCCTATGGCACGTCAAGGGAACTGTAGCCTACTGTTTAGATGGGTTAAACTGAAACTGAAATCTGGACAATGACTGCAGGTCTATAACCTCTCACATAGCCTTAATAATAACTCCTGCAGAATTAATTATTTCTTGCAGTAAACCAATACACCAAATGTGGGCAAAATTTGGACTTGGGAACAGGAGTGGATAAATATGATTTATTTATTTCTGCATCTTGAGAGAATGCAATGCTCAGTTAGATACCATCTGTAGAGGTGCTGTCTTCCTCATAAAAGCATCATAAAATCTGATAGTATTTCAACCAAATAAAATATGCATCGAAGCCTAACTGAAATCTTATCAGAAACACATTGGATCGTTTTCACAGCTTTATTTTTCCTTATAACCGGTCAAACTGATGTCATTTGGACATTTTGCACAGAAAATCTTTCCTGTTTTTTTTTGTCGTTATTGTATTTTCTCCCCAGGCCCTAAGCGGCTTTGCTCCGCGAAAGATGACAGAGAACTTTACCGATGTCAACTAGATTGAAGCATTCATTCTATCAATATATTACATTATTCTTTTGAGCAAGGGTTTATTTATTCTTCTAGGGCAACATATAATGACAAAAGAGAAACTACATGCATCTAATTATAGACAAGTTGACTAACAAATAGCCAACCAAAATGCAGAAACATATCTAAATTAGGCCAAAATAATTTTGCCATCTTTGCCTGTAGCGCATTTTCTATATTTGCGGGTTACACAGGAGCGTGAGCAAACAGACAGGCAAGAGAGTGACAGTACAAGTCAGACAATGTCCAGCCCAGACACTCCTGTGTCAGACAACACCAGTGCAGCCTGTTGAAACAAGACGGTCAGGTAGAGAATTAAAGGCACCTCAGAGGTTGATTGAGGAAATGTAAATGTGTTATTGAAATGCAGTGTTCACTATGCAAATGTGTTGTAACCAGGTTGTTTATAAATAATTGTTATTGTTTTATCTCTTACGGAAAAAAACATATATTGATAAGGTGGATGTGGCATATTGTATCGGATGTCCCGATCCAATTCCTGCGCAACCCCATAAATAACCCCCTTGACAGGCGCCCTGCCTCGGAAATCCTTACACAAAACATTCCATTCAAAAATATTTTTGAGGCGCAAAAGCACGCTTCTTCTATTCCGCGGACACACAAAAAAATCTGAATAAGACCAGCTCTTGTGACTCTCACTGACGCCACCTTAACCAACGCCTCCATGAAACTCCTCGTGACTTTGAACGGATCCTCCAGGAAACATTGATTCAAAACCCTCACTCCGACTATAAACGAATCTTCTCCATTACAACTTTACTTATTTTGTTTCCTTTCTTTTTCACGACTGTAGCCCACTTGCTCTCACTCTCTGTACTCTCATCTTCACCTGACGCACCATTAGTTTCGAACAGAACATCCATTTCTGTCATTGTCCTCCTTCGTCCCATGGGATCCTCCTGCTGCTCATTTTTCCTTCTGTTCCTACACTCCACATTGAGACCTGTTTGGCTTGTTATAGACCTGTCATGTTACTCATCTTGATGATGATGATAGCTGGGCAAACGTGTTGCCAAACATCAACAAAAATATTTTCTGTGATATAGCACTTCCCTATACACCTCAAGGTAAGGAAATATGTCCATATTAAAATGCTCATTACTTTATAAGTACTGGTAGTTTACTCTCACTAAATATACACTCCAGGGACTATGCGAGAGATAATAAATAACTGTACATCAAAGGCAATCACTTTGTGTAATACTGTAGTTTTTTCAATGGGTGAAGGAGTACTTGGCTCTCACTATAGTAGTGGTGTGTGAGAATCACTGCCACTTGTCCTAGTAGAGAGCACCATCTTGTGGTGTGTAAACTACAAATGAGCAGCAGGTACTGATGACAATTACATTTTAGTCATTTAGCAGACGCTCTTATCCAGAGCGACTTACAGTTAGTGAGTGCATACATTATTTTTGATATTTTTCATACTGGCCCCCCGTGGGAATCGAACCCACAACCCTGGCGTTGCAAACGCCATGCTCTACCAACTGAGCTACATCCCTGCCGGCCATTCCCTCCCCTACCCTGGACGACGCTGGGCCAATTGTGCTCCGCCCCATGGGTCTCCCGGTCGCGGCCGGCTACGACAGAGCCTGGATTCGAACCATGATCTCTAGTGGCACAGCCTTAGACCACTGCGCCACTCGGGAGACTATTACAACCCAGGAATATCATAAAATAATTAGGCTTAGGCCTATACATTGTATCTTTCGTTCAAACTGTTCAGTAAAATTCCCATGAACTATGTCTTTCACATCCTCTGACTTTTTTAACAGTCAATTCAGCAAGTGGTTATTAAACAGTACCAACCTACTGTATTTCTTCACCGTTTACCATTTCAATGAAACCCTATTCTTGTGTTCTTTTTCAGGCAGCTCTAAAGCGTTGTCCATATGGGTTGGAATATTGACACAATTGGTCAACTGGTTTTGAACCTAGGAGCAAGTAGACCCCCAGCTCCGCTAAAACCATTGACAACTATACTGAACAAAAATATAAACGCAACATGAAACAATTTCAAAGATTTTGCTAAGTTACAGTTCATATAAAGAATCAGTCGATTTAAATATATTCATTAGGCCCTAATCTATGGATTTCACATGACTGGGCAGGGGCGCAGCCACTGGGGAGCCAAGCTCAGCCAATCAGAATGAGTTTTCACCCACAAAAGGGCTGTGAGGCCGGTTGGACGTACTGCCAAAGTCTCTAAAACGACGTTGGAGGTGGCTTATAGTAGAAAAATTACAATAAAATCTCTGGCAACAGCTCTGGTGGGCATTCCTGCAGACAGCAGGCCAAGTGCATGCTCCCTCAAAACTTCAGACATATGTGGCATTGTGTTGTGTGACAAAATCTCACGATACATGGCCCCATTCATTCTTTCCTTTACACGGATCAGTCGTCCTGGTCCCTTTGCAGAAAAACAGCCCCAAAGCATGATGTTTCCACCCCCATGCTTCACAGTAGGTATGGTGTTCTTTGGATGCAACTCAGCATTCTTTGTCCTCCAAACACGACGAGTTGAGTTTACCAAAAAGTTATATTTTGGTTTCATCTGACCATATGACATTCTCCCAATCCTCTTCTGGATCATCCAAATGCACTCTAGCAAACTTCAGACGGGCCTGGACATGTACTGGCTTAAGCAGGGGGACACGTCTGGCACTGCAGGATTTGAGTCCCTGGCGGCGTAGTGTGTTACTGATGGTAGGCTTTGTTACTTTGGTCCCAGCTCTCTGCAGGTCATTCACTAGGTCCCCCTGTGTGGTTCTGGGATTTTTGCTCACCGTTCTTGTGATCATTTTGACCCCACGGGGTGAGATCTTGCGTGGAGCCCCAGATCGAGGGAGATTATCAGTGGTCTTGTATGTCTTCCATTTCCTAATAATTGCTCCCACAGTTGATTTCTTCAAACCAAGCGGCTTACCTATTGCAGATGCAGTCTTCCCAGCCTGGTGCAGGTCTACAATTATGTTTCTGGTGTCCTTTGACAGCTCTTTGGTCTTGGCCATAGTGGAGTTTGGAGTGTGACTGTTTGAGGTTGTGGACAGGTGTCTTTTATACTGATAACAAGTTCAAACAGGTGCCATTAATACAGGTAACGAGTGGAGGACAGAGGAGCCTCTTAAAGAAGAAGTTACAGGTCTGTGAGAGCCAGAATTCTTGCTTGTTTGTAGGTGACCAAATACTTATTTTCCACCATAATTTGCAAATAAATTCATTAAAAATCCTACAATGTGATTTTCTGAATTTTTTTTCCTCAATTTATCTGTCATAGTTGATGTGTACCTATGATGAAAATTACAGGCCTCTCATCTTTTTAAGTGGGAGAACTTGCACAATTGGTGGCTGACTAAATACTTTTTTCCCCCACTGTATATGAAATAAATGCTGTGTAAAATAGCTTATAGGCTATAAAGTAACATTAACTGTAAAGCTTCACGAGTCGTAACATTTGCAACTGCAATTAAGTTATAGAAAGAGGAGCACGGGAAGCGCTACTAAGTTACACAATAGTAAATGTTGGTAGACAGAAGGCGCTCTTTGGTCAAGGGGGTGAATTGGTCATCAAAAAGAAAGGAGGACCAAGGCACTCTTCATAGAATTAATTAAAATGCCTTTATTAGTATGGCATGTTCAATAGAAACATTTTTTTTTTTTTATCCGACGCGTTTCGGCTGCATGGCCTTCATCAGGGAGTACAAAGAAATAATACAATGTCCTCTTTTGAACAGCTTTTCCAATTAGCCCTAATTTGAAGAGGGAGTGGTTACAAAGTTGATTAAGTTATGTTATCTTTTTTATGTATTTTATCTCAGACGGTCTGGTAGTAAGGTTGTTACCCCCTAGTACCCTAAACATTAATTAATCATGCTACCCTCATGATATTTCTCAGTATTGGCCAACATTAATTTGATATTTGAGTGATATAAAAGTGAACTATACCTGACAAGTATGAGTGGTTTAGGTTAATTTTCCATACTTTGTGGGCTCTGCCTGTCAAGCAGCAGAAAGGCGCATTTGCCAATGTACTGTTGGCTGATTATGTTTACTTTTATTTGCACATTATTCTTTGTACAGTTGGCTAAACATAGTGTTAGCTAAACATAGGCGCTTATCCGACAGGCAACCTTAGCAGCCATAGCCAGCAACATTAATTTTAAATACGGCTTTCAATGGAAGAGATGTATTGTTGAGATTTTCAGTTTCACTGATATAAAGCGACAAATCCATATACGCAGCCTGGTCTCATAGACTAGGCGTAACATAATTAAAGTAAATCTGGGACTATAAAATCAGTATGATTGATATGTTTTGTTTGATATGGTTAAATAAGACAGAAGGTTACATCTAGCAAATCAAAGGTTGTATATTCGAATCTCATCATGGACAACTTTAGCATTTTAGCTCATTAGCAACTTTTAAACTAATCACTACTTAGCATGTTAGCTAACCCTTCCCCTAACCTTTTCCCTTTTAGCTAACCCTTCCCCTAACCTTAACCCTTTAACATAACTCCTAACCTTAACCCTAACACCTCGCCTAGCTAACGTTAGCCAGCTAGCTAACGTTAGCGTTAGCCACCTAGATACCTAGCTAACGTTAGCCACAACAAACTGGAATTCGTAAAATATCATATGTTTATCCAAATTTTAACATATTGTACTTTTAGCAAATTCATAATAGCATACAAATTGTAATTCGTAACATAATAAGAAATGGATGATGGACATTCACAAATTAATACCATACGAATCGTAACATATCAATCTAAAAGAGAGTCTCCAATATACGTTCAGAATAATACTAAATGCTTTGCGACCAGGTTGCAGGCATGGTTTTATTTCTTGGAACACAAGTCGTGATGAGGAAAATTCTATCCAATCAGAAGCGCTAGGCGGGGTCTGTCCTGCCTACTGCAGTCTAACCTAAAGTGAACGTAGCATACGTGACTGCAGTCAGTTTTAAGACAATAACAAAATCCAGCTACTTAGTAGCCAAGGATCTTTGCTAAATGAACGTATGATTGTTGTTACAATGTATCGTCTCTGTATGGATATGTTTTTTACATTGACAGAGTGATAGTCAGGCGGCACAGTATTCGCATCATGCTTCCAATGCCTAGGGTCGACGGGGACATTTTTGACTGTATCCAACGAGGAAACATTGATCAGTGTGCACATATCATTCAACATGATCGATCTATCCTCAAAAAGAAAGGTACGTTTATAGGCCTGCCTATGTATTTTTGAAGTATGCATTAGCCAACAATTTACTGTTCACACGTTTGGGGAATTAATGTTATTTTCTATTAAATTTTTCCAAAAGCCTATCATATTGCAGAAGAGCATTTTTGGATACCAAGACTGTTCTCAGGCAGGCCTGGTAGCTAGATATTTTCGAGTCGCGTCGGAGACAATTTTAACAAACCCTAACCCTTTTCCTAACCTTAACCTAATTCTCCTAACCTGGCACGTTTAATCTTACCGTCCAAAGAGAATGTGCGCAGCCAGCTATACAATCCTATGTATCCCCGTGAACCGGTTCGTACATAAAACATTGTACATTAAGGCTGCAAAGGCGTCGGTTTCCTCCTTAACTCGATTTAATGGCGAGACAAAAACAGAGAAAATACGCATACCTTATTTATGAAACACCATGCTAGAGTGGCTAATGCTTGTCGCGTACATTGTTCAGCCAATCAGGTTGCAGCAGTCTGTTTTTTTCCACCCCTGGGGTGTAATCGATAGGCCAAACAGTTCCGTTTTGCAACTAAAACAGAGGAAGGGCTGATAAATTGTAAAGGCTCCAGCCACCCAAGCCATAGACCGTTCACTCTGCTACCGTCCGGCAAACGGTACCGGAGCATCAGCTCTCGGACCAACAGGCTCTGAGACAGCTTCTACCCCCAAGCCATGCTGTGCTGTTGTCTTAGGTCTCTCTTTATGTAGATTTGTGGTGTCGTGATGTGTTTTGTCCTACATTTAAATTGTTTATCCCAGCCCCCATCCCCAAAGGAGGCCTTTTGCCTCTTGGTAGGCCGTCATTGTCATTGTAAATAAGAATTTGTTCTTAATTGACTTGCCTAGTTAAATAAAGGTGAACTAAAAAAATAAGGCTGCTAAATAGCGAGACTGCTAAATAGTCAATTAATGGTACCCAAACTATCTGCACTGACTATCTTGTACTGACCCTATGCACACACATTAGACTATACAGTGCATTCGGAAAGTATTCGGACCTCTCGACTTGTTCCTTATTCTAAAATGCATTAAATTTTTGACCCCCCCCCCCCCCCCCCCCAATCTACACACAATACCCCATAATGACAAAGCAAAAACAGGTTTTTAGAAATGTTTGCAAATTTATTAAAAATAAAAAACGCAAATTTCAAATTTACATAATATTCAGACCCTTTACTCAGTACTTTGTTGAAGCACTAAATAATGTAATGTGGAAGAAAAATTAAAACATAAAAAAAAGACTATATTTTGATTACATAAGTACTCAAGACATTTACGTTTTAGTAATTTAGCAGACGCTCTTATCCAGAGCGACTTACAGTTAGTGAATGCATACATTAAAAAAAAAATTCATACTGATCCCCCGTGGGAAACGAACCCACAACCCTGGCGTTGCAAACGCCATGCTCTACCAACTGAGCTACACGGGACTAGACCTGAGTCAATACATGTTACAATCACCTTTTGCAGCGATTACAGCTGTGAGTATTTCTGGGTAAGTCTCTAAGAGCTTTGCACAGCTGGATTGTACAATATTTGCACATTATTCTTTTAAAAATTCTTCAAGCTCTGTCAAGTTGGTTGTTGATCATTGCTAGACAGCCATTTTCAAGTCTTGCCTTAGGTTTGCAAGCCAATTTAATTCAAACTGTAACTAGGCCACTCAGGAACATTCAATGTTGTCTTGGTAAGCAACTCCAGTGTGTATTTGGCCTTGCATTTTAGATTATTGTCCAGCTGAAAGGTGAATTTCTCTCATAGTGTCTGTTGGAAAGTAGACTGAACCAGGTTTTCCTCTAGGATATTGCCTGTGTTTAGCTCTATTCCGTTTAGTTTAATCCCAAAAAACTTGCTAGACCTTGCTGACGACAAGCAAACCCATAACATGATGCAGCCACCACCATGCTTGAAAATATGAAGAGTGGCACTCAGTGATGTGTTGTGGTTGGATTTGCCCCAAACATAACGCTTTGTATTCAAGTTCATTTCTTTGCCACATTTTTTGCAGTTTTACTTTAGTACATTATTGCAAACAGGATGCATGTTTTGGAATATATTTTTGAAAATTCTGTACAGGCCTCCTTCTTTTCACTCTGTCATTTAGGCTAGTATTGTGGAGTAACGACAATGTTGTTGATCCATCCTCAGTTTTCACCTATTACAGCCATTAAACTGTAACTGTTTTAAAGTCACCATTGGCCTCATTGGCCTCAAATCATTGAGTGGTTTCCTTCCTCTCTGGCAACTGACTTAGGAAGGATGCCTTTATCTTTGTAGAGACTGGGTGTATTGATACACCATCCAAAATGTAATTAATAACTTCACCATGCTCAAAGGGATTTTCAGTGTCAGCTTTTTTTTTTACCCATCTACCAATAGGTGCCTTTCTTTCCGAGGCATTGGAAAACCTCCTTGGTCTTTGTGGTTGAAATTCACTGCTCGACAGAGGGACCTTACAGATAATTGTATGTGTGGGGTACAGAGATGAGGTAGTCATTCAAAACTCATGTTTACATTTACATAATTTAGCAGATGCTCTTATCCAGAGCGACTTACAGTTAGTGACTGCATACATTATTTATTTTTATACTGGCCCCCCATGGGAATCGAACCCACAACCCTGGCGTTGCAAACACCATGCTCTACAAACATCCCTGCCGGCAATTCCCTCCCCTACCCTGGACGACACTGGGCCAATTGTGCACCGCCCCATGGTTCTCCCGGTCGCGGCCGGCTACGACAAAGCCTGGATTCGAACCAGGATCTCTAGTGGCACAGCTAGCACTGCAATGCAGTGCCTTAGACCACTGCGCCACTCGGGAGTGGAAGGCCCTTTCCTGTTTCAGCATGACAATGCCCCCATGCAGAAATGGTTTGTTGAGATCGTTGTGGAAGAACTTGACTGGCCTGCACAGAGCCCTGACCTCAACCCCATCGAACACCTTTGGGATGAATTGGAACACCGACTGTGAGCCAGGCCTAATCGCCCAACATCAGAGCCCAACCTCACTAATGCTCTTGTGGCTGAATGGAAGCAAATCCCTGCAGCAATATACCAACATCTAGTGGAAAGCCTTCCAGAAGAGTGGAGGCTGTTATAGCAGCAAAGGGGGGACCAATTCCATATTAATGCACATGATTATGGAATGAGATGTTCGACGAGCAGGTGTCCACATACTTTTGGTCACGTAGTGTAGCTCCATTCTTGTGTATTTTTTTGTATTCCTTGTGTTACTATTTTAGTTACTCTGCATCGTTGGGAAGGGCTCATAAGCAAGCATTTCACTGTAAAGTCTACACCAGGTATATTCGGAGCTTGTGACAAATAAAACTAGATTTTAATTTAATTTGAGTTTCTATTGGACAAATTCAGGAAGGTCCATCCACATTTTCTTCCATTTCAGAAATGTTTTGCAACAGATTCGGCATAATAATAATAATAATAATAATAATAATAATAATATGCCATAATGAATACACCCCTGGTCTGACAATTTCAAAATAAAAGTTGTGCTTACTGAACAAACAGTTTTTAATGACATGCATTGAATTTGTTGGCATGAACTCGTTTACAAAGCAATCATTACAGTAATTGCATATTGCATCTGGGGTGAAAAAATACATCTATTCTACTTAAAGATATATGGTGCGTATAAATCCGAAGAGGGTGGCCAGCTCCTGGGGGAACTGTGGGGGGGATCTTGGAGGGCTGGTGGCCTGGCGGTTGGAAGCTTGGGTCGGTGGCTGATGGGTTGCTGGTTCGGGTCCCCGTTTTTGACCTTATGGGTGATCTGTCGACGTGCCCTTGAGCAGGGCGTTGACCATGGTTGCTTCTATGGGTCGCTCTGGATGGCAGTCTGTTAGATTACTAATGTGATGTAGATGTTGAGTGGCTTCACTGCAAATAGGTTGTATGTTTTCAATATAAAAGAAATTCTGCTTGTTCAGTAAGCATACGTTTTATTTCGAAACTATCAGACCAGGGGTGAAAAAACAAACTGCTGCAGCCTGATTGGCTTAACGCGGTACGCAACATCCGGGACTAGCATTAGCCACTGGTGTTTCCTAAAGAAAGTACGCATATTTTCCCCTTTTCTCTCGCCTTCTTGAGTTGAGGAGGAAACCGACTTTGGGCTAACCAAACTGTAGCCTATTCTAAGGGCACTTCTGGGTAGTGTGCCTAAATTATCATACCGTTATTCTGACCTTCTGTAAGTAAATTCTGAATAATAAGCATGTCAGAGACGGTCAGACTAAAATGTCTGTCGTCAGAGCTTTTCCACAAGCCTTTTTCACCCAGCTATCGCTTTGCAGCATCAAATATGCATGAGCAAATTGCTTTGTTACAGGCAGCAGATATTGATTTATATAATGTGTTATAACCAATCTTACTATCTTATCACTACTAGCCATATTCGGCCTAGTTTAAAATCATACAAAATGTAAGTTTCAGAGTCCCATCACAGTTCCAGAATGCATCACCACTCACTGTTCTTAAATGACTGCTGAAAGCTGACTGCTGATGTCCCCTGTTGGGATTTTGTCATGTTGAGAGAGGGACCCCAAACCCTGTCTGTTTTAGAGAGAGACCCCTAACCCTGTCTGTTTTATCAGTTATCTGAGATGAGTAGTTAATCAGTCTATCCTTTCAGACACTCACATCTCCTGTGACAGAATGACATGAAGTCACAGCAGCTAAAATCAGTGGTAAAGAGACAATAGTAGGCCTACTGCTCTTTGGGTGGTTAGGTTGAAAGTGACAATATCTCAAAGTAATACAATGAATGTGATCATTTACAGTTATAGCACCCTAATCATCTTTGTGTGTCGGTCTGTATCTGTGTCTGTGTGTAGGTTGGAGTGATTTCACCCCTCTCCACTTTGCGGCCCTCAATGGTAACCGTTCAATAGTTAACCTGTTGCTAAGCAATGGAGCTGACCCCAACCTGACCTGTGATGCAGGAATGACGGCCTTCCATTTAGCATGCAGGTCAGTAACACTACCTGTCTCCTACCACGTCAGTATCTGCAGATTTTAATGGACTGAATTGGTCCCCCTATCCAGTCCGATTAGATCTGTGGAAAGGGACTAGGGGAAGAGCGTTGGGCCCCTGGAGCATCTATAAATGCCCCTGTCTCTCCCTCTTCTCCCTGAAGTGTGCACTCGTACACTCCCCCTCATGGATGGAAAAGGAATGTACTGGTGTAAGAAATATGGTGGAACCTCTCTCCAGCCTGTACTTACATCAATCCAATGCTTTGAAATCCTTGAGGGGGAGTGAACAAGTGTAAATAAAATCAAATTGTATTGGTAGCATACACGTATTTAGCAGATGTTATTGCGGGTGTAGCGAAAAGCTCCAAGCACTAGCAAAGAAGGGGGAGAAATGGAATTATACTATTAATGCGGTAATGTCTGTGTCTCTCCAGGCATGGTAATGTATATGTGATGCACCAGATGATGCAGCATGGAGCTGATCTACGCATGGTAGACCATCAGGGCAAAACCGCCCTACACCATGGAGTGTCTGGAGGCAACATGTAAGGACACACACACACACACACATAGCTACATAATATTACACACATATATATATATATATATATATATATATATATATATATATATATATATATATATATATATATATATATATATATATATATATATATATATATACAGTACCAGTCAAAAGTTTGGACACAACTACACATTCCAGGGTTTTTCTTTATTTTTTACTATTTTCTACATTGTAGAATAATAGTGAAGACATCAAAACTATGAAATAACACATGGAATCATGTAGTAACCAAAAAAGTTTTAAACAAATCAAGATATATTTTATATTTGAGATTCTTCAAAGTAGCCACCCTTTGCCTTGATGACAGCTTTGCACACTTGGCATTCTCTCAACCAGCTTCATAAGGTAGTCATCTGGAATGCATTTCAATTAACAGGTGTGTCTTGTTAAAAGTTAATTTGTGGAATTTCTTTCCTTCTTAATGCGTTTGAGCCAATCAGTTGTGTTGTGACAAGGTAGGGGTGGTATACAAAATATAGCCCTATACAGAAGATAGTCCTCTGTAGCTCAATTGGTAGAGCATGGCGCTTGTAACGCCAGGGTAGTGGGTTTGATCCCCGGGACCACCCATATGTTAAAATGTATGCATACATGACTGTTAGTCGCTTTGGATAAAAGCGTCTGCTAAATGGTATATTATATTATTATGGTAAGAACACCTCAAATAAGCAAAGACAAACGACAGTCCATCATTACTTTAAGGCATGAAGGTCATTCTATCCGGAAAATTTGAAGAACCTTGAACGTTTCTTAAAGTGCAGTCGCAAAAACCATAAAGCGCTATGATGAAACTGGCTCTCATGAGGACCGCCACAGGAAAGGAAGACCCAGAGTTACCTCTGCTGCGGAGGATAAGTTCTTTAGAGTTACCGGCCTCAGATTGCAGCCCAAATAAATGCTTCACAGAGTTTAAGTAACAGACACATCTCTACATCAACTGTTCAGAGGAGACTGCGTGAATCAGGCCTTCATGGTCGAATTGCTGCAAAGAAACCACTACTAAAGGACACCAATAAGAAGAAGAGACTTGCTTGGGCCAAGAAACACAAGCAATGGACATTAGACCGGTGGAAATCTGTCCTTTGGTCTGATGAGTCCAAATTTGAGATTTTTGGTTCCAACCGCCGTGTCTTTGTGAAACACAGAGGAGGTGAACGGATGATCTCTGCATGTGTGGTTCCCACCGTGAAGCATGGAGGAGGAGGTGTGATGGTGCTTTGCTGGTGACACTGTCTTTGATTTATTTAGAATTCAAGGCACACTTAACAAGCATGGCTACCACAGCATTCTGCAGCGATACGCAATCCCATCTGGTTTGCTCTTAGTGGGACTATCATTTGTTTTTCAACAGGAAAATGACCCAACACACCTCCAGGCTGTGTAAGGGCTAATTGACCAATAAGGCTGATGGAGTGCTGCATCAGATGACCTGGCCTCCACAATCCTCCGACCTCAACCCAATTGAAATGGTTTGGGATGAGTTGGACCGCAGAGTGAAGGAAAAGCAGCCAACAAGTGCTCAGCATATGTGGGAACTCCTTCAAGACTTTTGGAAAAGCATTCCAGGGTGGCTACTTTGAAGAATCTCATATTAAATATATTTTGATATGTTTAACACTTTTTTGGTTACTACATGATTCCATATGTGTTATTTCATAGTTTTGATGTCTTCACTATTATTCTACAATGTAAAAATTAAGAAAATCCCTGAAATGAGTAGGTGTGTCCATATGCATGTACACACACACACACACACTCACACACACATAAACCTACACACAACTACTCACTCTTACCCTGCGTCGTGTCTCCAAGTGTAGCGATGCAGTACCTGTGGGAGACGGGAATGTTCAGGTGGTGTGATGGAGACATGTACCATGTTACACCTCTACACCTGGCTGCTGATGCAGGCAACACTGAGGTCGTCCGCTACCTGCTCCGAAACAAGGTGAGATGTACACACTTACTTGCTTAGAACGTAAGTCTGATGATGACTTCCATGTTCCACTTCTATTGGGGAGTTTCGATATGGAGTTTACCTTACAGACTACAGTTCCTCAAGTCACATTATCTGTTACAAACGGGGCATGTAAAGTCCTGAGGTGCGTCACAATAATATCTCCTTTCTCCTGAACTTCCCACAAATGTAAAAGCATTGAATTAGTGGAGGCATAGCCCCGTGTAGCTCAGTTGGTAGAGCGTGGCGCTTGCAATGCCAGGGTTGTGGGTTCGATTCCCACGGGGGCCAGTATGAAAATGTATGCACTCACTAACTGTGAGTCGCTCTGGATAAGAGCGTCTGCTAAATGACTAAAATGTAAATGTAAAAATAGCCAAGTGGGAGTTCCACCAAATTTCCAGTCATGTCCTTTCAAATCGTTGAAGGGAGGTGAACAACTGCACAATCTCTGTAACATGCGGTCCTTGCTGGAGCGCTCGGCTGCAGTATCCTTCAACTTTGTAGGATTGCTGCCGCACTATTTAAAATATGTTTTGTGTGTGTGTCAGAGGTGTATGGTGGAGACTGTGGACGAGGATGGGTTGACGGCGGTCCATGTGGCATCAGAGAGAGGCTGTGTAGAGATGTGTTGGACGCTGCTACAGAGATCAGGCTTCAGGATACTACACTTGAAGACCTACAGCGGACACACACCTCTGGACCTCTGCAGGCAGGGAAGGACATTCAGGTGGGTCCCAATAGCTCTAACCTTTACCTGGGTATTCATTAGGCACAAAACGGAGGAAAACAGACAAAAACAGGGAGGGACTAATCTGAAACTTTCTTTTTTCTTTTCAGGTGCGAAACGTTTTAAAACGTTTTCCATTGTGTGACCTAATAAATACAACCCAGGAATATATCACACTGTCACCCTCTTCTGTCCCATTGCCATACCACCATCATTTTCTGTGTTGGGGTTGTATTTCCACAGACATCTGCAGCTGAGCAAACTACTGACCCGCTACATGAAGGAGCCACCCTTCAGCAAACCCGACGAGTCCCACCGTAGGTGCTATGCCTTTAGTCTCTAATGAGGCTGTGATAAGTTTAACTGTAATGAACATTGTGTGACATCGAATCATGTTTCTGTGTATAATTGTTTCTGTGTGTGCGTGTATCCGTGCATGCGTGGATCTCTGTGTGTGTTTTTGTGTGTGTGTATGTACGTCCAGTCCTGTACTACTGGACGTTATTCTACCCGTGTCTGATCGGAGGAGTGATTCTGATTATCGCAACGATGTTGGGGGGCTACGGAGGGATAACGTGCGCCGTGCTCTTCCCTTGGCTGGCCAGGAGTATCTTCTCCCAGTTCCACCGCATGACCACCTACCAGAGGTACAGACTGTGTGTCTGTGCGTGTGTGTGTGCGTGCTAACTATGTGTGTTTGTGTGTGTGTGTGTGTGTCTGCATTATACAGTATATTCATCCATTGTATTGTTATTTTTTCCATTACCTGTCCTGTGTTGTGTTGCAGGTTGGCCAACCCTGTCTACCTAGGGACTATGATAGCTGGACTGTTCCACTCTCTAGTCTGCTTCTACTACAGAATACTGCCGCCAAATATCCTTTATATCACAGTGATACTGTACTGCCTAATATTGTGTACTGCCTAATTCTATTACAATAAAGTATATACTTTTTTTAAAAAGTATGTTGTATTGTCACATACACAGGAGAGGGAAGGCCTGATAAAGAAAAGTGGCTTCAACCACATCAAATTCCAAACCTTGCTAGTGACTGTAGTTCCTGGATGTTGTGGTTGACTATTTTGTAGCTGAACAATGATGAATATACTTTACACTGACTATCCATCATACATTATATGTATGTAGCCTACATGTAGTATATTGTTGGTTGAGCCTTAACCTGCTGTGACGCTTGTGGGGGGATGGTGTTCTGGGTAATGTGTCGCTGGTCCAGTTCTCTGTGGTTTTGGCCCTGTTCTGGAGGGTTCTAACCCAGGATCCTGGGGAGCTGGGACCGGGAGACGCAGATCCTCGCTACTCCTCCATAGCAGACCTGCTGGAGAAAAAACAGAATCCTCAGAGGTTCTGCATCTACTGTGAGGTGAGGAGAACCAATCCATCCATCAATCAATCAATCTTTATTATGAGTTAAGAAAAGACAGAGTTGTTTAAGTTAGTGATGCAGCTGAGATTTGAGCTGTGGCGAGAAATACGTTTATCCTGCCCTCCTTTTGTCATGGTATTATAGTGGTGATTATAGTTGATTGGGCAATGCATGTTAAATTGATTTTTTTCCTCCTCTTTTTTTCATCAATCCTCCATATTCCCAAACAAAACTGTGCACATCCACAGAGAACTACATTTCCTAAATGCTAAATGCTCACCAAACAGCGCCTCGATCCATTCAGCAGTTTTCTTTATCTAGTTTACTCAACTTTGGCAAACGTGTTGAGACAACAAAGGAATCTATGTACCCAGAACTTTCCTGCCCCAAAGTTGAGTAAACAGCTGATTGCCTTGATTGTTTAAAGTTGACTCAACTTAAAAAATATATGTTTTACAGTGAATGCACATCAATAGCAGTAGCATTACATTTACGTAGACGCTCTTATCCAGAGCGACTTACAGGAGCAATTAGGGTTAAGTGCCTTGCTCAAGGGCACATCGACAGATTTTCACCTAATCGGCTCAGGGATTAGAACCAGCGACCTTTCGGTTACTGGCACAACGCTCTTAACCACTAAGCTACCACTAAGCTACCTGCCACCCCAGTAGCAGATGTAATAAGCTGAGTTTGCTGTACATTTTTTGTTCATATGTTAAATTTAGTGTTGCTTATTAGAATTTCCTGTATTTTTTGGGATTGTCACTTAAAACCAGGGGTTGGAACCAAAATTATTTTCCAATCGTTTCATTCTGAACAGAACCATCATTTTTTTTGTTCCGTTCCACTGTTTCCGACCAGCAAAATAAAGTTCTGAACCGTTTTGAACCAAAACATAGTAGCGGTTTATATCATTCCTTTCTGTTCCTTTTTAAACATCTGAAAAATATTTTTTTTTTGTACATTTAGCTAGACAGTAAATTACTTAACCAATGGATAGAACAGCTTGCTATGGAGCGGGCAAGCTATGTAGCTACATGCATTGGACAGACAAGGGTAGTGTAGGGTGCGAGATGCAACTTAAATTTCGAGGGTGAAGAGAGCGATGGGCATGAAGCGCTGGTCATCTTGTTGTTATGACATGCATTATCTGAATAAGGCCCACAGAATTATACCTACGGAGGAGTGGCTTCTATGAAGGAACTTTGAATGTCTTTGAACTTCAGAGAGTAGGCTTAACTAACGTTGGACCAGAGCTGGCCCTTGATCAGTTCCATTACCTAGACCAGAGCTTGCTAGCTAGCAAACACACTTGTGTGTGCAGAGCGGCACCAGAATTAAAATAAAAACACGTCTTACCTTTTTGTAGTTAATAAATCCAACACGAAACGTGATAACTATAGTATCTGTAACTAGCATTGAAAAAGTAAATCCAAATCTCTCTCCCTAATTTCTGAATCATGCTTGTAACGTCAGTAGCTACTGTAGACTGTGCTTCGGAGGGACGGGAGAGGCAGATAGCCTACACACACAGGCAATGATTTTCAACTGGCAAGCAGGCAGACACTGGAATAAGTTTCTGAGTGACAGCGAGGGCTTTGCATAGGCACTTTGTTGAGTTTTTTGTGGGACTGAAAAAAAAATGCCCAGAACGTACAAGAAAGTTATAAACTGGTTCCTATGCTTTTAAAATAACGGTTCTATTACGGATTAGTATAGATCACTTTCGTTCTGGTTCTGTTCCTCGAAAAATTTCAGTTATTTTCCCTGAACAGGTTCCAACCCCTGCTTAAAACATAGTTTTTGTATTTATGATATGATTTATAGAAGTGCATAGATGCGGTAAAAAGATCAATCGAACTCGAACAAAACAATGGAATTGCCATGGAAACGTATGGGAGAAAGATTCCGAGTCTCCTCATTGCCCTCCAGCAAAATTAGCCTGCATTTAGCCTATTGTTTATATGTGTATTTCACACTATGTTGAGGTAAAAAGCGGAGTAAAATGTTGGTATGGATGTCAACCCCAACACATGTTTATGTCATCATTACCAATCAACTGCATTACAGTTAAAAACGACTGACCACCACCACCGATTTATCCGAACTGGAATTAGCATTTAGCAGTCACTTCTTCTAAACCTGAAAAGGGACAACTTCTACATTTTAATGCACGAAAACAGCCAAATATATCCAAATATAACTTCATTAACCACATTGTGGGCCTGTTTAAAATACATAAATCATGACGGATTTGACGAATATCCACTTTGTTAGATCAAATTTGCTATATGTGCACCAATCTGGTCAATGGAACGTCTGTGTTCCATTGACTCCTTTACCACATCTATCCCTTCTGAAGTTAACCTCTCAAACAGAAACAGTGTTTCTCACTGCTATTCCCCCTCTCTCTAGTTGTTCCAGCCGGACCATACTAAACACTGTAAGTTGTGTGATGTGTGTGTGAGGGATTACGACCACCACTGCCTGTTCCTGAACCGCTGCATTGGTAGGGGAAACCATCGCCTCTTCATCAGCTTCATCCTCTCCATGGCCGCAGCACACCTCCTTTTCGTTGCTGCGGCAACTTACCACCTGTATGTGGTGGTGGTGTCCCTTGAGGACCAGTCGTTGGTTAGGGCAGTAGCTGCACAGTTCTGGGTGGTCACATTGACGATAATGAACGCTCTGACAATCCTTTGGGAGGCTTGGCTGTTGACGGAACAGTTTGACGCCATCGCCATGGGGACTACGACCTACTTCAAACCTACCTGCGAGACTCGGCAACGGTCACTAGGACACCGCTGGACAACGTTTTTTACCTTCCTATTGGAGGGGAGGAGACGGTTAGATTATGGACAGACGGGGGACAATATCTCCATAGAAATTTAGACAATATGGACTCTAAAACCTGTGGTGTGATGAAGAACAATGTACAGTGCCTTCGGAAATAATTCAGAACCCTTGAATTTGTCCGCATTTTGTTACGTTACAGCCTTATTCTAAAATGTATTAAAAAAATAAATCCTCAGCAATCTACACACAATACCCCATAATGGCAAAGCGAAAACAGGTTTTTAGACATTTTTGCAAATTTATTAAAAGTAAATAACTGAAATACCTTATTTACATAATTATTCAGACCCTTTGCTATGAGACCCGAAATTGAGCTCAGGTGCATCCTGTTTCCATTGATCATCCTTGAGATGTTTCTACAATTTGATTGGAGTCCACCTGTGGTAAATTCAATTGATTGGACATGATTTGGAAAGGCACACACCGGTCTATATAAGGTCCCACAGTTGACAGTGCATGTCAGAGCAAAAACCAAGGCATGAGGTCGAAGGAATTGTCCGTAGAGCTCCGAGACAGGATTGTGTCGCGGCACAGATCTGGGGAAGGGTACCAAAACAGAAGGGCCTTGGTCAGGGAGGTGATGGTCACTCTGACAGAGCTCTAGAGTACCTCTGTGAAGATGGGAGAACCTTCCAGAAGGACAACCATCTCTGCAGCACTCCACCAATCAGGCCTTTATGGTAGAGTGGCCAGACGGAAGCCACTCCTCAGTAAAAGGTACATGACAGCCTGCTTGGAGTTTGCCAAAAGGCACCTAAAGACTCTCAGACCATGAGAAACAAGATTCTCTGGTCTGATGAAACCAAGATTGAACTCTTTGGCCTGAATGCCAAGCGTCACTTCTGGAAGAAACCTGGCACCATCCCTACGGTGAAGCATGTTGGTGGCAGTATTTTGCTGTGGGGATGTTTTTCAGCGGCAGGGACTGGGAGACTAGTCAGGATCGAGGCAATGATGAACAGAGCAAAGTACAGAGAGATCCTTGTTGAAAACATGCTCCAGAGCGCTCAGGACATCAGACTGGGGCGACGGTTCACCTTCCAACAGGACAACGACCCTAAGCACAATGCCAAGACAACGCAGGAGTGGCTTTGAGACAAGTCTCTGAATGTCCTTGAGTTGCCCAGCCAGAGCCCGGACTTGAACCCGATCGAACATCTCTGGAGAGACCTGAAAATAGCTGTGCAGCAACGCTCCCCATCCAACCTGACAGAGCTTGATAGGGTCTGCAGGGAGAAACTCCCCAAATACAGGTGTGCCAACCTTGTAGCATCATATCCAATAAGACTCCATGATCTAATCGTTGCCAAAGGTGCTTCAACAAAGTACTCAGTAAAGGGTCTGAATACTTATATCATATGTTATATTTCAGTTTTGTATTTTTGATAAATTAGCAGAAATTCTAAAAATCTGTTTTTGCTTGGTCATTATGGGGTATTGTGTGTAGATTGATGAGGGGGAAAAAACAATTTAATCAATTTTAAAATAATGCTGTAATGTAACAAAATGTGGAAAAAGTAAAGGGGTCTGAATACTTTCCGGAGGCACTTCCATTCTTGAAACCAACTGTATCATATGTGAGACTGTTAGCAAGGTGAGCTAAAGCCTAGGCATTAGCTTGAGAAGCTAATACTGCTATTAAACATATAACAAGTGGTGTGTAGACCAGAATTAGTTCTAATAGATCTTAACATTAGAGATAACATGTTCCTTAGATTGTCTTTGGGAGTGTGGTCGTCAACATGTCTGTTAAACTTTATACATGAACATAGGTATTGAAATATTATACTTTTAATATATAGACTACAGTATACTGAATGCAGAAATCTTGCCAGCTAACAAATCAACATGTCACACTCCTCACATAACGCACTGACTTAACACTATGTCCTGGTAAGCATTTCCAATGTATACAGTACATGTAGAGCTAGTTTCTATGTGATGCTCTGAGCTATTTTATAGCTGACAGTACTTCTGCAACGATGTAGATAGTTTATGAATAACTGACTGATTTTGCTCTGTCCTGTGAAGGATTCCACTATTTTACTACAGTATATCCTGTGGCGTTAGCTTTCTGTTTTACATTTTCATGCGTTGGTGTATTTTAAAACTGTGTTTATTTGGTCACTTGAAACGTTACCTCTGTTTTGTTTAATACTTCCCACTATAACTTTTCTTTACTTAAATAAAAGTGAAATATGATGAAATGATGATGCATGCTTTTATGTTATTGGTGGTGTAAACCATAGGTAACAGTGACTAGACTTTAGCTTATAAGCACAATGTAATTTGGCTAATCGCATGCCAGTATGGCTGTGTTAACCCATTGAGCTAAAAAGGCATTAGCTCAGGGAGGTAATACAAGTCTTCAGGTCTCAGGCAACGTTACTTATTAGGCAAGAGTGGTTCACCATGTAAAACCACCTTCGTCACACATGTTAGCATTGGCTAATAGCATGTCGTTACCTCTCTGACCTACTCTGTAGCGAAACCAAGACTCAGCACTGCTAATAGACCACATCCAGTCATCTTCAATTACTCACTGATTTCCTCAATATCCCATGGGGACATATTGCTAGATTATAGAGGATGATGATTCAGTATCCATCTAAGCGTGGTGTAGTCGGGTAATGTCAATACAGTGCCTTCGGGAAGTATTCAGACCCCTTGACTTTTTCCACATTTTGATAGGTTACAGCCTTGTTATCAAATTGATTAAATTGTTTTTTTCCCTCATCAATCTAAACACAATATCCCACAATGACAAAGCAAAAACAGTTTTGTAGAATGTTTTGCTAATTTATAAAAAAATAAAACACTGAAATATTAAATTGACATAAGTATTCAGACCCTTTACTCAGTACTTTGTTGAAGCACCTTTGGCAGTGATTACTGCCTAGAGTCTTCTTGGATATGACACTACAAGCCTGGCATACCTGTATTTGGGGAGTTCCTCCCATTCTTCTCTGCAGATCCTCTCAAGCTCTGTCAGGTTGGATGGGGAGCGTCGCTGCACAGCTATTTTCAGGTCTCTCCAGAGATATAAGATCATGTTTAAGTCCGGGCTCTGGCTGGGCCACTCAAGGACACTCAGATACTTGTCCCGATGCCACTCCTGCGTTGTCTTGGCTGTGTGCTTAGGGTCGTTGTCCTGTTGGAAGGTGAACCTTCACCCCAGTCTGAGGTCCTGAGCGCTCTGGAGCAGGTTTTCATCAAGGATCTCTCTGTACTTTGCCTCGTTCATCTTTGCCTCGATCCTGACTAGTCTCCCAGTCCCTGCCGCTGAAAAACATCCCCACAGCATGATTCTGCCACCACCATGCTTCCCCATAGGGATGGTGCCAGGTTTCCTCCAGACGTGACGTTTGGCATTCAGGCCAAAGAGTTCAATCTTGGTTTCATCAGACCAGAGAATCTTGTTTCTCATGGTCTGAGAGTCTTTAGGTGACTTTTGGCAAGCTCCAAGCGGGCTGTCATTTACCTTTTACTGAGGAGTTGCTTCCATCTGGCCACTCTACCATAAAGGCCTGATTGGTGGAGTGCTGCAGAGATAGTTGTCCTTCTGGAAGGTTCTCCCATCTCCACAGAGGAACTCTAGAGCTCTGTCAGATTGACATTTCGGGTTCTTGGTCCAAGGCCCTTCTCCCACGATTGCTCAGTTTGGCTGGGCGGCCAGCTCTAGGAAGAGTCTTGGTGGTTGCAAACTTCTTCCATTTAAGAATGATGGAGGCCACTGTGTTCTTGGGGACCTTCAATGCTGCATAAATGTTTTTGGTACCCTTCATCTGTGCCTCGACACAATCCTGTCTCAGAGCTCTACGAACAATTTCTTCGACCTCATGCCTTGGTTTTTGCTCTGACATGAACTGTCAACTGTGGAACCTTATATAGACAGATGTGTGCCTTTCCAAATCATGTCTAATGAAATGAATTTACCACAGGTGGACTCCAATCAAGTTGTAGAATCATCTCAAGGATGATCAATGAAACAGGATGCATCTGTGCTCAATTTCGAGTCTCATAGCAAAGGGTGTGAATACTTATTTGAATAAGGTATTTCTGTTTTAAATTTTTTATGCATTTGCAAACATTTCTAAAAACCTGTTTTCGCTTTGTCATTACTGGGTAATGTGTGTAGATTGTTATTTAATCAATTTTAGAATCAGGCTGTAATGTAACAAAGTGGAAAAAGTCAAGGTGTCTGAATACTTTCCGAAGGCACTGTATCTGAGCGGTTTAGCCATTTGTGTCGCATGTAATATTATTGAATGTCCTCTGTATGGCCTGCTTTATATACAGAGGGTTTAAGGTGGGAGAAAGCAGTCTGTACAGGTTGAGGAGGCCAGAAGACGTATATCTCTCCCTAACATCCATTCTACTCTCTCTCTCTCTCTCTCTCTCTCTCTCTCTCTCTCTCTCTCTCTCTCTCTCTCTCTCTCTCTCTCTCTCTCTCTCTCTCTCTCTCTCTCTCTCTCTCTCTCTCTCTCTCTCTCTCTCTCTCTCTCTCTCTCTCTCTCTCTCTCTCTCTCTCTCTCTCTCTCTCTCTCACATACACACACACACACTCCCTAAATCGGATTATGGATTCTAGCAGCAGCAATTTTCTGACGTGGCATCGCCTCTGTTCCTGGCATTCCATTCCAGCTGGTCCTTTTCCATTAGCCAATCAAATCATGTAATGTTAATTATCTCTGTCTTATTGGTGAGTTGTTCTGGTTGAGTTTCCAGGATCAGAGGGGATTGGATGTGTCATGATGTGATTATTGTCTTGGACAGCTGCTGGTGACCATAGCAACGAAATCAACAAACATTATCAACGTGCGAAAAGTGAATAGCTATAACACTATAAGCATCAGTGGAGGCTGGTGATTTAAATAATTGAGGAGGATGGGAGACCCACGGTACAGATGCAGATCGCACGGAAGCAACAAAGCATGTTTAAAAAATCAGCAAAGATACATTATTTTAACCTAAAACATTTATTAAAGACATGTATAGTAAAATATTATGGGGAATGAGAATGAGATGGCTACTTACAGTGTTGGGAAGATATCACAGCAGTGATTGAATGAGGCATGAGTTGAGGTGTTCGGAGGCTTGACTTCAGTGCAGGACAGGGTTTGAGGTGTTCAGAGGCTTCAGTGCAGGACAGGCTCATCATGGATGGATGGTGTTGGAGAAGAGCTCAACTCTTCCACTGAGGGCAGGGCAGGATTTGACTGGGAAGACATAAATCAATAGCACAACACAGTTAGACAAAAGAGCTAAGAATTAATTAGTCCAAGCAAGGATAAAAATCACATTGATGTGTAATAGTGTGATGGTGTTTGTGTATCTGATTGACTACATACAGTTATGAGAGAAAATTGACTGGCCTACTCACAGTGCATTCAATGTGCCAATGGATGACCGGACACATGAGACATGGCTTCAGTTCATGTCAGGAGAGAGTTGACACTGGGAGTGGAGAGGCCATCATCGCTTAATCAGGGAACAGGAGGGGACTTAGCTGTAATACAAATAATTGTAATTGAAAGAGCACAGTTAGAAAAATATGGCATATAGAAGCAAACCAGATGGACATCATGAAAATGATCGGAGGAAGTTCAGGAGTAAAAACAAACAAAATATAATTATTGTAGAATTTGACTGTGTCCATAAAATGTATATAGTATGTATGGGCTGGAAGTAGAGGCCTAAACATTGTTGTTCACTAGTTTACTCCAATTGGGGAAGGGGTGGTGGGGTTGGAAGGTAATGAAGGGAAATTAAATTTAAAAATAAATAAAATCGCTCTACATACAGTAATGAGAGAAAATCGACAGGGCTACTCCGCTGTAAATACAAGTAGCAGTTACATTCCATTACAGCAGCGCCGTCATAGGTTTGGGCAACACGTTTCTCCATTAAGTTAAACTCAGACATCTGAGAATTCACAAAGTCAAACACAGACTGCGCATCTCACCCTCTTGACATATCAAGGTAGCCCAAGAAATGTTCTAGAATAAAGCCCTGATCATCCACATACCTGATGATAACTGCCAATTGCGAGCGACCGCTGATGTCTGTGGTTTCATCCATTTGCCATGCGAAAAAATGCACTGAGTCAACCTCTCTTTTAATCTAACTTTTAATGGATGATGCGATGAAAGCTATCAAATCATTCTGAATTGCTTTCGACATCCCAGAGAAGACAGTAGAAAATTCCATATGCTCAGCAAGTAAAGCATTGTAAAGTGCAATTTCCTCTGCAAGCTCCTTGTAATTGCCCTTGTTAGAGGAACTTTCCCTCTCATCGTGCCCCCTAAAAACCAACTCTTACATGCCCAGAAACACAGTAGTGTCGATAAGCTGCTTGAGAACCTCCCAGTTTCTTCTTACCTTCTCATTGTGTTGCGCAGTTTGAATATGCAGACCTTAGTCCATTACATGATCGATGCAGCTTTTTCACAGAAGCTTGAATCTGATCTGGGCAAAGAAAGGGGTTCTTCAACAAAAAATGCACTAAATTGCCGTTAGCGTTAGCAAGCCATTCTGGTGGAGAAAACTGCACTCTGGAGCTAGCTAGCTTCTTGCTACTAAAGTTAGCAAAGCAAATTGAAATAAATAAAGTTATAAAACCAAGAAAACAATACACTACCGGCCAAAAGTTTTAGAACACCTATATTTTTGTCACACCCTGGCTCTGGGACTCATTATGTTGAGCCAGGGTGTGTTCATTTCTATGTGTGTATTTCTGTGTTGGTGTTCATTCTAGTTTGTTGTATTCTATGTTTGCCTGAGTGACTCCCAATCAGAGGCAACGAGTGTCAGCTGTTGGCTGGTTGTCTCTGATTGGGAGCCAAATTTAACTGTATGTTTTCCCTTTGTGGTTGTGGGTTTTTGTTCCGTGTTCGGTCATTGATACCGTGGACGTCACGAGTCGTGTTTTGTTTTGTATTTTGATGCTTTAACTAATTAAAGTATGTTTGTTCATCACGCTGCGCCTTGGTCTACTCCTTACCTCGATCGTGACAGAAAAACCCACCATGCAACGACCAAGCAGCGTGTCCAGGGGCAGCCCTTGGGGTGGACATAGGAGGAAGCGCCGGGAAAGGCCCTGGCGAAAGAGGAGCAGCGTGTCCAGGAGCAGGCAGCCTGGACATGGGAGGAGATATTGGACGGTAAAGGGTCCTGGACTTGGGGGGAAATCCTGGCCGGGATGGATCGCCGGCCATGGAGTGAGACAGTGGAGAGGCGACGGAGAGAGGAGCAACGGCGTGATCAGGGTCGTCGTCGGACGGTCGTGAGGCAACCCCAGAAAATTTTTAGGGGGGGGCACACGGCATGGACGACGGGGCTGACGGATCCAGAAGGCCACCAGGCCAGGGGTTCACCGCCCTGTACGTCCTGTGCGGATGCCTCACACAGAGTGTGTGAGGGTAGGCATTCAGCCAGGACGGGTGGTGGCCGCTCTTCACTCCAGGCCTCCTATCCGTCTCCACAGCCCGGTTCGGCCTGTCCCTGCTCCACGCACCAAGCCTACGGTGTGCGTCGCCAGCCCAGCCCGGCCTGTCTCTGCTCCACGCACCAAGCCTACGGTGTGCGTCGACAGCCCAGCCCGGCCTGTTCCTGCTCCACACACCAAGCCTACGGTGTGCGTCGACAGCCCAGCCCGGCCTGTTCCTGCTCCACGCACCAAGCCTACGGTGTGCGTCGCCAGCCCGACCCGGCCTGTTCCTGCCACTCGCACCAAACCTACGGTGCGCGTCGCCAGCCCGGTCCGGCCTGTTCCTGCCACCCGCACCAAGTCTACGGTGCGCGTCGCCAGCCTGACCCGGCCTGTTCCTGCCACTCGCACCAAACCTACGGTGCGCGTCGCCAGCCCGGTCCGTCCTGTTCCTGCCACCCGCACCAAGTCTACGGTGCGCGTCGCCAGCCCGACCCGGCCTGTTCCTGCCACCCGCACCAAGTCTATGGTGCGTGTCGCCAGCCCGACCCGGCCTGTTCCTGCCACTCGCACCAAACCTACGGTGCGCGTCGCCAGCCCGGTCCGGCCTGTTCCTGCCACCCGCACCAAGTCTACGGTGCGCGTCGCCAGCCCGACCCGGCCTGTTCCTGCCACTCGCACCAAACCTACGGTGCGCGTCGCCAGCCCGATCCGGCCTGTTCCTGCCACTCGCACTAAGCCAGGGGTGCGAGAAGTCAGCCTGGTAAGGCCCGTTCCTTCTCCACGCACCAAGCCAGGGGTGCGAGTCGTCAGCCTGGTAAGGCCCGTTCCTCCTCCACGCACCAAGCCAGGGGTGCGCGTCGTCAGCCTGGTAAGGCCCGTTCCTCCTCCACGCACCAAGCCAGGGGTGCGAGTCGACAGCCTGGTAAGGATCGCTCCTGTTAAGTCCAGTCCTGCTCCAGCCGGCGGGGCCAGACTGGACCAGGGGCACTATGGGGGGTGTATTGGAGGGTGGTGGTCAAGGCCGGAGCCAGAACCGCCGCCGAGGAGGTATGCCCGCCCAGCCCTCCCCTGGTTTGTTTAGTTGAGGCGCTGTCGCAGTCCGCGCCTTTAGGGGGGGGTACTGTCACACCCTGGCTCTGGGACTCATTATGTTGAGCCAGGGTGTGTTCATTTCTATGTGTGTATTTCTGTGTTGGTGTTCATTCTAGTTTGTTGTATTCTATGTTTGCCTGAGTGACTCCCAATCAGAGGCAACGAGTGTCAGCTGTTGGCTGGTTGTCTCTGATTGGGAGCCATATTTAACTGTATGTTTTCCCTTTGTGGTTGTGGGTTTTTGTTCCGTGTTCGGTCATTGATACCGTGGACGTCACGAGTCGTGTTTTGTTTTGTATTTTGATGCTTTAACTAATTAAAGTATGTTTGTTCATCACGCTGCGCCTTGGTCTACTCCTTACCTCGATCGTGACAATTTTGATTTGTTTATCACTTTTTTTGTATACTACATGATTCCATATGTGTTATTTCATAGTTTTGATGTCTTCACTATTATTCTACAATGTAGAAAATAGTAAAAATAAAGAAAAACCCTTGAATGAGTAGGTGTTCTAAAACTTTTGACTGGTAGCGTATATAATCTACCTCCTTTGTTTCCTGTAGTTTGAAGAAACTAATTTGAACTGAATAATATCCCCCAAAAAACGATCACTATCTCAATCTCTATCTATCCAACAATGTCACCAACTCACCAAGCTTCTCCACACATAGGACCCATGATGCTCTGCAACACAACCCCAATACACCACACTAGATTAATTATCTGTTCATATGATTGGATGGACAAAATGTCAGTTCATACTGCAAAAGCTTTGATTGGTTGGACATCCTCTGGAAGTCGTCATAATTACCAAGTAGGTCTATGGAAGGGGGTGAGAAGTATGAGCCTCCTAGGTTTTGTATTGAAGTCATGTAATTAATCATGTATTTGGTGACGTGAATATATTGAGTATATATTTAGTATAGTTTTATCTTAAAGGATAACTTTTTAAATGTTTTAAAAATATTCTGAAATTCACTAAGTAGGATGCCTCCACTGGTAAGCATGCATACATGTATTTACATGCAACAGAAATTATTCATCCAAAAATAGATTTTTATTGGTAAACTTGACTCTGTAAATGGATAGTGTTAGCCAGCTAGCTAGCTATAGCTAGAGTGGGCAAGTTATGAAGCTTTCAAGACAACTTGGAAATTTCCGACTTGGAAAGACGTTGTTGTAAAAAAATGACCTGTACACTCTTGTTGGCTGGTCCTCACTACATATTCGTCGCCAAACCCACTGGCTCCAGGCCATCTATAAATCACTGCTAGGCAAATCCCCGCCTTATCTTAGCTCATTGGTCACCATAGCAACACCCACCCGTAGTATGGGCTCCAGCAGGTATATCTCACTGATCATCCCCAAAGCCAACACCTCCTTTGGCCGCCATTCCTTCCAGTTCTATGCTGCCAATGACTGGAACGAATTGCAAAAATCTCTGAAGCTGGAGACTCTTATCTCCCTCACTAACTTTAAGTATCAGTTGTCAGAGCACCTTACCGATCACTGCACCTGTACACAGCCCATCTGAAATTAGCCCACCCAACTACCTCATCCCCATATTGTTATTTATTTAGCTCATTTGCACCCCAGTATCTCTATTTGCACATCATCTCTTGCACATCTATCATTCCAGTGTTAATACTAATTGTAATTATTTTGCACTATGGCCTATTTATTGCCTTACCTCCATAACTTGCTACATTTGAACACACTGTATATATATTTTCTGTTGTAATTTTGACTTTATGTTTTGTTTTACCCCATATGTAACTCTGTGTTGTTGTTGTTTTTATCGCACTGCTTTGCTTTATCTTGGCCAGGTCGCAGTTGTAAATGAGAACTGGCTTACCTGGTTAAATAAAGGTTAAATAAAAAATAAAAAAATCTAGCTGATCTAGAGTGTAATCATTAGTCCAACAGTTGCAAACGAGAGTTTCTATTGGCCACATTCATGTATGCTTATCCCCATTTCATTCCGTTGTCTTCCGTTTAAGAAAGGTTTTTCAACAGAATCTGCGGAATTAATACACCCCTGATCACACGTAAACACAGTTCACTTTCATAGCAGCCACCTTGTATTCCTTCTCACATCTATGCTCGCTCCTCCTCTCACCTTTTCCCTTCGCTTGTGGACTTCAATGCACAACACATCAGCTGTCTGTAACCAGGCGAAAAAAAGGTTCCAAGCCAAACCATATCATAACCGTTGACAACTACACACAGCCTACATCATTGTCACCATATTAGCTAAACAACGTCATACTCAACATACTGTAGCTATTAGAAGTAAAATGTTAGTAAACCCACTACAATCATGCAGTACAGTGTACTGTACAGTCAGTAAGCAGTTTAGCAGTTACACTGGTGGGACCAGTGGCAATAAATTAGTAAAACCAAAAGCTTACCTTGACTTGGAAGAGTTCCAGTGTTGGATAGTCATAGCCAGCTAGCTAACATAGCATCCCTCTGTTTGAGCCGGGTGTTTGAGTACGCTAAATGTACCCAGAGGAGGACGGAAACTAGATGTCCTCCGGCTACACCATTGTGCTACCCTACAGAGTGCTGTTGAGGCTACTGTAAACTTTCATTGCAAAACAGTGATTTTTTGGTGACGTAAATATATTTAGTATAGTTTTATCTAAAAAAGGATAACTTTTTTAATGTTTCAATATTTTTATTTTTATGAAATTCACTGAAGAGGATGGTCCTCCCCTTCCTCCTCTGAGGAGCCTCCACTGGTGCTGGCGTATCACCATGCAGGCTATGTTTTCTATTGTGATTGGTCAACAACGATGGCGGCTCTTGAAATACAGAGCAGATTCTTATTTTCCTCTGCCTCGGCTGAGCGGCTTCCATCACCGCAGACCACTCCGCCTCTCTTTCAAAACAGACTTAACTGTTATGTTTGCAGGTTTAGCTTATAAGAATGGTGACCATGGGGTGGTCAACCCTCCTCCTGTAGAGCGATGGGATGTGCAAGCTTTTTTTTCAGTCCTGCTTTAACACACCTGATTCAGCTCATCAAGATCCTGATGAGCAGCTGATTAGAATTAGGTGTAAGAGCAGGGTTGGACTTGGAACTAAATCCTGCACACCCAGTAACTCTCCCAGGGAGATGGGGGTTTGCCATCCCTGGCGTAGACTAAAATGTGAAAATGTGAATATAAATGCTATGACTGTCATTGTGGGCTGTATATTAATACCCAGAGGAACCAGCATGTGTTTAGCCAGAGGTCTGCACATTCACTTCTCCATACTGACTTCTCACTTCCTGAGAGAGAGAGGAAGCGTGGTCACACAGCACATGATTCTGACCCCCCACTATGTGAAGACCTGTGTCTGCATTTTGTACCACTGTCCGAGCTGTGTGTTTCTCTCTGTGTGTGTGGATGCCTATGTGTATATGTGTGTAGGCCGATGTGTGTGTCTCCTGTCTCCACAGTGAGCTCTTGAGGACTGACAGGCGTCTCTCTCTCCGTCTGAGATGACATGGCAGGTAATAGTCTCTGTCTCCTAGCAACATCAGTCCTGAGCATAGCCTCCTATAGCTCCAGACTATCACTGCTCTGTTGTGCTGATGTCAACTCTCTGGGTATATAGCATTAGCGCTATCATTATCATCTGATTGTCTCTCTCTACAATCATCAATTATATGACTGACCGACTGAGCATTCAGGCTGCTGAATACATCTCAGTGTTGTCCGTAAGTGAGGGTCATGGTGTGAGATAGTTGTTGACTTTCTGTTGTAGTTTTTCTCACACTCTCTCTCACTGTGTGTGTTGACTCTGAATGTTTGTGTGTCCGGTCAGCATTCCAGATAGTGGTACCGAGCAGTAGACAGATGGATCAGTATCTGTGATTAACCTTTCCAGGACTCTACCCATGGACAGACAGAGACATGACCAGCTCTATGTTCTAACAACACCTAGAGTGTTTGGTCTCCACAGAATTTGCTGTCCTAAAATGATATGGACAGCATTGGTAGTCTTTTCTTCCTTTTACTGCATGTATTTTCAATTGTCTGTGTCTGTTGTACCTTTCCATGCTGAGGTCCCCGTCTGCGTTGCTGGCTTTTTGAGGGAGACTGGTGGAAATAAAGTTGGTGCAGGAGGCTAGTGAATGGTTTACCTGAAAACAAGAGTAGAATAGTTTTGCATACCTGGCTAGTAACCTGAAGTGGACTATGGCAAACTGTGATTGTGTGTGTGTGTGCATGTGCTTGAGTGTGTGTGCGCCCATCTGTGTCTGTCTGAATAATGCAGCAGGAGTAATATTAGAACTGAGCATGTGCAGGAGATGTCTATCCCTCGCTATACCTCTGTATCCCTCTAAAAATATACACCTATCTCTCTCTCTCTCTCTCTCTCTCTCTCTCTCTCTCTCTCTCTCTCTCTCTGTCTCTCTCTCTCTCTCTCTCTCTCTCTCTCTCTCTCTCTCTCTCTCTCTCTCTCTCTCTCTCTCTCTGTCTCTCTCTCTCTCTCTCTCTCTCTCTCTGTCTCTCTCTCTCTCTCTCTCTCTCTGTCTCTCTCTCTGTCTCTCTCTCTCTCTCGCGCTCTCTCTCTCTCGCGCTCTCTCTCTTGCGCTCTCTCTCTCTCGCTCTCTCTATCAGTGAGGAGGAGAGTGTGCAGGGCTGTAAGTACACTGGGCTAGTGAGACAGAGACAGAAGGGGGGAGAGAAAGATGGAAGGAGAGAGAAAGAGGAAGGAAGAGAGAGTGCAACTGGAAAGGAGACAGATAAAGAGAGGGAGAGTGGAAAGAGAGCCCGGAAGGAGAGTGAGTGGCAGTGCAGAAGAGAAAGAGGGGTAGAGAAAGGGTGGTGCCTCGAAAATAAGCAACAGGGCGAGGCAGCAGAGTGAGAGGAGAGAGTAGGTGTGCATGTGTGGAGAGACCGAAGGGATCCAGACATGGGACTAGCACTGCAATGACAACCATGCTTAGCCCTAAGAACAGACAGACACGCAGGGGTAAGAACAATCTTTCAACCTCTCCTCCCCTCTTTCTCTCTCTGCAGCATCTCAGCAGCATGCCAGTCTTGCTGTCTCACTCTCTCTGCAACTGTGATAGTAGCTGTGTCTCCATAATGCATGCAGCACACTTTATCTCTCAGTGGTTTGGCTGTGTGATAGTTTACTTCTGTATTTGGATGATATGATTATTGCATCTCCTTGGATATGATATAGACAGTATCCGATGTGAGCTGCTCTTTCTTTTCCCGTCTCTGCTAGACTCAATGAAGTTTATGGAATTGATAATAGTTAGTATCAGTGGTTAGACTGTCTTATGATGCAAGGCATGACTCCTGTTACACACTTAGAAAAAAGGGTTCTTCAAGGGTTCTTTGGTAAGGTTGATGGTTCTATGTGGAACCATAATGACTCAAAGACCCATCAGAACTCAAATATAAGCTTGTTTTACTCCAATGTTTGTAAACAAAATAAATGTAAACAACTACTTTATAGTCTCAAAACATGGTTAAAACGATAACATTGAATTCATGGATGGTCAGTCCTTGCATCCATAGCTCTGTCTATGAATTTGAGAGTGAATAACATTTCTCCAGCCCCATCCCTCAGCTTTTTACCGAAACGGGGGAGTACACTTTGTTATTGTTTCAACTGCTGATAGCCCCTTTAAGAAAAGGGTTCTTTACAGCACCATGAATGTTCTATATAGCACATTTTGAGCATGGTCATTTGTAGAACCTTTTAAAAAAGGTTTATTTTAACACCAAAGATAATTCTGCTATTGTTATGAGCTAAAGAACCCTTATTTGGCACTATTTAGATTTTATTTTTAAAGTGTGTATAGAATCCATGGTGATTTACTGTACATACAGTGCATTCGGAAAGTATTCAGACCCCTTGACTTTTTCCACATTTTGTTACGTTACAGCCTTATTTTAAAATTGATTACATTATTTTTCCCCCCTCATCAATCTACACACAATACTCCATAATGACAAAGCAAAAACAGGTTTTTAGAATTTTTTGCAAATGTATACAAACCCCCCCCCCCGCCCCAGAAATATCACATTTACATAAGTATTCAGACCCTTTACTCAGTACTTTGTTGAAGCACCTTTGGCAGCGATTACAGCCTCAAGTCTTCTTGGGTATGACGCTATAAGCTTGGCATGCATTTATATGGGGAGTTTCTCCCATTCTCCTCTGCAGATCCTCTCAAGCTCTGTCAGGTTGGATGGGGAGCGTCGCTGCACAGCTATATTCAGGTCTCTTCAGAGATGTTCGATTGTGTTCAAGTCCGGGCTCTGGCTGGGCCACTCAAGGACATTCAGAGACTTGTCCCGATACCACTCCTGCGTTGTCTTGGCTGTGTGCTTAGGGTTGTTGTCCTGTTGGAAGGTGAACATTCGCCCCAGTCTGAGGTCCTGAGCACTCTGGAGCAGGTTTTCATCAAGGATCTCTCTGTACTTTGCTCCATTCATCTTTCCCTCGATCCTGTCTCCCAGTCCCTGCCACTGAAAAACATCCCCACAACATGATGCTACACCCAGCATGCTTCACCATAGGGATGGTGCCAGGTTTCCTCCAGACGTGACACTTGGCATTCAGGCAAAAGAGCCCAATCTTGGTTTCATCAGACCAGAGAGTCTTGTTTCTCATGGTCTGAGTCCTTTAGGTGCCTTTTGGCAAACATGTGCCTTTTACTGAGGAGTGGCTTCCGTCTGGCCACTCCACCATAAATGCCTGATTGTTGGAGTGCTGCAGAGATGGTTGTCCTTCAGAAAGGTTATCCGATCTCCACAGAGGAACTCTTGAGCTCTGTCAGAGTGACCATCGGCTTCTTGGTCTCCTCCCTGACCAAGGCCCTTCTCCCCCGATTGCTCAGTTTGGCCGGGTGGCCAGCTCTAGGTAGAGTCTTGGTGGTTCCAAACTCCTTCCATTTAAGAATGATGGAGGCCACTGTGTTCTTGGGGACCTTCAATGCTGCAGACATTTTTTGGTACCCTTCCCCAATCCTGTCTCGGAGCTCTATGGACAATTCCTTCAACCTCGTGGCTTGGTTTTTACTCTGACATGCACTGTCAACTGTGGGACCTTATATAGACAGGTGTGTGCCTAATAATGTCCAATCAATTTAATTTACCACAGGTGGACTCCAATCAAGTTGTAGAAACATCTCAAGGATGATCAATGGAAACGGAATGCACCTGAGCTCAATTTCGAGTCTCATAGCAAAGGGTCTGAATACTTATTTATGTAAATAAGGTATTTCTGTTTTTTATTTTTAATACATTTGGTAAAATTTCTAAAAAACAGTTTTTTTGCTTTGTCATTATGGGGTCTTGTGTGTAGATTGATGAAGATTTTTTTTTTAATCAATCCATTTTAGAATAATGCAGTAACGTAACAAAATGTGGAAAAAGTCAAAGGGTTTGAATAATTTCCGAAGGCACTGTATGTATATAACACAGGAAAATCACGTTTTTGACAGCACTGGTCCTTTAATATTCTTAAATATTCTTTACATTTAGCCTTTGAATTCAAGGAATCAACACACATTTTCAGAAACAACAGTTATTATCTGGGTGATTTTCTTTCCTGGTCGCACTGGTGCTCCCAAAATAAAATGTCAGGGCGCACAGAAAAATATCTAGGAGCATATGCAACCAAAATGGTCGCACTTTAGAGCCCTGGTTGCGGATGTGCATACAGTGGCTTGCGAAAGTATACACCCCCCTTGTAATTTTTCCTATTTTGTTGCCTTACAACCTGGAATTAAAATTGATATTTTGGGGATTTGTATAATTTGATTTACGCAACATTTCTACCACTTTGAAGATGCAAAATATTTTTATTGTGAAACAAACAAGAAATAAGACAGGAACACTGAAAACTTGAGCGTGCATAACTATTCACCCCCCCCCCCCCACACCTTTTGCAGCAATTACAGCTGCAAGTATCTTGGGGTATGTCTCTATAAGCTTGGCACATCTAGCCACTAGGATTTTTGCCCATTCTTCAAGGCAAAACTGCTCCAGCTCCTTCAAGTTGGATGGGTTCCGCTGGTGTACAGCAATCTTTAAGTCACACCACAGATTCTCAATTAGATTGAGGTCCAGGCTTTGACTAGGCCATTACAAGACATTTAAATGTTTCCCCTTAAACCACTCGAGTGTTGCTTTAGCAGTATGCTTAGGGTAATTTTCCTGCTGGAAGGTGAACCTCCGTCCCAGTCTGAAATCTCTGGAAGACTGAAACAGGTTTCCCTCAAGAATTTCCCTGTATTTAGCACCATCCATAATTCCTTCAATTCTGACCAGTTTCCCAGTCCCTGCCGATGAAAAACATCCCCACAGCATGATGCTGCCACCACCATGCTTCACTGTGGGGATGGTGTTCTCTGGGTGATGAGAGGTGTTGGGTTTGCGCCAGACATAGCATTTTCCTTGATGGCCAAAAAGCTCAATTTTAGTCTCATCTGACCAGAGTACCTTCTTCCATATGTTTGGGGAGTCTCCCACATGCCTTTTGGCGAACACCAAACGTGTTTGCTTATTTTTTTCTTCAAGCAATGGCTTTTTTTGGCCCCTCTTCCGTAAAGCCCAGCTCTGTGGAGTGTACGGCTTAAAGTGGTCCTATGGACACATACTCCAATCTCCGCTGTGGAACTTTGCAGCACCTTCAGGGTTATCTTTGGTCTCTTTGTTGCCTCTCTGATTAATGCCCTCCTTGCCTGGTCTGTAAGTTTTGGTGGGCGGCCCTCTCTTGGCAGGTTTGTTGTGGTGCCATATGCTTTCCATTTTTTAATAATGGTGCTCTGTGGGATGTTCAAAGTTTCAGCTATTTTTTTATAACCCAACCCTGATCTGTACTTCTCAACAACTTTGTCCCTCAACCTGTTTGGAGAGCTCCTTGGTCTTCATGGTGCCGCTTGCTTAGTGGTGTTGTAAACTCTGGGGCCTTTCAGAACAGGTGTATATATACTGAGATCATGTGACACTTAGATTGCACACAGGTGGACTTTATTTACATTTTAGTCATTTAGCAGACACTCTTATCCAGAGCGACTTACAGTTAGTGAGTGCATACATTTTTCATACTGTCCCCCCGTGGGAAATGAACCCACAACCCTGGCGTTGCAAGCGCCATGCTCTACCAACTGAGCTACAGGGGACCCCGTATTCTTTAACTATTTAACTAATTATGTGACTTCTGAAGGTAATTGGTTGCACCAGATCTTATTTAGGGGCTTCATAGCAAGGGGGGTGAATACATATGCACACACCACTTTTCCGTTATTAATTTTGTAGATTTTTTTTTAAACAAGTTATTTTTTTCATTTCACTTCACCAGTTTGGACTATTTTGTGTATGTCCATTACATGAAATCCAAATAAAAATCCATTTAAATTACAGATTGTAATGCATAAAAATAGGTAAAACGCCAAGGGGGATTAATACTTTTGCAAGGCACTGTACATTTGCATCTTACAGTGTACAATTACACACTAGGGAGTTATAGTTATTGATCAATGAAAGATATGCTTGCTTGGCCCTCTTATTTATCTTAGAAGGATATTTCTATATTTCAATAGAAGATGGCGCTGATCATAGTGTACTGTACATACTAAGTTGAGATGTTGTATTTATTCCCGTTGATTAATTGTAGTTACTACTGCTGTATATCACAGCTTACTACTACTGTCAGGGCTAAATGTGTCCATCACAACAGCTGAGTGATAAACATAGTTCCTCTCACACGGTACTAATAACTGTAGACAGCTCCAGGCCTATGGGCAGGCAGACCTACCCTCAGCGTGACATACCTCATGCATGACTGGATGGACATGGATATGGAGGCTAAATCACAAGACTGAGACTAGGCACAGACTGTATTGTCTACTACCACTTAACTCTTGCACTTGTCGTTCATCCACTCACACTCTCACTAGCACTGATTTTCCAGATAGCTGTTATTTGAAGAAGGTTTTACTTGAAAAGATTGTGATCAGTGGTTATTTGACCTACCAAATGTGTTGTGAAATACTGTCATTTAAGAATGGCCCAAACCTGATCCAGTATATCATTTAGAGGAGCAAACAAAATAGTCAGTTCCTCCTCTATGCAAGTATGTTCCAGTTAAAATATGTATATGAGACCAGACCATAACCTCTGCATTTATAGACCCTCTGGAGTCTCTCTACTTCCCCATGGGCTCAATAGACCCCTCTGTCAATGACTGGACTTAATACACGTCATCTACTGCGATCATGACTCTGCTAAATACAGGAGAGAGGTGGAGAGCGAGAGATGCTGAGAGAGAGAGAGAGCTCAGCCAATGTTCCCCCTGCTGTCCTCAGCAGAAACAGGGACGCAATTAACAAGAAAAATAGAAATAATTGATTCTCACTCTTCTCTCTCTGTCTCTCTCTCTCTCTCTCTCTCTCTCTCTCTCTCTCTCTCTCTCTCTCTCTCTCTCTCTCTCTCTCTCTCTCTCGCTCTCGCTCTCGCTCTCCCTCTTTCTCTCTCTCTCTCTCTCTCAGCCTGACACAGGTTTATCCGATACACCAGTGTCTGAAGTGTAATTTATCCTTTAATCAGTCTGTTATGGTTGTTCTGAGCTGTTGGAGAGATACATAGGACCTCTATTCAACCTTATGTTAACATACCTGATCCTATAATCATCTGCTCCATTGGCTGTATCAGGTGTGTTAGAGCAGGGCTACAGCAAAAGCCTGCACACCCAGTAGCTCTACAGGATGGTTGTCCATCCCTGACAATAGACTGGTCCAGGTAGTAATGGATAAATCAGCATGCGTGGCTCAGACGCTGGAATCAGACTGTTCTCATAGGGACCTCAGCGAATAATGATTTGGGATGGTGTGTGTGCGTGCATCCGTGCGTGTGTTTGTCTGTGCATGCGTATGTGTGTGTCCGTATATAGGTTATATGTGTTTGTGTTCATGTTTCTCTCTTTCTCTCCCCTCCCCCCCATCTCTAACTCCCCAGCCCGCTCCAAGAGCATGGTACTGGGCCGCTGCAGTTCTGCTCTAGGCCAGGAGATGGCGCTGAAGGCCGGCTGGCTGAAGAGACAGAGGAGCATCATGAGGAACTGGCAGCTACAGTGGTTCGTTCTCCAGACTGAAGCACTGTACTTCTATAAGGACCAGGATGAGACTAAACCTCAGGTATACTACACTATAGTTTAATGCACATATTCAGGACACTTTCAAGTCATTATACATATATCAGGACTGTATTATACTCTTTAAATGTGTTAATAATATATTATCTAATATCAGAAGCAGGAAACTCACTCTGTTGGATCTCCATGTAAGTCTCTTCTCGAGCCAGTCGATCTCTGGCTCCTCATTTCTGGCTCCTGTGTGCCTAGTTACCATGCCACACTGGCTATGTAACTGTTAATGGGGTTACTGGTCCTCCATTCCGGATCTGCGGGCCGTATAGTTGCTGACTGTTTGACTGCTAATGCGATAACTGGTTGTCCTCTGGGTGGGTTGGGTTGTAAGTCAGAGTGTTAAGTACAGTATCTGACCCCGGACCTGCCCATACTGGCGGGGATGGTAATGCGGGGAGAGAGATGGAAGGGGAGGCAGAGAGGCAGAGGGATAAATGGATTGAGGGATGTTTTCCTGAGTAATCCATCTCTCTACCTTCATTACTCCCTCAGTTGGACTTCTGCCAAGACTAAAGGAGACGATGGAGTCTACAATGTTTCGTAACATTTCTGTAATGTTTGTCATGCACAGCACGTCTTCCTTCCCTGTGCTCTAAGTGATTCCCATTTCAAACAGAGAGTTAAGTAATGTTTCTGTTTGGTTATTCCAAACTACACAATGCTTTACCTTTAACACTGTGTTCTCTCCTTTCTCTGTCTCTCTGTCTCTCTGTCTCTCTGTCTCTCTCTGTCTCTCTCTCTCTCTCTCTCTCTCTCTCTCTCTCTCTCTCTCTCTCTCTCTCTCTCTCTCTCTCTCTCTCTCTCTCTCTCTCTCTCTCTCTCTCTCTCTCTCTCTCTCTCTCTCTCTCTCTCTCTCTCTCTCTCTCTCTCTCAGGGATGCATCCTTCTCCAGGGCAGTCAGGTCAGTGAGCTGTCGGCCAATCAGGATGAAGCTGGTCGCCACCTGTTTGAGATTGCTCCAGGTAAGTAACCATGGAGACATCTAAACCCTCCCTCTGATGATGCACTTCCTGGTTCACATCAAATCAAATTGTATTCATCACATGCTTCGTAAACAACAGGTGAAAACTAATAGTGAAATGCTTACTTATGGGCCCTTCCCAACAATGCAGAGAGAAAGAAAATAGAGAAATAATAGAAAACTAAAACGCATCTTAACAAAAGTACAATAAATACACGAGTCATGATAACTTTGCTATATACACAGGGTAACAGTACAGAGTCGATGTGCAGGAGTACGAGGTAATTGAGGGAGATATGTACATAAAACTAGGAATAAAGTGACAGATAATATAGAGTAGCAGCAGCGTATGTGATGATAAAAAAAGTTAGTGCAAAAAGGGTCAATGCAGATAGTCCGGGTAGCTATTTGATTAACTATATATCTAACTATTTAGCAGTCTTATGGCTTGGGGTTAGAAGCTGTTGAGGGTCCTGTTGGTTCTAGACTTTGTGCATTGGTACCGCTTGCCGTGGGGTAGCAGAGAGAACAGTTTATGACTTCAATTGGTTTAACTTCTGTGTGTTGTAATGGAACTCTGGGTGGTGTTCCGTAGGAAGGAAACAGGATTTTAAAAAAATTAAACAGTGAAATGGAGAGGTACTTCTTGAACTTATCGAATAAGAAGGACTCATTTGTGTTAGCCGTTGCAAAATGTCTTGCTACTGTTACCCTATACTGAACATGACCCAGGTAAAGCCTGATTTATGAAATTATAGAGTTTTTCAGGGAACTCTGGATAGCATAGCTGTTCTCAGACTAGAAATCTATCGGTCTTGGTTAATATGTTGAGGAGTGGCCTCCCGAGTGGCGCAGCGGTCTAAGGCACTGCATCGCAGTGCTAGAGGCATCACTACAGACCCAGGTTCGATCCCGGGCTGTATCACAACCGGCCGTGATCAGGAGTCCCATAGGGCGGCGCACAATTGGCCCAGCGTCATCCGGGTTAGGGGAGGGTTTGGCCGGGGGGGGCTTTACTTGGCTCATCGTGCTCTAGCGACCCCTTGTGGCGGGTCGGGCGCCTGCGGGCTGACCACGGTCATCAGGTGAACTGTGTTTCCTCCGAGACATTGGTGTGGCTGGCTTCCGGGTAAAGCGGGCGGGTGTTAAGAAGCGCGGTTTGGCAGGTCATGTTTCGGAGGACGCATGACTTGACCTTCGCCTCCCGAGCCTGTTGGGGAGTTGCAGCGATGAGACAAAATTGAAATTGGGGAGAAAAAGGGGGTAAAGAACAGAAAATATGTTGTGCAGTGCATAATACACTCAATACTTTGTTGAGTGAAACAGAACTTGCATTACATGAACAAGATGTCAAACAGACACTCCAACAAGGAATCTATTTAGTTATGTTGTAACCATGGCAGGGTAGGCATGGTGGTATGGTGGAAGTACACACACACACAAATGTACGCACGCGCACAACCCCACACATGCATACAAAAAACGAATACACACACACACATAATCACACCCTTTGTCTATTTACTGCTGGGCGTTGCATGTGTCTCTGACAGAACTTTCAGGAATGCAGTATTATGACAATGTTGATAATTTCACAAATAATCCATGACAGAATATCCAAATCAATCTCTTTAATCTGGGTTATTTTTACCTTGAATCTTGTTGCTTTTCTCTGCTACTGTATTCACTCAGACATTTGGCTGTGGTGTATGTGTGTTCTAGCTCAGGGGTGCCTAAAATGTTTCACTCAGGCCCTCCTTCCAGCATTGGGGAAACTCCTGGGCCCCCCCTGTGTGTGTGCGCGCACCACGTCTATTTCTATGAGCACAAGCACTGTTCATGACACAAACTGTTCACAACCCTCTTGTTGGTGCAGAGAACATTTTGCAGGTTGAAAGCTTATTTCCTGGAATTCTATACATTTTGTCATTGGGGTGCAGAGTAAATGTTGCAGTTTTAAAGCTCATTTTCTTGCAATTCTATACATTTTGCCATGTCTAGTGTTTATTCATGTGATATTTGAGTGACTCAAACATTACAACAAAATCTATGGGCTAAGAGCGTCTGCTAAATGACTAAAATGTAAATGAAAAACAGTCCACCTCAGATCCTGACCACAGCCTCGACACCACAGCAGGACAGATAAATGAAGAACCATCAACCCAGGAGACCCGCCCCTATCAGCCCCATTGATAGCCCTCTTGACAACCACCCCACACCCACTGAGGACATACAAAAGCCACAGATTGTACTCCTTTTGGACTCAAATGGGAAATACATATAATCAAATAAACTTTTCCCCTAAACACCCAGCATGCCCTAGACCTACTGTCTGAGGACCAACTAGGGTCATCCAGCTGCATAATAATTCTCACAGGCACAAATGACCTGATAGCACAGCAGGAAAGGGTGACCACAACACTCAAGGGAGTGATTAAAAAAGCTACTTCCACTTTCCCCAACTCACGAATGGTTATAGCAGGAACCCGGACTTAAAGAAATCAGAAATACAGACATTGTTATTCTACAATAAACATGGTATAGAGGAGATGGACCCACTGGTTGCCCTCTAAGTTACAGAGAGCTGGTAGTCCCATCCACCAAACTACCCCTGAGTGAAACAGGGAATGGACTCAGGGGGTAATTTGTTATAGATCAGATCTAACCCATTCTATTAAATGAATCAAATCAGGAGCATTTTATATCTATAAATAAGGCAATTATCTCCACAGAGAAAAAATATCCTCCTGTGTGCTACCTACACTATATATTCAAAAGTATGTGGACACCCCAAATTAGTGGAGTCGGCTATTTCAGCCACACCCGTTGTTGATGGGTGTATAAAATCGAGCACATAGCCATGCAATCTCTATAGACAAACATTGTCAGTAGAATGGCCTTGCTGAAGAGCTCAGTGACTTTTAACGTGGTGCCATCATAGGATGCCATCTTTCCAACATGTCAGTTCGTCAGATTTCTGCCCTGCTAGAGCTGCCCCGGTCAACTGTAAGTGCTGTTATTGTGAAGTGGAAACGTCTAGGAGCAACAACGGCTCAAACGCGAAGTGGTAGGCCTCACAAGCTCACAGAACAGGACCGCCAAGTGCTGAAGTTCGTAGCGCGTAAAAATCTGTCCTCGGTTGCAACACTCACTAGCGAGTTCCAAACTGCCTCTGGAAGCAACGTCAGCACAATAACTGTTCGTCGGGAGCTTCATGAAATGGATTTCCATGGCCGAGCAGCCGCACACAAGCCTAAGATCAACAATGCGCAATGCCAAGCATCGGCTGGAGTGGTGTAAAGCTCGCTGCCATTGGACTCTGGAGCAGTGGAAACACATTCTCTGGAGTGATGAATCACACTTCACCATCTGGCAGTCTGACGGACGAATCTGGGTTTGGCGGATGCCATGAGAATGCTACCTGCCCCAATGCATAGTGTCAACTGTAAAGTTTGGTGTAGGAGGAATAATGGTCTGGGGCTGTGTTTCATGGTTCGGGGAAGGCCCCTTAGTTCCAGTGAAGGGAAATCTTAATGTATGCTACAGTATGACAATGACATTCTAGATGATTTTGTGCTTCCAACTTTGTGGTAACTATTTGGGGAAGGCCCTTTCCTGTTTCACAAAGACAATGCACCCGTGCACAAAGCGAGGTCCATACAGAAATGGTTTGTCGAGATCGGTGTGGAAGAACTTGACTGGCCTGCACAAAGCCCTGACCTCAACCCCATCGAACACTATTGGGATGAATTGGAACACCCAACATCAGTGCCCGCCCTCACTAATACTCTTGTAGCTGAATGGAAGCAAGTCCCTGCAGCAATATTCCAACATCTAGTGGAAAGCCTTCCCAGAAGAGTGGAGGCTGTTATAGCATCAAAGGGGGGACCAACTCCATTTTAATGCCCATGATTTTGGAATGAGACTTCAGAGGAGCAGGTGTCCACATACTTTTGGTAATGTAGTGTATATCCCCAGTATACTCCTGAGTGGCGCAGTGGTCTAAGGCACTGCATCGCAGTGCTAACTGTGCCACTAGAGATCCTGGTTCGAATCCAGGCTCTGTCGCAGCCGGCCGCGACCGGGAGACCCATGGGGCGGCGCACAATTGGCCCAGCGTCGTCCAGGGTAGGGGAGGGAATGGCCGGCAGGGATGTAGCTCAGTTGATAGAGCATGGCGTTTGCAACGCCAGGGTTGTGGGTTTGATTCCCACGGGGGGGGGGGGGGGCAGTATAAAAAAAATATATATATATATGTATTCACTAACTGTAAGTCGCTCTGGATAAGAGCGTCTGCTAAATGACTAAAAATGTAAAAAAATGTAAAAAAATAAATAAATCCCCATACTTTAATGAAGACAGTTTCTCCATCCTAGAGAGGGGAGATCAACCATTTCCAGGCCCAGGGACATGTACTAGTCTGTGGTGACCTAAATGCCAGAACTGGACAAGAACCTGACACTCTCAGCACACAGGGGGGGACACCTACCTGGAGGTGACAGCATTCCCTCCCCATATGCCCCCCTACACAAAACTACAATATAACCAACAAAGACGGGTCACAACTCCTGCAGTTCTGTTGCACACTTGGTCTGTACATAGTCAATTGTAGGCTTCGAGGGAACTCCTACAGTAGGTACAACTACAGCTCATCCTTTGGCAGCAGTACTGTAGACTACTTTATCACAGACCTCAAACCAGAGTCTGTCAGAACGTTCACAGTCAGCCCACTGACACCCCTATCAGACCACAGCAAAATCACAGCCTACTTGAACAGAGCAATACTCAACCATGACTCATTAAAGCCAATGTCATGCCTTTTTTCGTGCCTTTTTACAGTAGCACGGGACACCCGCATGGCATGCTGTTGTTCTAGCCTGTATTGAATTGCCATTTCTTCACCTTGGCTTTGTAGCTTTAAATAAGTGGTAGAAATGACATTTTTTTAAAGAATCGACTTGATTGCTCGCACTAGTGATGTTACGTTTGATTCCGGAGCTCCGAGGTATGCATCGAAATCGCTAAGCAGTTTATTTTTAAGCAGTGTGCCGATGCTTTTATCGCTTTATCAGAAGCACGTAATCAATGACATCTGAAGCTTTGTTTCGTCGAACAACCACCTTATTGGTTTGGTATTGGTTTCGGTAGAAGACAAAAAGGCTACACTGCGCACGTGCTACGGCATGTGGGACATCATCTATAATAATTTGGCTGTTCTAAATTATTTTGACCAGCAGGTGCCACTAGAATACACTGTGTTGATCAAAGCCTTGAGTAATGAACTGACACAATTGTCTGGAAATGCTAAATGCTTCAGGAAGCTTAGTTTCCCCATCACTAGCTTGCACATCACAAGTCAGGCATTAACTCGGTTTTAGAAGGAATACATGATTATATAAAAATCTTATATTTTAAGCCATTTAAGGCAGCACTAAAATGAATGCATTTCAATGAGAGATTCACTTTTCTTTACCCTTTGTGGGCGGGACCGAAGCTGTTGCCTTGGACGCAAGGCCAGAACTGATTCGAACGTTTAAACCTGTCTTCCTCTATAACAATGCCTCCATACCGTGTCAAAGCAATTAGAGGAACTCTCAGTACCACTAATGATTAAGTTATGGGGGTGATTGATAGAAGTCATGGTTACCTGCAGGAAGTCCCCAGAGTGCGGTGCATAGAGGAAAGCCAAGGTACTTGGAAAATAATGGACTCCTGTGACTCCTATCTCTGTCAGATAAGCAGAGAACAACTTCCCCACCACATAGTGAAAGTAGGCCTGTGTGGAGAGAGAGAGAGATGGTTAGAGGTCAATCTCTTTTATTGTAACTGCACAATAACTACCACAGTAAAAGTAATCCAATCTGTATTTCAAATAGACTATCTCAAAGTATGCATTTAGCGGTTTACAATATTGGCTATTTAGTTCAGAGCTTGATCTCTCTTGGCTCCCCCTCTAGTCCAAGGGCCACCCACCAAAAAAGGGTTCAGAAAAGGCATTCCATGACCCAGGAAGCAAAACTGCAAAGTTTCAACATCATTACGTAGATACATTTATGAATATGAACATTGTGGTTCAAAACTTGTAAAAGTTGCACATTAATTAAATATTATAAATCAAAGGTACAATTTCGAAATCATAGCGCATTTTGGGTAATTACCCCGGCAACATTATGAGGTTGCCAACTTGCCATGTTACACCTTGGTTACAATTTTTACACACGTTCCATTGTCCATTCTTGCAGAAAGCAATGTATGCACCGGACCAGAGGTCCGGTGCATACAAATAATATAAGATAAGAAGCTGTTGAAAGGTGCTACATTTAATATAAGATAATATAAGATAAGAAGCTGTTGAAAGGTGCTACATTTATTTTTCTCCTATGCCAGAACAGTGCTGGATGTAGCTGTCGGGACATGTTTTAACAAACAATTAATTTTATTTGGTTAGCATGCAAAATAAATGATGGCCCTTGTAGGCTAAATACAGCTGCCAAAACTTCTTACAGTAACTGAGAAAACCACTATACATGGTTAAAACATATTTCCCCATTTCGGAGTTCATCTGGATCAGTGAAGTTCCTTGAGCTTATGCAAGGACGAACACCCAACGCACAAATAGTTCTGTGTTCTGTGCGCCAGTGTGCAACAAAAGTAACCAAGGTGAAACATAGCAACGTCGGAACATTACAAGGGCAATTACCCAAGATGCGCTGTGATTTCGATGCTAAATATCATAACTTTGATTGAAGATTAAAAGTTAATGTGCAACTTTTAAAAGTTTTGAAACAGACAGTGTTCATGTTCATACCATTATTTACATAATCTTGTTGACATTTTGCAGTTTAATTTCTTGGGTCACGGAACAACACATTTTTGATGGGTGGCCCTTGGACTACTCACGCCATCTCAATCAAGGGCCTTTTCCCCAGTGAGGGCCTTCCCTATCTGTTCTCACCCTGCCTCTCCCTTCTCCGCCACTCACTGCCAGTCATGCTGGTCTTCCAAGTTCTCCTTCTCTACTAACTCCTCGCTAACATAGCTAGCGAAGATACCGTAACTTTTAAATGTGGTTAGCTTCCTAGCTAGCTGCTAGCTGACACTAACCTAGCTTGCATAATCAATAGCCTGCTTTAATAACAGAAGACCAAATAACAACCTACTTAAATTTCAATATTGAAATCATAGCTAGTTGATTAGCTAGTTGGTTGGTTAGCTAGTTTCTCTACTGAAAAACAATAGAGCTTACATTTTTATCGTTGGCCATCGTCCCTAACGCTACTTCACCACTGACTTAACGTAGCATGCATAGAAAGATGCCTGAGCCGAGTTTCCCCATTTTTCAGGGGAAACGGAACATAGGTTGAAAATACTGTACCCCTGAAAACCAGATGTTAGTGTTTTCTGGAGACTCCGCATAGGCTACTTCACCACCATCACTTTGCCTTTCACCGTCAAAAATTAGGTTAGAGAGCAGTCAAGCTGTGATTGGTCCAGAAACCTGACAAATTGCGTTTCAGTTGAATGCTACAGGCTATATTCATTGTCTAGAATTTTCACCTGTAATAAAATAATAGTAAAAGTAGATTTTCTGGTGTGAGATGAGAAATCCATGTGGGGATGCGATGTATTTGTGAGAGCGCCGTAACTTCTGAGTCTTGACGTTTAGTAAGTATCTGCAAAACAAAACAAAAATCTCTGCTCTATAATTAATATTTTGCGTGTTGCAATAATGTTCTGCTCACTCAAAGTGACACTTGCAAGTGCAACTCAAGTTTAATTTGCGTGCCCCCTGCTGCCTGTGCACTCGTGGAACACATCCTCTGCGCTCTCGACTCAGTGTTTGCTTGCTCAATAATGTTTCATCTTGCTTGACAGCGCCATCTCGCACGTGCTCGACTTTAGAGATCGATTTGACACCATACATATAGACAGACAGGACTAACCATGCCCTGTAGTATCTAATAATAGATAGATGTTAGGAGCAGAATATCTTACATTTTATATTTTAGTCATTTAGCAGACACTCTTATCCAGAGCGACTTACAGTGCATTCATCTTAAGATAGCTAGGTGGGACAACCCCATATCACAGGCATTAGGGGGGGTCAAGTGCAAGTGCTGGTTAAGTATTTTTTTTTGGGGTGGGGGGGGGGTCGAGGTGAGGAGGAGGATTATTTAAAATAAGTTTGAAGAGGTAGGGTTTCAGATGTTTTTGGAAGATGGGCAGGGACTCTGCTGTCATAGCTTCAGGGGGAAGCTGGTTCCACCATTGGGGTGCCAGGACAGAGAAGAGCTTGGACTGGGCTGAGCAGAGCAGGAGCTGCCCTCTCGTAGGGGTGGGAGGGCCAAGAGACCTGAGGTGGCAGAACAGAGTGCTCGGGTTGGTGTGTAGGGTTTGAGCATAGCCTGAAGGTAGGGAGGGGCAGTTCCTCTTACTGTTCCATAGATATGCACCATGGTCTTGTAGTGGATGCGAGCTTCAACTGGAAGCCAGTGGACTGTGCGGAGGAGTGGGGTGACATGAGAGAACTTGGGAAGGTTGAAAACCAGGCGGGCTGCAGTGTTCTGGATAAGTTGTAGAGGTTTGATGGCACAAGCAGGGAGCCCGGCCAACAGCGAGTTGAAGTAGTCCAGATGGTAGAGGACAAATGCCTGGATTAGGACCTGCGCCGCTTCATGTGTGAGGAAGGGTCGTACTCTACAGATGTTGTAGAGCATGAACCTGCAGGAGCGGGTCACTGCTTTGATGTTTGCAGAGAACGACAGGGTGTTGTCCAGGATCACGCCAAGGTTCTTTGCACTCTGGGAGGGAGACACTGTGGAGTTGTCAACCGTGATGGAGAGGTCTTTGAGCGGGCAGTCCTTCCCCGGGAGGAAGAGCAGTTCCGTCTTGTCGAGGTTGAGCTTGAGGTGGTGGGCCGACATCCAAGTTGAGATATCTGCCAGGCACGCAGAGATGCGTGTCGCCACCTGGATGTCAGAAGGGGGGAAGGAGAAAAGTAGTTGAGTGTCATCCGCATAGCAATGATAGGAGAGACCATGTGAGGATATGACGGAGCAGAGTGACTTGGTTTATAAAGAGAAGAGGAGAGGGCCTAGAATCGAGGCTGGAAGACACCAGTAGTGAGAGTACGTGGTGCCGACACAGATCCTCTCCACGCCAGCCAGGTAGGATGCAATCCAAGAGTGTGCAGAGCCTGAGACGCCCAGCCCTGAGAAGGTGGAGAGGAGGATCTGATGGTTCACGATATCACTGGCATAGTTCCACCACCAACATCTAGTGGTCTACAAAGATTGATGAGCACCACTGTTAAAGGCTCTTTGTATGGCACATAAGCACAGAGCATTGCATGATGACACTGACAATACCAATAATAACGTACTATGTAGATGGCATCATTGCTAAAGACAAGCGCTGTGCTCATGAAGACTCAACAGTGCACTCTGCATATAGTTACCAATGACAATGTACTACGCACACAGAATCAATTTCCACCTGCCATACTTGATGCTAGTGGTTCATGCGTTGTTTTTAAATCCCCTCACAGACTGAAGATGAAGTGTTTAAATGTACACTGTTGGCGTCATGTTGGTTGCTCACACAGGTTGTGTGTGTGTGTTTGCAGGAGGCAGTGGAGAGAAGGATCGTTCAGGTCTGAGCGAGTCTTTCCTGTTGATGGCTAAGTCGCAGAGTGACATGGAGGAATGGGTCAGAGCCATACGAAGAGCTATATGGGCCCCGCTAGGAGGAGGTAACACACGCAAACATGCACACACAAACACACACATGCTCGTACACATACTCACACATACACACACACACACAAATACACACACAGACACACACGTGCACACACAGAAAACACACACACACAAACGTCCTGTAAGAGCCAGTTGATTGCGTGTGTGTGCGCATGCGTGCTTGCGTGCCTGTGTGTGTGTCCTTGGAATTTGCTCTAGGTATTTTTGGACAGCATTTAGAGGAGACAATGCAGTGTGAGAGTGGGTGTGGCAGCAGCAGCAAGCCTCTGGTGCCTCTGCTGGTGCAGCAGTGTGTATGTTTTATACACCAGAATGGCCTCACAGAGGAGGGGCTGTTCAGAATGCCTGGACAAACCAATCACGTACGAGAGCTGCAGGACGCCTTTAACTGCGGGGAGAAACCACTGTTTGACAGGTAGGAGAAGTACTTTCCCTTTACATCAACTTTCCCTTTAAAGGTAACACAGAATATCACAATGTAAAACACAACATACTGTAACAGAACACAGACAGGTAGAGGGGCTGTGTTGTAAATCAGTCATAATTCTTATGTTTAACAGGTTATCTACAGATACAGATTATCTAAATATTATAATGTAAAGAGGAAAACACATTTTATGACCCTGAATTGTCGTGACTTCTCACCCTGACCCCTGACCTGTCCTGCAGTAACACTGATGTCCACACGGTGGCGTCCCTGCTGAAGTTGTACCTCAGAGAGCTGCCAGAGCCTGTGGTGCCTTTCAACAAATACACAGAGTTCCTCTCCACCGCTCAGCTACTGGCCAAGGACCAGGAGGAGGTGTGTGTGTGTGTGTGCGTTTGTGTGTGTGTGCACATGTGACACACATATGCCCCTTTTCAAAGTAGTAATGTTCTCATTCAAACCCTAATGAATAATGATATAGGGACTTTGTCTTTTTGAAGGGGATCCTTGAGCTGGGCAGGCAGGTGAAGACTCTTCCTCAGGTCAACTACAACCTCCTCAGATACATCTGCAGGTGAAAATATGCACTACCAGGCGGTTGAGTTGCCCATTAAAGGAATGCTATTAAGTCAAAGCTAGTGATAATGGGCAATAAAGACATATTGTTATGGGATTTTCTTTGTCTGTGCAAATACAAAAAACCTTTCAAATCCATATAATTATTTACTGTATGCCTGTTATCTTCAATATGATTCATAATATCATTCAGTATATGTCATTTTACTGGTATTCTAAGCATATAAACTGTAAACGCATACATTTACATGCATTTGAATATTCATATTTTGACACAAATGTAGCATATTTTATTAATATTTGATATCCTCATTTAACTAAACTTATCTTCCATCATAAGTCAATTAAGCAGACATAATGTAAATTAATGTATTATTTTTTTATTACTTAAAACATTTTCCAATACAGTTTACTCTAATTGGGCAGCTCAACCTGCTAGTTGAGATGTTTGCGATGTGTTATCTATCAAAGTTTAAGTCATGCAAACAAACATGATTCATTTCTGGCCTATATTGAGGCTAAATACACATATTTTGCAGAACAATAATTGTTCAGATATTTTTTTCTTGGTGTGCCAGTTAAAGGGTTAATGACATCGTGTAACACTATAAATAGATGTGTAATGGCATCAGCAGGCAGCTGAGGCAGCAAAATGTGTCAGATGACACAGGCGGTGCCAACAGCATGACTCACCACCACTTCTCATACTGTGTCTGTCTCAAGTCTGAATCATACTGAACATACAAGAGTTGAGATATTCAGACAATCTTGGAGGAAATAAAATGTTGCTTCAGGGGGCTATTTATTTTTCTCCTCTGTGTTTTATTCTTACCAGCCTTTATATGTGTGTGCGTGCGTGCATATGTGCGTGTGTGCTTGCATGTGTGCATGTGTGTATGTGCACTATAGATTCCTAGATGAGGTCCAGTCCCACTCAAGTCAGAACAAGATGAGTGTTCAGAACCTGGCCACTGTGTTCGGACCCAACATCCTCCGTCCCAAGATGGAGGACCCACAAATCATAATGGAGGGTAGATACCAGCGCATTTGTCTCTCTAATGACACACGTGCTATGAGCAAACTAATCGTAACATTTCACATAGAGGGGATTTGTAAAGTGCAATTTAAGTTTGAACTTTTATTTTACAATATCAGTGAGAAGGATGCATTGTTTAAACAGAGTTTAAAGCCAATATATGTAATTTATTTCTCAGCCAACCACAGCCCTGCCACTTTTTTGCTATAATCTGAGGGATGAGGCTGGAGAAAGCATTTTCATTTTCTGGTGTTAGGTTCTGAACAAACAGAGTAAAAACTCAAACGGACCACTAGGAAAAGCTCAAACAAAGTTTATTAACCCACTGGGTCAAACAGCTGCAAAGACAAAGACATGTTTACACAAGCACATATATTTATACCCTACTACTAGGAGGAGTCAACTCCTTGCACATCTAGACAGCCAATACATCTCTGTTGCTAGTCAGGAACTTAATTGGTTCCTCTCACTGGTGTATTCATGGCCCTGCCTCATGCTAGAAACTTTGTGGGCGTGGAAATATATGTGTGTGGGATAGGACTGTTCCTTCTCACTTCATCTGACCTGACCTCGGGCCAAATTCCTCGCTCCTCCCTAATCCACGGCTGTCCTACCTTATCAGTGACTGAAACCAGACTGTTGCCCTTTGCCTCCCTCCTTAGGAGCCAATATAATGTTTTGACAGAATGTAAACTTTCTGCACTCCCCCCTCCTCACTCAGTAACTTTCCATACACCTCGTTCTTATCCCCCCTCCATTGACCCCAACAATATACATTCCTTATACATGTAAAGTAATCAATAAGTTCTAGTATGGTAACATACAATATACAAAAGTATATTTCAAGCTAGAATCCCACACTGGAAAAGGGCTACATATAAATCCTGTAAATAATGGTTTGCTTTTTATTCCATCTTGCAGGTAGTTCCCAGGTGCAGCACCTGATGTCCGTACTGATCAGTGAACACTCTCGTCTGTACCAGGGGGAGGCAGAGACTCCCAGGGAGGACCAATCTGCCCCTCCTCCAACTCCCTATCCCCGGGTCCCCCCGATTCAGCGCTGCAAGGTGGAGTGGCTCTCACAGGAGGACATCCTGCCCCCCAACTCCGCTCAGGACTATCCATCCCTGGGACAGACCCTTAACACCCCAAGTCAGGAACCACTTAAACCCCTCCCGACCTCCACAGTGTCCTCTCTTGACACTGACCACCCTGGATCAACCCCCAAGGAAAGAACAGAGGGGGATTCTAAGGGAAATAATGGTGAAGGAACAGAAGAAAAGGTGGAGAGAAAGAGTGAAGGAAAGAGCGAAAGAAAGCTCTCGGGTTGTAGTGGCGCAGACCTCGGTCCCAGTAAGCAGTCCAAAAGCCAGTCTTCATGGAGGTCCTCCTTGAAGGGCAGGTTTGGGTCAGCGGGGGTGAGGGGGAAGTTGGGGGGGTCAGCAGTTGATGTGTCGACAGTCACCGGGGGCAACTGGCTGATGAACGGCCTGACGTCCTTCCGCAGTCACCGACGGACCGCTTCGACCGGTGAACGACTCAAAGAGTCCTCGCTTTGCCTGAAAGAGACACATAAAGATTCTCTGCTAGACTCATATACTGACTCCTCATTGTCGCTAAAAGACTCTTCACACTCCCAAAGAAGCACACTAAAAGACTCATCTCCTTTACATATAGACTCCTCCTGTTCTACTATAGGCTCCTCCTATCCCAATATAAAGCCCTCCCTGTCTGTCAGAAACTCCCCCCATTCCAACAGGCTCTCGACCTATGACAACGTTAATGTCACTCCCTGCAGTCTGAGCATGCCCGGTGGCAGCCCCTCCCCCTGGACCTCTTGTGAGATCCCATTGGCTGAATCTACAGGAAGTGAGTGCAGCACACTGAACTCTGGGTTAGGGTCAGGGCTATGGTCAGGGCAGGCTGTGGCGGGGTCCTCGGTGGCTGGGGGCAGTAGCTCTGCTCTAGAGCTGTCTGTGAGCAGCGCTGGCTGGACTGAGGGTGACCCTGGGGATGACATCTCAGGTCAGAGGTCAGGGGTCAACGAGGGTCTGTTCAGCCTGGTGACAGAGTTGAAGGAGGAGCTGAGGAAACAGAGGATCAGCTATGAGACACGCATACACAAGTATGAACTAACTTGTGTTCTTGTTGATATGGCAATGTTATGGTGTTTGTGTGTGTATGTGAGTGTGTGCACATACATGCATGTGTGCACATCCACGCGTGTGTGTCTGCTGTAATCTCTAACCTCTCTCTCTATGTTCCTAGATTGGAGGAGTCGTGTTCAGGTCTTCGTCTCCAGTCTGGTCGTTTAGAAGAGGATCTAGGCCAGGAGAAGAAGAGGTTCCGCATGATGGAGATCCGACTGGGGAACTCGGAACGCGCAAGGCAAGATGCTGAGACTCGGAATGTTCTCCTGCAGAAAGAGATGGAAGAGTTATTTGCTACACTGAGAAACCTGACCACTGGCACAGATACCAGCTAGACCTGAGCAGACAGCGTTAGCCCACCGAGCTAAAGCCTACCCACTGGGCACAAACTGTATGACTCAATGTTGTTTCAACATAATATGTCAACGGATAGCGACATGGAATTTATGTAGAAAATACATTATATTTGAAAAAAGTAATCAACGTCAAATGTTGTTTTGAGGGTGAAATTTAAACCACAGGATTATGTCATCATGGTAACCATATTTCAACATAGACAAACCTTGTATAAAATATGTTGAATTTGTACCTTTAAAAAAAAACAGATCTTCAACCTTATATCCACTATCAGAAAAAAAAATATATAGGCTGGGCAGCACCTCCTACTGGACAATTTATCTATAGCTACACTTTGGTCTACCAACCAGGGTTTTAACCAAGCCTAGCCCTGCGTAGCTATGATATTTGTCACTGACTATCACCAATGTGCTATCGTGAGAATGATTGTTGAGAGATCTCCACTTAAAAACTAAATAGAATCACTGTTGCTATCGAAGTCATTCCAAAAGGTAGGTTTAACAGAGCATATTAAATGTGACCATTCTTTATCACTCAAATATCATCAATGATGGTATTTAGGCCTATATAGCATTTGCAAAGTCATCAACAGCTTTGGTTTGAATTCAACCCAGAATTCAACAAAACATTTATATAATGCCTAAAAATAATATTACTAAATCAAATCAAACTTTATTTAAAGTGCATTTAAAGTTTGATTTGATTTAGTCCTATTCTTTAATTCCACAAACAGGAATTAAAGCCAGACTAAGTCAGTGGCACAGATGGAACTATCCAAGCAGAAGACACATCTCCTTCAAATGTTGATATTTGGTTGTTTTGACAACCAAACACAATTCAATATCACTTTTGAAATACTATAAATAGCCTATAAACTTGTCGACAAGTTAACAAATTATATGTTGGTTCACTTCTCCAAATCAACCAAAAATAAAAGTTAAAGAATGGGATTAAGCCAGTGGCTCGGATGGAACTATCCAATAAGTAGATACATCTCCTAAATGTTGATATTTGGTTGTGTTGTCAACCAAACACAATTCAATATGGGCCCGATTCAGACGTAAGAAATATATGCCTTTCCTACGCACTTCTCAGTAGTTCCTATTCAGACTTACCTTATGCAGGTGCATAACAGGCTTTGCAGGTGTGGTTCCCTTGCACACTCAGAATAAATATAATTCAAATGCTGAAAACCCTCCCACTTGCTGGTTGAGAAAATTCTAATTAAAGCTACACCAAATTTAAAGAGATGGCTTTAGATAAATGTACTGAAAACCCTATTCAATGAAAACTCCACGAGAAAATATGTTAACCAGCAAGTGGGAGGGTTTTCAGTACATATATCTAAAGCCATCTCTTTAAATTTGGTGTAGCTTTAATTTGAATTTTCTCAACAGACTCACTAGAATATACATTGCCTTTGGAAAGTATTCAGACCCCTTGACTTTTTCCACATTTTGTTACGTAACAGCCTTATTACTAAAATGTATTAAATTGGTTTTTTCCCCTCCTCAATCTACACACAATATCCCATAATGAAAAAGCAAAATATCACATTTAAATACGTATTCAGACCGTTTACTCAGTACTTTGTTGAAGCACCTTTGGCAACGATTACAGCATCGAGTCTTCTTGGGTATGACGCTACAAGCTTGGCAAACATGTATTTGGAGAGTTTCTCCCATTCTTCTCTGCAGATCCTCTCAAGCTCTGTCAGGTTGGATGGGGAGCGTCGCTGCACAGCTATTTCCAGGTCTCTCCGGAGAAGTCCGGGCTCTGGCTGGGCCAATCAGGGACATTCAGATACTTTTTCCGAAGCCTTTCCTGCGTTGTCTTGAATGTGGGTTTAGGGTCATTGTCCTGTTGGAAGGTGAACCTTCACCCCAGTCTGAGGTCCTGAGCACTCTGGAGCAGGTTTTCATCAAGGATCTTTCTGTACTTTGTTCCATTTATCTTTGCCTCGATCCTGACTAGTCTCCCAGTCCCTGCCGCTGAAAAACATCCCCACAGCATGATGCTGCCACCACCATGCTTCACCGTAGGGATGGTGCCAGGTTTTCTCCAGACGTGACGCTTGGCATTCAGGCCAAAGAGTTCAATCTTTGTTTCATCAGACCAGACAATCTTGTTTATCATTGTCTGAGAGTCTTTAGGTGCCTTTTGGCAAACTCCAAGCAGGCTGTCATGTGCCTTTTTACTGAGGAGTGGCTTCCGTCTGGCCACGCTGCTATAAAGGCCTAATTGGTGGAGTGCTGCAGAGATGGTTGTCCTTCTGGAAGGTTCTCCCATCTCCACAGAGGAGCTCTAGAGCTCTGTCAGAGTGACCATCGGGTTCTTGGTCACCTCCCTGACCAAGGCCCTTCTCCCCCAATTGCTCAGTTTGGCCAGGCGGCCAGCTCTAGGAAGAGTCTTGGTGGTTCCACACTTCTTCCATTTAAGAATGATGGAGGCCACAGTGTTATTGGGGACCTTCAATGCTGCAGACATTTTTTGGTACCCTTCCCCAGATCTGTGCCTCGACACAATCCTGTCTCGGAGCTCTACAGACAATTCCTTCGACCTCATCGCTTGGTTTTTGCTCTGACATGCACTGTCAACTTTGGGACCTTATATAGACAGGTGTGTGCCTTTCCAAATCATGTCCAATCAATTGAATTTACCACAGGTGGACTCTAATCAAGTTGTAGAAACATCTCAACGATGAGCAAAGGAAACAGGATGAATCTGAGTTCAATTTTGAGTCTCATAGCAAAGGGTCTGAATGCTTATGTAAATAAGGTATTTCTGTTTTTTATATTTTATAAATTTGCACACATTTCTAAAAAACTGTTTTCGCTTTGTCATTATGGGGTATTGTGTGTACAGTCGTGATCAAAAGTTTTGAGAATGACACAAATATTAATTTTCACAAAGTCTGCTGCCTCAGTTTTTATGATGGCATTTTGCATATACTCCAGATTGTTATGAAGAGTGATCAGATGAATTGCAATCAATTGCAAAGTCCCTCTTTGCCATGAAAATGAACTTAATCCCAAAAAAGCATTGATTATGCAAGAATGGGCTGCCATCAGTCAGGATGTGGCCCAGAAGTTAATTGACAGCATGCCAGGGCGGATTGCAGAGGTCTTGAAAAAGAAGGGTCAACACTGCAAACATTGACACTTTGCATAAACTTAATGTAATTGTCAATAAAAGCCTTTGACACTTATGGAATGCTTGTAATTATACTTCAGTATACCATAGTAACATCTGACAAAAATATCTAAAAACACTGAAGCAGCAAACTTTGTGAAGACCAATACTTGTGTCATTCTCAAAACTTTTGACCACGACTGTAGATTGCTGAGGATACATACATACATTTTTTTTATTTTTTTTTATTAATGTAAAACAATTTGTGGAAGACGTCACGGGGCCTGAATACTTTTCGAAGGCACTGTATGTAGAGAACGGTTCAGAATATTTGACATCAATTAAAAAAAGCCATGTAAATACACACATATTTGTCTCCTTTTCAGTATCTATTGGTAGATTAAAAAATGCTCTTATCTTGTATTATTTAGGGATAGGAAAGTATTTATGAATATAAAAAAAAAAGATTTGGAGAGCCTTTATGTACAAAATATTGGTGAATAAAAAAATACAGTTTGATTCATCCTGAATGTTGCCATATTCAGTTGTTCAATCCATGAAATATTCCCATGTGAAATATTGCAAGGGAAAAAAATGTAATGCGAGAGCAAATGAATTGTAAATGGATGCAAAAAAATTGTTTTCAGTGAAACATTTTATGATAACGCAATTAAATAAAACGTCTCCCTCTTTCCTGCAATTTTCCCTATCTTTGGTTATGTTATCCTGGCCTTTGCTTTTGCTGCCTTTTTTCCAGTTGCAAGTTTTAGCACATTCATTCTAGCAACATAGCACCCTGCATCGCACTGCTGGTTTGCCTCTGAAGCTAAGCAGCATTGGTCCTGTTCAGTCCCTGGATGAGAGACCAGATGTAGCTGGAAGTGGTGAGAAAAATAACGTGTCCGAAAACCACGTCAGACTCGTGAACATTTCACATGTAAAGAAATATATTATAATGTTATATGTGATTTGTTCACGTGTGCCTGACACCCAAGCTTTTTTCATGTTTTTTTTTAAGGGTTGTGTCACGCTCGTTAAAGGACGGGACGGACCAAGGCGCAGCGTGATATGCATACATGTTTATTATACAGAATAAACACAACGACAAAACAACAAACTAAACGAAACGTGAAGTCCAAGGTAGACACAAACAACATACCTTATACGGAAAAAGATCCCACAACCCACTAGTGCCAATAGGATGCCTAAGTAAGGTCCCCAATCAGAGACAACGAGCTACAGCTGCCTCTGATTGGGAACCACACCGGCCAACATACAGTGGGGGAAAAAATATTTAGTCAGCCACCAAATGTGCAAGTTCTCCCACTTAAAAAGATGAGAGAGGCCTGTAATTTGCATCATAGGTATACGTCAACTATGACAGACAAATTGAGAAAAGAAATCCAGAAAATCACATTGTAGGATTTTTTATGAATTTATTTGCAAATTATGGTGGAAAATAAGTATTTGGTCACCTACAAACAAGCAAGATTTCTGGCTCTCACAGACCTGTAACTTCTTCTTTAAGAGGCTCCTCTGTCCTCTACTCGTTACCTGTATTAATGGCACCTGTTTGAACTTGTTATCAGTATAAAAGACACCTGTCCACAACCTCAAACAGTCACACTTCAAACTCCAATATGGCCAAGACCAAAGAGCTGTCAAAGGACACCAGAAACAAAATTGTAGACATGCACCAGGCTGGGAAGACTGAATCTGCAATAGGTAAGCAGCTTGGTTTGAAGAAATCAACTGTGGGAGCAATTATTAGGAAATGGAAGACATACAAGACCACTGATAATCTCCCTCGATCTGGGGCTCTACGCAAGATCTCACCCCGTGGGGTCAAAATTATCACAAGAACGGTGAGCAAAAATCCCAGAACCACACGGGGGGGATCTGGTAAATGACCTGCAGAGAGCTGGGACCAAAGTAACAAAGCCTACCATCAGTAACACACTACGCCGCCAGGGACTCAAATCCTGCAGTGCCAGACGTGTCCCTCTGCTTAAGCCAGTACATGTCCAGGCCCGTCTGAAGTTTGCTAGAGTGCATTTGGATAATCCAGAAGAGGATTGGGAGAATGTCATATGGTCAGATGAAACCAAAATAGAACTTTTTGGTAAAAACTCAACTCGTTGTGTTTGGAGGACAAAGAATGCTGAGTTGCATCCAAAGAACACCATACCTACTGTGAAGCATGGGGATGGAAACATCATGCTTTGGGGCTGTTTTTCTGCAAAGGGACCAGGACGACTGATCCGTGTAAAGGAAAGAATGAATGGGGCCATGTATCGTGAGATTTTGAGTGAAAACCTCCTTCCATCAGCAAGGGTATTGAAGATGAAACGTGGCTGGGTCTTTCAGCATGACAATGATCTCAAACACACTGCCCGGGCAACGAAGGAGTGGCTTCGTAAGAAGCATTTCAAGGTCCTGGAGTGGCCTAGCCAGTCTCCAGATCTCAACCCCATAGAACATCTTTGGAGGGAGTTGAAAGTCTGTGTTGCCCAGCGACAGCCCCAAAACATCACTGCTCTAGAGGAGATCTGCATGGAGGAATGGGCCAAAATACCAGCAACAGTGTGTGAAAACCTTGTGAAGACTTACAGAAAACGTTTGACCTGTGTCATTGCCAAAAAAGGGTATATAACAAAGTATTGAGAAACTTTTGTTATTGACCAAATACTTATTTTCCACCATAATTTGCAAATAAATTCATTAAAAATCCTACAATGTGAATATCTGGAATTTTTTTTCTCATTTTGTCTGTCATAGTTGACGTGTACCTATAATGAAAATTACAGGCCTCTCTCATCTTTTTAAGTGGGAGAACTTGCACAATTGGTGACTGACTAAATACTTTTTTCCCCCACTGTATATCATAAGATCCTTTGAGTAACTTTGGTTCAGGTCATGTTATGAACAAAGGAATCTAGCCTGAGAGCATATTTCTGTTCTGCCCTTTGGAGCAGGACATGAAATGTCCATAGCCCTTTCATTGCAAAAGTCCTGATCTCCTCAAAAATATATGTTTGCCGGGTTGTGTCCAGTCAGGGAGATGCTTTCACATCTCTGGGAGGAAGGACTTCAACATTGCACAGCAGCTGAAACCTGGCTCCTTCTGAGTGAAAGCTCCTTGGCCACAACAACACCAGGCTCCAGACGATTAAAGTTGTAAAGGAGGAAAGCAGACAAAATTAGACAAGACATTAAAACCTTACATACCAGCAATAACAATAATTGACCCCCAAGTTCAAGCAATAAGCTCAAAGTACAAAGACAACATATCTGAAGTTTTACTTGTTCACCGTCAATCATCTCCTTGTACAGGTGGTGGAGAGCATATTAATGCTGAAAGACAAATTTCAGAAAATTAGGTTAAAACATGAATTAATGAATGTCCTAAAGCTTGTTATTGCCTGTTGACTGAGCACGCCACCATTCTCATCGACGGGGCTATAGTGGAACAGGTTGAGCGCTTCAAGTTCCTTGGTGTCCACATCACCAACAAACTGTCATGGTCGAAACACACCAAGACAGTCGTGAAGAGGGCACGACAAAGCCTATTCCCCTTCAGGAGACTGAAAAGATTTTGCATGTGTCCTCAGATCCTCAAAAAGTTATACAGCTGCACCATCGAGAGCGTCCTGACTGGTTGCATCACCGCCTGGTATGGCAACTGCTCGGCCTCCGACCGCAAGGCACTACAGAGGGTAGTGTGTACGGCCCAGTACATCACTGGGGCCAAGCTTCCTGCCATCCAGGACCTCTATACCAGGCGGTGTCAGAGGAAGGCCCTAAAAATTGTCAAAGACTCCAGCCACCCTAGTCATAGACTGTTCTCTCTGCTACCACACGGCAAGCGGTACCAGAGCGCCAAGTCTAGGTCCAAAAGGCTTCTCAACAGCTTCTACCCCCAAGCCATAAGACTCCTGAACAGCTAATCATGGCTACCGGACTATTTGAACTGCCCCTCCACCCCACCCCATCCCCCTCTTTTACGCTGATGCTACTTTGTTTATTATTGCATAGCCACTTTAACTCTACCCACATGTACCTATTCTCTCAATTACCTCGACTAGCCAGTGCCCCCGCACATTGACTCTGTACCGGTACCCCCCTGTATATAGCCTCCCTACTGTTATTTTATTTTACTGCTGCTCTTTAGTTATTTGCTTGTATTTATTTACTTAACACTTTTTTTATTTTACTTTTTCTTTAAAAAACGGCATTGTTGGTTAAGGGCTTGGAAGTAAGCATTTCACTGTAATGTCTACACCTGTTGTATTCGGCGCATGTGGCAAATAAAATTTGATTTGATTTGATTTACAGCTGTACCAAAATGCCCTGGACACACTTAACCTGCTTCCAGACCAACAATGGCAATGCAGATACAAGATAACTAGGTAGATTTAGCAAACATTCAGCTTCATAATTACCAGCTGGCTGGATGTAAATGGTATTCATCTAGCTAGCCAATTAGTTCAAGATGCAAAAAAAGTGACCTTGAAATCTAAAATCGAATAGCTAGCTAGCTATTTAGCTATCATTTCATCGTGGCTAACTAGCTAGACAACTTAGCATGTGTCCCTACAACGAAACATGGAGTTTGATTAGCATTCGCACCACAGTGTCTATTTTAGGTAGCTAGCTAGTTAAACATGACATACTGGCAAACATTAAAAACATTATCATCATGTTATGCATACCTGAGCACATCAGCAATCAACATTAACAGCAGAATGCAACTGGCCAGCTCAGCTAGCTGGCTTAACGTTGCTTCGTCCCGCAATGAGCCATCTGTAAACAATGGTTCATTGCGGGACAAAGCAAGCTATTACGGTATCTACCTGTATGCAACTGTCTAGCTATCTAGCTATATACACTACATGTGGACACCTGCTCATCGAACATCTCATTCCAAAATCATGGGCATTAATATGAAGTTGGTCCCGTCTTTGCTGCTACAGTATAACAGCCTCCACTCTTCTGGGAAGGCTTTCCACTGGATGTTGGGACATTGCTGCGGGGACTTGCTTCCATTCAGCCACAAGAGCATTAGTGAGGTCGGGCATTGATGTTGGGCGATTAGGCCTGGCTCGTAATCGGCGTTCCAATTCATCCCAAAGGTGTTCGATGGGGTTGAGGTCAGGGCACTGTTCGAGGCCAGTCAAGTTCTTCCACACCGATTTCCACAAACCATTTCTGTATGGACCTCGCTTTGTGCATGGGGGCATTGTCATGCTGAAACAGGAAAGGGCCTTCCCCAAATTGAAAGCACAGAATTGTCTAGAATGTCATTGTATGCTGCAGCGTTATGATTTCCCTTCACTGGAACTAGCCCGAACCATGAAACACAGCCCCAGACCATTATTCCTCCACCACCAAACTTTAAAGTTGGCACTATGCATTGGGGCAGGTAGCGTTCTCCTGGCATCCGCAAAACCCAGATTGGTCCGTTGGACTGCCAGATGGTGAAGCGTGATGCATCACTCCAGAGAACACGTTTCCACTGCTCCAGAGTCCAATGGCGGCGAGCTTTACAACACTCCCGCCGACGCTTGGCATTCCGCATAGTGATCTTAGGCTTGTGTGCGGCTGCTTGGCCATGGAAACCCATCTCATGAAGCTCCCGACGAACAGTTATTGTGCTGACGTTGTTTCTAGAGGCAGTTTGGAACTTGGTAGTGAGTGTTGCAACCAGGACAGACGATTTTTACGCGCTGAGAGAAAATGTTGCAGTTTTAACGTACACTTTCTGCAACTCTACACATCTTGCCATGAGGTGGAGAGAAAATGTTGCATTTTTAAGTAACTGTCCAGTGAAAATCTCTCTTTTAAAACGTAATATTCTGTTAACTCATACCCAAATAATGTTGTTGACTCATTCTAAACTCGTATTTGTGGCCAAAGCATGAACTGGAGAAAAACACTTCAAAAACCTCACCTCAAACTTGTATCTCAAACTGACTGTTTAAAAAATGCTTGCAATTTCCTCATAGAGGATGACGCCATCCTCCTAAGGAGGATGAGCTGGCCAATCAGTGGTTTATTTACATTAATATTTTTAATAACAGGTATACGCCCACACCCTTCTGTTGTTGGGGTACGCCCACACCATTCCAACACAGAAAAGCTGCTTATTAACATTCTTAATGACCATTTCACTCATATTGTAATTAATTATCGGTCATATTTCATAGAAATCTGGCAACACTGGACAGTTACTTTGAAGGTCGACTTTGGGCAAAAATGCAAAAATAACAGATTTAAACTGTATAACTGATCATTGCACCATCATACCAGGTCATTTAATGCTTGAAGTTTTGGGGGGATGAATTAAGATGTTTGGCTAAAGAAGTGCCATTTTTTACTGATCTCTACAGCTTCCGTCCAAAAACAAAACATTTGAAATGATGTCAACACATACTGGAGGAGTTACCGGCTAGCTACAAGTGGCTAGCTTAGCTAACGAACTAGCTACGTCGGTCGCGGCACACATGACCAGAATGACACATCAATAAACCACCAAAGGCACACCCCATTTCTATTTGAAAATGGGGTGTGCCTTTTTGTGACCTTAAGTCGACCGTTAAAGCTAATTTCCTGCAATTCTACACATTTTGCCATTGCTTATGTCAACCTTTTTTAGGGGGGGGGGGGGACGAATCTAAATTATTAGTGTGGACGAATCTAACTGTTTGGAATATTCGGGGAGACATGTCCCCCCATAACCCATGGCAATTTTGCCTATGACTCAGAATCTCGAACGGCATTGATCACTTGCATCATGTAGGCCTACTTTTAATGTAATCTCAACTGCAATCCAGGTCATTTGGTTCCGCTATTACATGAAGCACAGTGATAACACAATCTGTTGTATACAGTAAATAACAACATATCTGACTTTGTATTCCCATTTTAACTTTGCTGTGCTATTAAATGGTTGAAACCACAGTGATAGGCATTTGGGTGACAACAAAACCAAAAATCTGACATTGTTTTTCATTGGAATTTGGTTCTGCTTTTAGATGGTTGAAAGCATAGTGATAACACATTGGAAATTCAACTAACTTTTGGCTGTCTTTTGAGTGGGTGAATTGTTGTAATCTCATTGAGCAACATCTCAACCAAATATTACCAACTGTTCAATGTTGAAATTACGTGGTGTGCCCAGTGGGTAGGCATTCACTATGGGAGCTAACACGGGTCAGGTCTCAGGCGAGCTTGTCCATCAAGTGAGTTTAATTCTGCTACCCTCAGACATGGGCACAGGAGTGGTGACAACAGGATCATGTTCAGTAGGCACAAAATGGAAGAATGAAACAGAGAGGTACTATCTGAACTTGTCCAATAAGAAATACTATTGTTTCTAATCCGCTGCTTTGCTACTGTGTGCTCTAATGAACACGACCTAAGTGTCTCTCTGCTTGTGCATTAGGGGGCCGTTTTCTGGACACAGATTAAGCCTAGTCCTAGACTAAAATGCAATCTCAATTGAGAAGCTCCATTGAAAGTGCTTTTTAGTCCAGGACTGGGCTTAATATGTGTCCAGGAAACCGGACCCTGGAGTATTCATTCAGAGGTTGCTCAAGATTGTTGTGATACAGCCCATATGTCTACGGCTGTCTATCACTCCGTATGCATTGTCATGCTAAGTAACTGTGGGGAAATTAGCTTTAAATGTCAAGCACGTTATAACGCAGATCTACAGCTGATCGGATTAACAGTCTAGCCCCTGTGTGCTAGACTGTTAGTGATCCCGTTAAAGATAGCCCTCTAAATGGTTACATTTGATCCTTACTGAACTAACACTGTTAAAAAATCTACCTCAGGCGTTCCAAATATTCTAGTCTGAGAGATGCTGAATCTCTATTCCCGCACTTGAATACTCCTCTGAACCAGACAACTTTTACCACGCCACAGTTTCACCACACCACAGAAAAGTTTAGTGACTGTTGTTTCTGATTTTAAAAAATTAGCCTTGTTTATCATAGTGGTATCAGGTACATGTCCCAAGACTGAACAGACTCTAGTGAAAGCCTCCATTCATTTGTCAACATAAACGAATGTCCTTACAAGAAGTATGCGTTGAGAATAAAAAACAATTCAAACATAATCAAATTCAACCCTTTATTTGCAGGAGTTGCAGGTTGACATTGTCTAACTGTTTCCAGTGTGTACATTAAGTCTGTAGTGAGGCCTTGTCCAGATCAAAAGGCTAAAATTTATACAACTGGCCTTCGCAGAAAACACCACGAAACCTGGGTTGCGTTCAGGAGGGTGAAACTTACTAGACGGATTCCACAGATTCCATCTGAACGTTCCAAAGCATTGAGCCCTCCTGAACGCAGCCATGTTTCTGGTGTGTGATAGGCCTGACCACAGCCAGGGATGGGGCCCAGTTCCAAAAATACACAGGGCATATAGGGATTGAACAGCGAGAAGGGGGGTGAGAGATCGGTTTGGAATCGAGCCATCAAATACGTCTTCATCTAGAAAAAGGAAAACATGGCTGGCGGCAAACCTTTTCAAACCCCTGGAGAACATCCATCTAGCATACAAATCAACCACTCACTACCTACTCTATAGTCTACAAATCATTGATATTGCACATCAACTGAAAATAAAACAAAAATAAATGTATATACATAGTACACACGGGTTGAATCAACGTTGTTTCCACGTCATTTCAATGAAATTACGTTGAACCAACATGGAATAGACGTTGAATTGACGTCTGTGCCCAGCGAATACTTACAATACTAGCAGTCTCCTAACATTGATAATGGTACAAATAAATACAACTAAAACTTTATTCACATCTGTTTTTTAAGACTGTGGACTGTTATGTCAATCAGAAACTCATATAGGCGAGGTAGTTAATAAAAACCAAGTCCTCTAACAGAGAGAGGAGCTAAGGCTTACTAAACTAACAAAACACTCTTGAGTGCCTCTACAGCAGAGCGAGATAGAGAGGGGTTAAAAACACAGACAGCTGTAAGAGCACTTAAATCAAATCAAATGAATAGGGCTAGGGGTTTTTCCTGGTCATGTGACCTGAGGAAAGACTCCTGGCCCCACCAATAAAACATAACAGCCAATTTGTCTCAAATTGGTCCCTTACCCTTGGCCACAATCATTTAATGTTTCCAGAACTGTACTGGTGTTTATACTTATCCAGAATGATCAGATCTGCAAACATCGAAGGGTTAGGCACAAGTAGGAAGGGCAGGGAGAAAATTGTAACTGGTTGAATAAGTAATGCAACAAAGAGGGGAAAGTGTCAAAGGTATTTGGGCCAGGTTATTTATTGCCTTCCCATATCTGTTCATTAACATTCGATAACAATGCTCTCTCCAGATCCAACACCCAAAAACGTTACAATTACAGTCAAATAATAAATAAAGAGATGTTCTACTAGTGCAGAAATTAATGTTGTAGCCATGACTACAGAACACTACAGCTAGGGGTGGGCAGAGTAACAGGGTGTCGAAATGTGTTCAATGGTTTTTAGGATCCACATAAATTGAGATGAACACTAAATACTAGAAAATAAAATAATATGTGTTTGTAAGGAAACACTTTCTAATAGAGAAAAGGGGAAAAAGTTCCATCCACTGTAAGATCCAAAAGACTATAATTTACAGCATAGACATACTGTACACAGCTTGGAGGGACAGAAGCTGACCCAATAAAATAAATAAATAATTTACAGCATGTACACAATCAGCAATACAGAATATAGGAGACAGAGAAATTAAAAAAAGAAAAAATTAAATTTCAAAAAGAAACGAAGGACCCTTAAGTGTCTCAAACTACCGGATGTGTAGGGCTGGGGCTGTGTGTGTGTGTGTGTGTGTGTGTGTGCGTGTGTGCGTGTGTGCGTGTGTGCGTGTGTTATCTGCAGCAGGCCAGTGCTCCCAGGGAGGTGTGGCTGTCCAGGCTGCTATCCGTGTCAGAGGTCATGGTGGGGTCACTGGGCTCAGTCGACATGGAGGATACGTCATTGGCCGAGGAGGAGGATGAGGCGGGCTGAGGGGAGCTGTCAATCACTGCTGCACCTGTGCTGCGAGAAACACACAGGATGACTGATACACCTGTACTAGGTACTAGCACGCACATGCACAAACACACACACTGTCCTGCAAGATACACCTGTGTGGCACACACCATAGAGTGCCGGAAGAACCCCTCTGAGTCTGTAAGGGGTACAGCAACCCCCCTACAGCATCCAAATACATTATTCACCTCCCTCCTATGAGTCAGCTCTGCATGCTCTCTTTCAGTAACTGCGTTTTATTCATGGTGTTTTCAGAGTGACATTTAATACAATAACAGCAGAGACCAGCTCACATACGTAAAATAAAAAAACATCAGAAACAGTGTTAACTAACCTAAAGGAGGAGGTTGTCCTCTGATCACTCCATTCTGCTTGGTCCATTCGTCCCACTCATACACCTCCTTCCAGATCAGGTCTAGAAGACAGGGAAGGGAGGGAGGGAGAGAGATTTGCCCTCATGACAAGTAACAAAATACAGAAATCACCACCGGGAGAAGATCATAAACACCCATTGGGGGGTCAGTATCAATGTGACCTCATCCTATTGGACCCTGAGCCAGGCGAACCCGGTGACAGTGATATTTACACCCAGCCTTTAAACCTGGCCAGCTCTGCAGCATCACGTTTCACACCATAACATAACATGGAAAAGTCGTAAAACAAGTCAAATGTCAACATTACAGTGAAAATGTTGTAGTGAAAAGTGAAAGCTACTCTTGTACAATGGAACCAAAATGAAGTCCTAAAAGTGCAAACTCCAAGATAAATCGAGCATATACTGTATGTTCAATTCGTTCAAGTATTTCAAAGTAGTTGACATATGTATGTGACCCATGTCTAGCGAAAAGTGATAGTTGTAGTAACGTCTCTAACCTTTCCACTCCTCCACCGTATGCTCTCGCTCATCCAGCTGCTTGTCTGTGATCTTTGGAGGGGGCTGAGAGGAAAAAGAAAGCAAAAGAAAGAGAGTAGAGAAGGTCCCTACATCAAACCATCAACCGTAGTTCACTCTTCTGACTAAAAGTGTCAACCGTTTCAGTCCAATTTCCAAGTTCCCCCTCCAATAGATCGTACCACTTGTTAAACACTTACCGCCTCCACTTCTGCTGGGTCGTACCACACGTTGATATAGGGGTGTTTCAGGGCCTCGTCCACCGAGATCCTCTTAGACGAGTCGATCACCAACATCTTAGACAGCAGGTCTCTGGCCTGGCTCGCTGGGAATGGAGAGAAAATATAGTTCAGACCAGCACGAGCATACACACACACCCTACCCACACACACAACGCCTCCAGTACCTTTCAATTTGTTGTGTTCTGAGTCTGCAGGGAAGAGGACATCAGGGAAGAGTTTGTCGAAGCTGTATCCTGCGTAGAGCGGCCTGTTCTCTACATACGTCCTTACTGATTGGTTGAGCTTCATCAGGAACTCCTGGGGCGGAGTCCCGAGCTGCTCTATCACCTTGTTCCACTGGTCAATGTCTGAGCAGGTGGAGTTAGGGAAACAGTACACACAGATACAGCCTTCTCCACAAACACACACTATTACTTTGTTAGTGAACTACTTTTCCAGAACTATCTCTGTTTTCTAGAACTATCTCTGTGTACTGGCAGAAGCTGAGGTGGTTATTGGGGAGGGAGGATGGGAGTGTGGCTGTATTTGGATATGGTGGATATGATGGTGGGTGGCATGCATAAGGAGTGCTCCATAGGGAAGTGGTTGATGGTAAAAACACACAGACAGGATAAAATGATATCACGGTAAAAGAGGAAAGGATACGGTCAGTGCCTGGGAACAACACATTACCTCTGACCATCTCAGCCACAATGCAGCCCACTGACCACACGTCCACTACCCGATGAATGGAGAGATGACATGCAAACACAACGGAGAGAAAAAATGAAAAACAGGGGAAGGAAATTAGAGAGTAAAAAGTGAATGGATTACAAAAAATGGATATCACAAATAAATCAGAAAATGGAAAGAGGGATAAATCTGGTGAATGAAGGAGAAAAAGCAAAGCATGAATGAGTAAATCGGGTAAATGAGAGTGAAAATGGATGCAGCATCTGCCAGTCTCGAGCGACGGAGACCTCTGTCAAATGGGAAGGAAAAAGCAGGAAATCAGGATGTGAAATTCATTTTCCATCTCGGAAACTGAGAGACTGAAGAGAAATGGTGGCAAACTGTTTTATTTATTATTTAATGGTGGCAAACTGGCAAACTGTTTTATTACTTAAGGAGATGATTCACAGCCAGAAGCACTAAGGATACAGTCCCTTCCTGGGAACAGGATTTTGTGGCGGACCATTTCTGCCAGAATACACCCCACAGACCATATGTCCACTGTTTACAACATGGAGAAGAGAGGGGGGGGGGGGGGGATGACACAGAAACAAGCTAATTAGATTTTAGCAGTTAATAAAGAGACCATTGTTTCTGCAGTGGTGGTTAATGCATACAATCATTATGGGTAGAATGAATATTTGCTTGATTGATTGATCAATTGATTAGTTGCTTGATTGACAGGTACTGACCGTTGGCCTGGTAGCCCATCCCCAGTATGACCTCTGGTGCTCTGTAGTATCTGGTCACTACGTAGGGGGTCATCAGTAAACCTGTAGCCGCTGTCCGAGCCAAGCCAAAGTCCAAGATCTTCAATGTACAGTCTGATTTCACCACAATGTTACTGGGCTTCAGATCCTAGAGGAGGGACAAAGAGAGATCATCATTATCATCGTTGTCCTCATCATCATCCTCATCATCATCATCATCAATAGCAGCAGCATACTTTAAGGCCCAGACACCTACACAGGACAATCAACCCAAAACTGTCATTAGGCGACTGTCAGCTGCACACCACCATTCTTTTGTTTTGGGCTGTAGCCTGGGAAGTGTGTTCCAGCGCAAAGACTAAAAGACTCTGGCAGACAATTCCATCAGAGAGCATCATTGCAGTCTTGGCAATATGTTTTCGCTATTATAGTAAGGGAACATAATGCTCCCCAAACAATGAGAGAGACAGATGGGGGACATCAGTGAAGCTATGTTGGTGTCGTCATCATAATATATTATAAAACCGTCAGCATCCATATTCCTCACCATATTCACAACAGTAATGAGTCACACCATTTTAACTACAATAGTGTAGTGAGTCATCTTTCACAGATTTGCTTGTATGCTAGCAGCTTAGAAGCATGACATACAAACCAGTTACAGTGTTCTAGAATCTTGTCACGCCCTGGCTCTGGGGACTCTTAAATGTTGAGCCAGGGTGTGGATTTTTCCTTGTTTAGTTTTCTAGGTTTGTCGTTCTAGATCGTGTATTTCTATGTTGGCCAGGGTGGATCCCAATCAGAGACAGCTGTAGCTCGTTGTCTCTGATTGGGATCCATACTTGGGCAGCCTGTTTTCACTAGTCATTGTGGGATCTTGTTCCGTAAGGTTTGTGTTTTGACCTAGGACTTCACGTATTGTTTATTGTTTTGGTTCTTGTTGTGTACAAATAAAGTATGTACGCCTATCACGCTGCGCCTTGGTCCGCATCTGTCGACGATCGTGACAAATCTAGATGAATCTCATAATGATCTCGGTGGTTATTGGGTTTTTCCCATCCTTGTCTAAGGTGTACACGCTCCAAATATGTATCCCAAATGGCACCCTATCTATCCCTCCCTATAAAGCGCACTACTTTGACTGGAGCCCGGGAATAGGGTGCCATTTCGGACGCAAAAGCAGTGTTTAGATCATTAGCAGGTTCCTCTTGATCTCCCGTGGATTTAGCCAACATCAAAGCTCTGACATTATCACCTACTATTTGTGGAGGAGTTACTGTATTCGGAGCTTTGAGCTTACTTTTCCTGGAAATACAAAAATGCCCCAGAATTTGTAATGACGAGCTACAAATGATAATGACGAGCTACATAATCGCTACATTATTAGCTTAGTGTTACCCTGAGCCGTACCCCGTGTCTACATGTTAGCTTAGCGTTAGCGTGTATGAGCCAGTTTGAGCCTTACCCTGTGTATGATGCCGGCATTGTGGAGATGTTTGATGCCACACAGCATCTGGTAGAGCAGGTAGGACAACCTCTCATGGTCCAGCTCCATCTGAATCACTTGGCACAGGTTGGCATCCATCAGCTCCATCACAATGTATCTACACAGGTAGGAAGAGAGATGAGGATATACCCGCACAGGCGCAGACACACACACAAACACAAGCGGGCGCACACACCCACATCATGAGGTAACTGTGGAGCCAGCTGGATGGCTTGAACAGAGAGGGATATGCGCTGGCAGAGAGATTTCACAGTTATTCTGGTAATAGCAGAGTCATTCTGTCATTGATGACAGACAGTTCAAAAGATCCTCCTATGTCTTAATTCCTAACAGCATGTAACCTACACTGTCAAAGGTTTATCATGTTATTCTACACCAATTAATGTACTTACACATCTGCAAATTCTTCTAATGATTTTTGTGGGCTGAATACGTTTAATAGGCCAATGATCTGTAGAGGTAACAACAAACACACGAGTCATACAGGATGCTTGCTAGATTAGTTTCCTCAATATAAGAAAAACAGTCCATCATAACACGTTTGTAATCAATTCAATTTCAAATGTATTATGCAATATAACAATAAAAAGTCCTGGATGCTGACTGACTGAAACCGCATTCTAGTGCTCTGTATAGTCACAATATAAGCTACCAAGGCAAATGCCTGTTTACTGTTCTATCTGAAGTATTATTATGCATTCATAAAAGAATATTCCTACTGTTCCTTTCCTCTCTATGTCCAGCCAGGCCATTCATAAACATAATTGAGCATAATTGTCATAGAGTCTCATCTAGAACATAATAGAACAGCAGGAAGAAGTCATTGACTCGTGTTGGTAGGCAGACTTACATTTTTGTGATTTACACATTTCATTAACACCAGTTCTCTGTACGCTCTCTTGGCATGCGTCTGGTTCTGGAACGGCCGACTCAACTTCTTAATAGCCACATTTCTCTCAAGGTTGTGGTCATACGCTGAGCTAAAAGGCAAGACCAAGAACATGGCAATACATGAACACTTCTGTAACAATGGTGTGATACAGACTGTAAAATAGGAATTTAAATGAATGTCTGATTGGTGTTTCTTTTCATTGGGTCTTTTAAAGCATGTGACCTTGAAACGTAACCTAAAAAGAGGACTTCACTCTCCAAATGACTGAATTCCATGGTCCATTTTGCCATTGATAGACCAGCTTTGGCATCAGCCTTCCTCCATTGATTCAGCACCACAGTATTTAGACAAATTAAAACTGTGGGGTACTTTGGTATGTAGCTTTAAATTGTATGTTACCTTGGAAACCAATTGAATCTCAAATAAAAGTATTTCATGGGGCTAAATAAAACAAAAAGTATTTGAAAACAATACACTGCAACACTTTATTTTGCATTCCATTGTTTACTGGTAATTACCTGGTACAAACCGCTGTTAAAACATTCATGAAGTAGTATATGACTGGCAGAAAAAACTAATGGGATAAAGGCCACCACTAAATTATATTTTATTTTGAAAAATGTATCGTGGAGCTGACATTTTCCATCAAGGCACTTGAAGAAAACGAAGGGATGAACTTGTTGATTAAAGCATTTATTTTCTTGGCATTTCGTTAGAAATAGTTAAAAACATAACAAACAAACGCCAACGCATTTCGGCATGGGTGTCAGCCTTCATCAGGGCGTAAAATTTGTAATGTCCACATGGGGGCTCTATAAATCACGTTTGAGTTGCAGAAGAACCAATAAGAAAACATGTCACATAAACAAAATAATACCACATAAGGAAATGAAACAGGGGTGTGAACATAAAGTAAATTATATAAAATATTAAGAATAATAGCATAACAAAAATATATAGACAAAAATGACTATACCAATCCAAAAATGTGTAATTACCAAGGGGTGTCCTTCATCCCCTTAGTTTTCTGCCAGTCATAGACTTTTCAAAGAGTACCTTGTACCAAGTCTCCATGGCCTTATAGTTTTTACCCATTTGAGCCCACCAGCACATTGTTTTTATTCTCAGCAATTAAATAGTAATTGCAAAGTGATTACACTTACCAGACGATTCCCTGTGCTCCTGAGCCGATGGGCCTTAGATTCTGGTAGCGCTTCAGAACTTTGAAGGTGGAATCTCCGACATCTAAACTGTAGAACTCCCTCTCTCCTCCTCGCTTGTTTTTATTCATGATGAAACCTGGAGGAGCTGATTTCTGGGCATCCAAACTAGGCTCGCTGTACTATGGACCCACACACACACACACAAGTGTGCACAAACACACACACACACACAGAAAGAGAAAGAGAGAGAGAGCATAACATATGCTAGGTTACAGAACACAGGTAGCTACGGTATGTTCTGAAGTGTATATGTTTCTATCTTTAAGATCGAATCCGCATTAAGGGAAACCGCGCCACTGTTCGCCCCCCAGCGCCTTTGTTATAGTTTTTTTGTTGTTGATGAAAACTGAGGAGCATTCGGCAGTGTGGTAGTTTTTTGGGGTGCATATTCTGCTGTCCTATCGTGAGTGCAATGATGTCAGAGAAAAAAATACATGTGTTTGTTGTTTGCAATAACTTCTTTATTGTAGTAATATCCCGAACGGACATGGCAGTTTCACGAATTAACGATTCTAGCTTTAACCTATTCTTCTTATTAACCTTCTCCAATGCTACAGTTTTCCTTCTTAAACCTAAAGGGTCATTACACTCCAAAATCAGATGATCAGATGTTTTCAAAAATCAAAAGCAATTTTCTTGTGAGATAAGTCCACGTCCCAGGCCATGTGTATGTGCCACAATCCAAAATGAATGGAGAATAAGCAACATGCAATTTCCAGATCTGCGGTGCTTATCTTTTCAATGAATTTGTTGGTTGAGGTACTGTATTACAGTGCCTAGTGAAAGTCTTCACACCCTTGCACAGTTGTCACATATTGCTGCCTTAAATTAAAATCTAAAAAGGGATTAAAATATATTTTTTCCTACAGATCTACATAAACTACTCCACATTTTCAAAGCGTAAGGAAAATTGTAGACATATTCTGAAATTAATAACAAATAGAAAACAAAGATACCTTGATTGCGCAAGTCTTTACACACCTTGATGTGTGAAGAGCAAATATTTTCACCTATTCGCATAAGTAGTGGTTCTCATTATTTATTAACTTACCCTGTCTTTGTAAGGTCCCTCTGTTAGACAGTGATATTCAAACAATGAGTCGACCGCAGACCCACCAATTAGTTTTAAAAATATGTCAGTGATTCATTTTTAGACAGGCACATATCAGGGGAGGTTACAAAATATTTCATAGACACTTTGAGTTGGTCACATTGGGTAAATAATCTGTAGGTGGTGTATCATATCACCCTGGCACTGAGGATCTGGCCTTCCTTCCTAACTGAGCTGCAGGAAAGAATGGAATCTGTTCAGGGATATTACTGTGGCCAAATAAAACAGCCACAGTTCACTGGCTGAGCTGAGAGAAAACTGTGCATGGATCAACAACATTGCATTCACTCTACATTACTGGCCTGTTTGACAGAGTGAAAAGAAGGAATCCTGTGCTAAAAATGAATCACTAATGTTTGCAACATGGCCCTTAAGATATACTGTACTTCAAGACAGCATATTTAACTTTCTGGCCTAAATGAAAAACGAAGGTTTGGGTCAAATCCAACACAACACATCACAGTGTCACGTTCGTTGTATAAAGGATCGGACCAAGGTGCAGCGTGGTATGCGTACATGTTTAATTTATTAAATAAACACTTGACAAAATAACAAAAACAACTGAACGTGAAGTTCTAAAGGCTAACAGCAACAAGCCTAAACAGAAACAAGATCCCACAACATAGGTAGGCAAAATGGCTGCCTAAGTATGAACCCCAATCAGAGACAACGATCGACAGCTGCCTCTGATTGGGAACCACACCCGGCCAACATAGATATAGATACACTAGAATGTATCCAAATCACACCCTGACCTAACCAAACAGAGAATACAGGTGATCTCTAAGGTCAGGGCGTGACAGTACCCCCCCCCAAAGGTGCGGACTCCGGCCGCAAAAACCTGACTCATTAGGGGAGGGTCCGGGTGGGCATCTAACCTCGGTGGCGGCTCCGGCTCCGGACGTGACGTAGGCAGTAAACTCTTCTCCCATCCTGCCTCCCCTTTGCACGCCCGGTCCGGTCTGGACCCCAGCGTGATGCTCCCCCTCTTAGTCCTCCCACAATGCACCAAGCCCTGTCTGGACCCTGTTGTGGGAACCCTCAACCCTGGAGAGGGGCTGACGTCTGGTCCCGGCCCAGCAGTCCTCCCGCGATGCACCAAGTCCTGTCTGGACCCTGGTGTAGGAGCCCTCGACCCTGGAGAGGGGCTGACATCTGGTCCCGGCCCAGCAGTCCTCCCACGATGCACCAAGTCCTGTCTGGACCCTGGTGTGGGAGACCCCGACCCTGGAGAGGGGTTGACGTCTGGCTCCGGCTCGGACCCCGGTGGAGCAGATGGCTCCGGCATGGGGGAAGAGTAGACGACCGGGCCCGGACTGGGCACCGGTGAAGTGGCCTGCCCCGGCTCTGGTAGGGAGCAGATAACCGGAGCTGGACTAGGCACCGGTGGAGCAGACTGCTCTGGCACTGGAGTGAAGCAGCTGACTGGAGCTGGACTAAGCACCGGTGGAGCGGACTGCTCTGGCACTGGAGTGGAGCAGCTGACCGTCGCAGGAGGCTCCGGGCCATGGACCATCAATGGAGTCTTCGTGCCATGGATCATCACAGGAGGCTTCGTGCCATGGATCATCACTGGAGGCTTCGTGCCATGGATCATCACTGGAGGCTTCGTGCCATGGATCATCACTGGAGGCTTCGTGCCATGGATCATCACTGGAGCCCGGCAAGTGCGGGGCGCTGGCCCATGACACACTGGGCTGTGGACACGCACCACTGGTTTGGTGCGAGGAGCAGGTACGGGGCGTACCAGGCTGCGACACGCACCACTGGTTTAGTGCTAGGAGCAGGTATGGGGCGCACCGGGCTGGCGACACGCACCACTGGTTTGGTGCAAGGAGCAGGCACGGGCCGTACAGGACTGGAGACACGCACCACTGGTTTTGTGTGAGGAACAGGTACGGGGCGCACCGGGCTGGCGACACGCACCACTGGTTTAGTGCGAGGAGCAGGTACGGGCCGTACAGGACTGGAGACACGCACCACTGGTTTAGTGCGAGGAGCAGGTACGGGCTGTACAGGACTGGAGACACGCACCACTGGTTTGGTGCGAGGAGCAGGTACGGGCCGTACAGGACTGGAGACACGCACCACTGGTTTGGTGCGAGGAGCAGGCACGGGCCGTACCGGTCTGTGAAGGCGCACTGGCGGCACAGTGCGTAAAGCCGGTGCATAGCCTGGTGCCTGCACGGTCACACGCTCCTCAAAGCGAGTGCGGAGAGTTGGCTCTCTTCTGAAACCTGGCTCCTCCAGCCTCTGCTCTAAGGACTGAGTTCTCTGCTGCTGCAGGGTTAACTCCTCTCTCAGCTCCTCCTGTTGTCTGGCCAGCTCCTCTCTCTGTGCATCCACTGACTCCTTCTCCCTGTGGGCCTCCTGCAGCGCCTCCCTCTGAAGGGAGCTCTCCTGCTTTCTCTTAGCTAACAGCCCCCGTAAGGTAGTTTTCTCCTCTCTCAGAGTGCTGAGCTGCATGTCTTGGAGGGCCTCTATATTAGCGGCCTCCTCTTCCTCCACAGTCAGCAGGGCCTCCTTCTGCTCCATGTGGCCCCCCAAACATTTTTTGGGAGGCTGCCTCTCGTGCTTCCTTCGCGGTCGGCACCGTCGGCGTCGCCGTTGATCCTCTCCTGCCTGGGCTTCTTCCTTCGCCCAGGGTCCTTTACCGGCTAATATCTCCTCCCATGTCCAGAATGTCTTCCCAACCTGTGTCCAGGGTGTCTGCTCCTCCTGGCCACACTGATTGGTCCGTTGGTGGTGGTATCTTCTGTCACGTTCGTTGTATAAAGGATCAGACCAAGGTGCAGCGTGGTATACGTACATGTTTAATTTATTAAATAAACACTTGACAAAATAACAAAAACAACTGAACGTGAAGTTCTAAAGGCTAACAGCAACAAGCCGAAACAGAAACAAGATCCCACAACATAGGTAGTACTCTTATTTTTTTATAGAAAGGTTTGTTGGCTCATAAAGAATAACAATTATGTAAAGTTGTATAAAAAAAACATATCTCCTTCTTCCTCATATACACTAACCTGATCCATAGGAGTCCTGGAGTGCAGTTAAACTTGAATTGTACAATCAAGACCCTCAAAACCATGTTGAAATGTTACTTCCATGGTCTGAAACTTAAAACCTTCACCTGTTTTAATTATTGTCATTCATGAGGTTTGGAAGGGAAGCTCGTTTCAAATATCAGTCGAACTTGAACACTTTTAAGCAAAATAAAAATGTATGAAATCTCGGATAAAAAGATTGTGACCAACTAGATCAAGACGGAAATGTACATGTTGGAGTACATGCCCTGTCAAGGGGGGTTACACACATTACACACATGTTAAGACTTAAGACACACTAGAATGGCTTTTCAATAGGTGTTGCGTGTTCCTGAATGGTCTAGTTACAGTGTTGACAAGCTGTTTTTGAAAAGCTGAGATAAGACTTGAATATTGCTGTCCATCAATGATCCCCAACCAAATTGACTTAGTTTCAGCAATGTTGCCAAGCACAAAGGATATATGCTGCTCCAAGAGTTGTGTAAAGCTGGTGAAATATTATTCATTATGATTCACAGCTGTAATTATTGCTTCCCAAGGTGCTTTGAACAATTATTAACTCTGGGGTGTGAAGACATACACAATCAAGAAATGTTTTATTTTTTATATGAATTTTAAAAAATGTATTTTGTATTTATTTTCTACTTTGAAAATGTAGAGTAGGTTGTGTAAATCAGTAGGAAAAAATCGAATGTAATCCTTTTTATATTTAAATATAAGGCAGCAAAATGTGACAACTGTGCAAGGGGTGTGAAGACTTTCCCTAGGGACTGTAGCTGGATCTAAACAATGGATGGTGTGGGATGTTGATTTTAAATGGGGCGCCAGGTAGCTTAGTGGTTAAGAGCGTTGTGCCAGTAACCGAAAGGTCGCTTGTTCTAATCCCCGAGCTGACTAGGTGAAAAATCTGTCGATGTGCCCTTGAGCAAGGCACTTAACCCTAATTGCTCCTGTAAGTCGCTCTGGATGAGAGTGACGTAAATAATAAGGGCTAAATATGATTCAGCCCATGCTGTTTCCTCTGACATCCCATCTGTCCCGCTAACGTCACACTTTCACATCAGAGACATCCCCCGCCATGTCAAAGTAAACACTCACAGATTCCCACACCCGCACAGTGTCATAGTAATTATTTATATCAATCATCAGACAGAAGTCAGGTAGTCATAAGATCATGGTTCAGGTGGATGGAGTGTGGTGCTTAGCGTACTGCTTTTAATTGTAGGTTATATACTGTAAGTCTGAAAGAATAAATGAACAATTGCTGTATAATGATTTACAAACACACTATGGTTAATGAATAAAGCATAACCTTATGTAGCCAACATTATGCTATACAATGGAGCTATAGTGCTACTTACCTCTTGGATGTCAGTTACTGTAAGATAAAGTTACCAGTGAACAGTAGCATCTGTTAATGTGTTACAGTGACTGTTTATTGTGTGTAATCATTATGCGACAAATGGATGAATACTGGCTATAACTGCAGTATCTTATTACATTTACATTTTATCTTTCCACTTCAGTCAGTGACTGGCTGCACCAACAACAGCTCTCTTGCTCTCTCCCTCTCTCTCCCCCTTTCTCTCACTCCGTCCTCCTCTCTCTCCTTTCTCTGTCCATCTCCACTCTGCATTATTCGGAAAGTCTATCAAGGGCCTGTGAGTTAGGCCGGCAGCTACACATCTACAGCCGTGCAATTACAGTCAGCGACCCTCCACTTCAGCCTCCACTCCAGTTTAATGACTGATGATCTGTCTTCATAATTAACATGATAAACAGCCCCTCAACACTGGCAGTCAATCCTGAGCCCCACCAATACAGGAGTGGCGCAGTGGTCTAAGGCACTGCATCGCAGTGCTAGTTGTGTCACTAGAGATCCTGGTTCGAATCCAGGCTCTGTCGTAGCCGGCCGCGACCGGGAGACCCATGGGGTGGCGCACAATTGGCCCAGCGTTGTCCAGGGTAGGGGAGGGAATGGCCGGCAGGGATGTAGCTCAGTTGGTAGAGCATGGCGTTTGCAACGCCAGGGTTGTGGGTTCGTTTCCCACGGGGGGTATAAAAAATAATGTAAGTCGCTCTGGATAAGAGCGTCTGCTAAAATGACTAAAAAATAAATAAAACTAACTATAGCGTACATCTGACAAAACATCCACAATCATTAATCTCACCTCAAGCTATTAAAGGGGTAATGCAGTCAAAAACGTGATTTTCCTGTGTTTTACACATATTTCCACAATATGAGTTTAATCATACCGTTAAATTGTGAAAATTATGATAATGCCCTTTTAGTGTAAGAGCTGTTTGAAAAGACCACCAAAAATGTCTGCTTGTTTGCATGGGTGGGATTTTTGGACCACCTAGCGACACCAGGCGGTGTAAGTTAATAGACCAATAACAAAGAGAGTTTGCCCTTCTCTCTGTTTAAGATGCACTATGCAGAAATCGCACTTCCATTTCCTGGTTGCTAAAATTCTAATAGTTCGCTTAATTTCAGTTTATGTGACAAAACAAGCAAGTATAGTGTAGAGAATCATTGTACCAGGGGCGCAACTTTCACTGGGGACAGGGGACGGGGGGACATGTCCCCCCCACATTCTGAAATTGCATTTCTGCCTCCCCCAGTTTTATCATTGTAATGTGATACAAAACGAGGCAACGGTGTGCTTTAGGACCATGCGGACGCCTCCGAGCGGATTATGTCCCCCCCACTTCTAAAACCAAAGTTGCGCCCCTGCATTGTCCCATCTAAACTGTTGTGGAATATCTTTTCCATAACCAAAAATATTGTATTTTCAGCTGTTTGAAGCTGGTGTACAAAACAGAAAGTAAAAGACGCAAAAACTAAACTTAAGGGAAGTCTAGAAATAGCACACATAGAAAAAATCTACCACTTCATAGACTTGCTTTCAATGAGAATGACATATCTATAACACACATTTCTATGTGAATCTGGTCGGGTCGCCCCCAAAAGTTACATATTGCAGCTAGTTAATAGCAGCTAATTTTCATGTCCCTCCCATTAGGCTCCTCCAATTAGGCCCCTCAATCAGGCCACTCCCAGACAGTGCTAGCTAAATTCTTGCTTGAGAAAATGCTTTTTGAACTATTTTTGTTTCTTTTTTACCATTTTAATCGAGTAAGGTACATTATTACCCAGAAATGATTTGATATTGACATAAAAACGGCTGCATTGGACCTTTAATACAGTATAACTAAGCAACAAATAACACTGGAACATACACATAAACCATCTGATTTCATTCCTACATTTCCCTCTGTATTTTTATATAAAATAATACATCGTTCACCAGTGTCATTACCTATATAGGCTTCAGTCTTGAACATGTTATTGTGTAAGTGGGTGGGTATACAGATAAGACCATAAAATAATTTAGACCTATTCTGGCACTAGACAATATGTAAATACTATGCCTATACTATCCAACGGTTATTGTACCCTAAATATATCCCAGGCATTGCTGTCTTTATCATAACATTGTACACTGAACATCGTGTTGCCAAGACTTCAAGAATGGCTGAGGGAAGATCTTCAGGCTTAAATATTGACCATTCAGATTGTTTATAATCAGGAGTGATCAATTGCTTTAATGGCCCTGACAATCCCCGGTATGTAAATACAGTCATAATAACCTTGGCCAGCCGACCCTTTACCGTTATATGTAGATGTGGCTGCCAGGTAAAACACAACACCGGTGCCTTGACAATATGACAATAACCAACCACGCTACAATGTAGCAAGTGAGTCTATACTTCCAAAGCCAGCTTTTTGGTAATATTATTACAGCCTGTATGTAGCCTAGCCTATGCGATGCAGTATTGTGCTACACATAACGGGATCGCTTATTTTGAGCGCTATCTATGCCAATCCAACAATCGAATATATCGTGGTACAGTAACGTTAAATCGTGGACACGTGTGGCCTATTAGGTGAATATGATAGAATACATTGCACCTTTATAATCTATTTACAACAAACAGCATCTGTAAATTGCGTGCGGTGCGGTGAAAACGACCCTCCCCCACAGCTAAACAATACCATGGACAGCGGCGCAGAAACACAAGGCTTACCTCCGTCAACAAAATACAGAATGTCACTTCTGGATTCGCCACAATAGTCCGCGTCCTCGAAGATGAAGATGAATTAAGTTTATTTATTTAGATAATAAATTATGGCTATTCTGTTGTCCTGCTACAAAACATGACCTCACGGAATTCTGTACTCTCTCTGCATTGACAGGCCGTGCGCGCACTGCAAGAAGACATGCGTACTACGTCACTCAAGCCCTACACATCCGTGAGATAGGAGCTACCGCCCTATCCTCTCCTTTTATGAATATAAATACATACAAAAATGCCCTCTTCCCTTTAATGAATAACATCAATACAAAAATCTATACAAATCTCTCTCACACACGCACAAACATACACATTACGGCCTACCTCAACCCTTTTGGCTGAATGGTGGTTTTAGGCCTGTCTATTTGGGATGGTACCATATCAAATTATTATCTTCCACACAACAGCCGATCCACAGACTTTGTACTTATATTTATACAGGCCTATTCATCCACCTCTGTTTTTGAATGCTTGGAGACTGATGGCAGCCATGTTGTGCCAGAGGCAGTAAACTGAGGGATAATGAAATGGGCAGATTAAGAATGTCAGTTTTAGCACCCAGCCAAGGAGTTAGTACCTGCACACTAATGAGTCATGCCAGTAGTTCTTTACACAGCGACAGTATGTCAGAAGTCAGACAGAAAGAGGTTAAAACACAACGCGATATACAGTGCATTCGGAAAGTATTCCGATCCCTTGACTTTTTCCACATTTTGTTACTTTACAGCCTTATTGTAAAATGTATTGTCCCCCCCCCATCAATCTACACACAATACCCCATAATGACACAGCAAAAAAAAGTTGTAAATATAAATTTAAATGTATTAAAAATTAAAAACGTACTTTGTTGAAGCACCTTTGGCAGCGATTACAGCCTCAAGTCTTATTGGGTATGACGCTACAAGCTTGGCACACCTGTATATGGGGAGTTTGTCCCATTCTTCTGTGCAGATCCTCTCAAGCCTGTCAGGTTGGATGGGGAGCGTCATTGCACAGCTATTTTCAGGTCTCTCCAGAGATGTTAGATTGGGTTTTCATCAAGGATCTCTATGAACTTTGCTCATTTTCACCATTGCCTCGATCCTGACTAGTCTCCCTGCCGCTGAAAAACATCCCCACAGCATGATGCTGCCAACACCATGCTTCATGTAGGGATGGTGCCAGGTTTCCTGCAGATGTGACGCTTGGCATTCAGGCCAAAGAGTTCAATCTTGGTTTCATCAGACCAGAGAATCTTGTTTCTCATGGTATGAGAGTCCTTTAGATGCCTTTTGGCAAACTCCAAGCGGACTGTCATGTGTTTTTTACTGAGGAGTGGCTTCCGTCTGGCCACTGTACCATAAAGGCCTGATTGGTGGAGTAGTGCAGAGATGGTTTTCCTTCTGGAAGGATCTCCCATCTCCACAGAGGAACTCTGGAGCTCTGTCAGAGTGACCATCGGGTTCTTGGTCACCTACCTGACCAAGGCCCTTCTTCCTTGATTGCTCAGTTTGGCCGGGCGGCCAGCTCTAGGAAGAGTCTTGGTGATTCCAAACTTCTTCCATTTAAGAATGATGGAGGCCATTGTGTTCTTGGGGACCTTCAATTCTGCAGAATTTTTTCCGTACCCTTACCCAGGTCTGTGCCTCGACACAATCCTATCTCTGAGCTCTACGAACAATTCCTTCGACCTCATGGCTTGGTTTTTGCTCTGACGTGTCATGACTCTCCCTGGGTGAGGATCAAAGGCCTCACATCAGCTTGGCAAATGGCTGACAACAACCAGACCCGCTTACCCACAGGGGGGCTGTGCTGGTCTTGACACCTTAATACTGCCATAAATTAGAGAGGAGGATAATCTATCTCTGGCATTCTAGTTGGGAATGATGAGAAATGGAATATGCAAAATGTCTATTTCGTGATGTTATTAAAAATGGTATAAAGGTGTTATAATGAAAACATTGTGACTTGAAGATCTTTTACACTGTGTATATCAGGCTTACATCCTTTACCTTGTGTAGAAAATATCAAGGAGGAAGACAATGTTTTTCGTGAAGATAGGAATGTGATTTTAGCTTTCTAACAAAATCATGGTGATGATAATACTTTTGCCTCGTAACTAGCCACGCCCGAGGGAGCTCAGAGAGCGTGTCAGTATTACGGAAACGCCCCTCTTTACCAGAGTGCATAAAAGATTGAGATAATAATTATCAGATCAGACTAGACGGACCTCAAGCTGCAGCTTTTGTCCATATTGGTCCCGACCCTGAAAATCAACACGAGGTGAAGACGACAAAGTTGTCTCCACTAACAATCAATGTTACGGCTGAGTAGCTGTTCTAAGTATTGTATCTAAGAAGGTGAATTTAAGTGGGACCATCCTGTTACTCTCTTGAAGCCATTGTCTACTACACTGTCCTCAGAAGACAATTTCCAGAATGAGTGAAAGTAAACAGACAACTAAGAAGAAGGACATTGTGACCTCTTGTGGACAATCTGAGCCTTACATCTAAAAGGCCATCCGAAAGAGAAGGCCCAATCGACCCTTTCCCACGAAAGCCTGGGTGCAACAGAGATACACGATGAAGACCTCCAACACGTAAATACATGAATTGCTTTTCTTCCCAAACGGGCGGCAGTTGGGGGCAAAGTACTAGGATTACTGTGAGCGTAGGTCCATGTGAATCCAAGTGTTTTCTCTCTCTCTCTTTAACTCGCCATCTTTTGTAAGAAGTGTCATATTGTGTTAGTCCGCTAGGGACACGTTTTTATTGTATTAAGTTTATAATCCCTACCTATACCGTGCACGTATTTGTATCTTGTGTTATCATTTAAAATTATTTAATAAATAATTAAATCAATTTGTGTGATACGGAATGATCAGTAAAGACCCGGGTTCGTGCAGACTTAAAGAGTCTACAACTTTCAGAATGAGACTGATATGAGGTAAATTATTAATAAATGACTGTTAAACGTTAAGAGATATCTAGATATCTTTAGAGTTAATTTGGGAAACGGTAACTCATTCAACAACAAAGATGATGCAACAGGTGTGCGGCTACCAAGAACATACCACACCAATGACTACCGCAGTAACGATAGCTACAAATAACATCCCCACCAAACAGGCCCAGCAGAGGTCGATCTGGCCCCTACGTTCCTGCATCTAACACTCACAAATGGTCAGGGAACAAGGCTAACAAGCGTAACAAGAGTAACAAAGGGTTCGATGACGACCAAGACATAACCCAAAGCTTTCTAGAAGCTCTGAGAAGAGATGTACTGCAGCGCCAAAAAAATTGAGAAAGGGGGAAAAGATAAGTAACCATGACTAGGCGTGAAATTGCCGGAGAAAGGGTCCCCTGAAATTAACACCATTTGCCAGGTGGGAAACGTTCACCTTAACCCCGCCCGCCCTCACTCAAATCCCAGTCCAGGGCCCGCTCCATGATATAGATGTTGCGACGCACAAGGTAAGCAGCGTTACAACAGCTGATTCCTCTCCCATTCCGACAGAGGACCCACTGGGTCACGAAGTACAGCAATCTGTCTTAAAAATCGACAACTCACCACTCCGTTCTGCCAACCCACTCCACTTTGTTGGCGATATGACAAGAAAAACCGACTCGAATAGGCCATACCTCAAAGCTGTCTTAGAGGACTGTTTGACCTGTGATGCACTGATAGATTTGGGTTCGACTATTTCCCTCATATCTCAAACTTTGCTGGATGAACTCATAAGGGCAGTGAACCCAGCAAAACGTTGGTTAAATACAGAGCGATGCGACACTAAACTTAGAGATTTCACTCAGTCTACCTTGCCTCTTACCAAGCGTATCCTACTAAAACTCAACTTCAAAAGCGTGTCACTTGTCCACCCTGTCTAAGTGACTAGCCTTGACACCAAGCAGATGCTGATTGGGGTGGATTTAATAGACGTTTGGTACCACTGATGGATTGGAAATCCAACCAAATCTGGTCACAAATCGCAATAACTCTGCTGACACCACCGCCTTCATCGAAGGCTACATACAATACGTTATCCGACGACGATGGTTCGGCTTCGTCAACTGATATACCCCCAGTGAACTTGGTAATGAGTTCGCCATTTGTGGCAGATGACAGGGTGACTAGTTCAACTCAGAAACTAACCGAACATGAGGTTTACCTATGTAGCTTGGGTGAATCACCAGCCTATACATACCACCATCCACTGATAGTCAGCATGTGCCTAAACGGCACAATGGTTGAGGATGCCATACTGGCAACCTGATCTGAAAAACTTGCAATCAGTTTGGAAATGTTCAACAACATTTCAAAAGTGGCTAACTGCCACCCCCTGGTTCCGAAAACGTTCAGATTCACACTGGGAACGACTCCCCAGACGACACTCACCGCTTTATGGGTATGTGCGCTATCGATCCGCATTGGAAACAAGGAAGTATTTCACTACTTACTGGTTGTCGCGAACCTCCCGCATACAGTCTATGTTGGAGCGGATATTTTGGTGTGATTGGGTGTTAAACTCGATACCATACACCAAGTTCTTTGGTCTTTGGCGCAGCCAGCTCAACATGCCTTGTCTTTCGACCCTGTGCGAATGGCATCCGGGCAGACTATTCCTGAAGCTTGCAACATGATAACTGAGTCCGCCGTGGTGATACCGGCCAGAACCACAGAGGTTTCTATAAGACTGAACCTGGCACCTGGCTACCGGATGGAAGGCACCACTGCGTTCTTCCAACCCTCGCTACAATTACTCGAATTGGGGCTAACTATCAATGGTAACCCGCTGTTGGAGCTAAACGCTAGATCCACTCACCTCTTGGTGCAGAATCTGACTCAAGCGGATATCTCCATTCCTCGGCACACTCAGCTAGGAACATTGATTGATTACTCATTCCATGATTTTGAACTTGTTGTTCGCGTGATTGGGCCTCTTCCTTCCTCCCTAGACCTATGTGGTGAGGAAGGGATGCTTTTCACTTGTCCGTCAAAGGCAATCGCAGTAACTCCCATGTTGCCACTGGACGACACATCAACGTTCAGGCTGGATGTCGATTCTGACAACGACCTGTTGATATATAGGGCCTCCTGTAGCTCAGTTGGTAGAGCATGGCGCTTGCAACGCCAGGGTTGTGGGTTCGATTCCCACGGAGGGCCAGTATGAAAAATGTATGCACTCACTAAAACTGTAAATTGCTCTGGATTAGAGCATCTGCTAAATGACTAAAATGTAAATGTAATGAAAATGATATACTCCATCGTCACGGAGGATGATACCGCATCTTCTTCTGCACGTGAAGTACACACTGATGACGTAACAGCTAATGATTCCCCCACCATTGACAAGCCGTCACCACCTGATGAAGACCTGTACAATGCTGCTGAACCATATCCTGGTTTCCATGCACAGGTACTACAGCTACTAATGGAGGCAGACGCACTTGTCAATGACACTGAAAGACATCAATTGCGGGACTTATTTAACAAACACAGAGAGATCTGGTTGACAGATCTGCTGAATTTCAGGGTTATGGGTATTCATTTGGTGAGTATTCCTACGCCACCCGGAGCAGCTCCTACGTTTGTGAGACAATACAAAATTCCGCTTGCAGTGTACTCAGCGGTACAAGAGATTATCGACTCCCTATTAGCTAAGCAGTAATTAGGGAATGTAACAGTACGTACAGAACTCCCGTGTGGCCTGTTTTAAAACCAACGGGTAAATGGCGTCTTACCATTGACTATAGACAACATAACAAGCTGGTTCTGTTGTCTTGTTGGTCTGTGACACAGCTCGACCAAAAGTTGCCAAAGTTGTTTACTGGACCATGACAGTCGACCCTCGCGACCAACACAAGTTGGCTTTCTCTTTCTCGAACAAGCTCTTCACGTTGAATCGTTGCCCGTTCGGGTATTCGAACTCCCCCGCAGAGTTCAACATCTTCCTACACAAGGCAGTGCCAGATGCAGCCACAAGTGGAACGATAATCTATGTGGACGATGTTCTCATGAGGAGCGAGACTTGGTCACATCACCTCAACGAGATGGACCACATTCTTAACCAACTAGGAACGGCAGGGGCTAAGCTGGCTATCATGAAAGGAGAATGGTGCAGGACCAAGGTCAACTATGTTGGACTTCTGGTGGGTGCTGAGGACATCCTGCCACAATCTAGCAGAATCCAAGCAGTCCGCAACATCAAAACGCCTGCAAAACTTCATGAGGTACGCAGCTTCTTGGGAGTATGTAATAACTCCCGTCAATTCATCACAAATTATAACGACTTGTCAAAACCTTTGACCCGTCTTCTTCAAAAAGACAACCCGTTCGTTTTGGATGCCACTCACGACTAAGCTGTGCCTTCCTTAAAAGACCTGCTTTGAGCGGCATCCTGCCTGATATACCCCAACAAAGACAATACATTATTTTTGGAAGTAGGTTTCTCAGAGCACTACCTTAGTGCAGGGTTGTACCAAAAATACGACCAAGACAGACGTGTGGTTGCTTACGCTTACCCTTCTGAACACAAGTACTCAGACTGCAAAAAAGCTCTGCTGTCGATAGTCTGGGCGGTCAAGCACTTCACCTCTTATGTCGGCGGATAAAAGGTGATCATAGAAACATGTCACCAGCCGGTGACTTTTCTGAAAAGCCAAAGAATCCGTGAGGGTGCTGTAAAGCCATGATGTTGTAGTCAACTACGCAAAAGCGAAAAACCTTACTTTGGGTGGGGCTTTGGCAGTGGTATCAACGCTGCGGTGAAGACGAAACCGACTTCGCACCAGCCCCATGTGACGTAGCTCCGCCATTGCCATCAAACCATCACTACTTCGAAGACAACGTGTGTCTTGGCATGCCGATGGCATTTGTAGATGGCTGTTCTTACCGTCAGCTAGACCACTTGCAAGCTGGTGTGGGATTGGTATGGCACAACGACATTCCGTGCAAACCTCTTCAATTTCAGCTAGGCAACAAGGCCAGTCAGTTCGCAGAAGTAGCTGGTGTACTTATCACACTGCAAACCTGTCAGAACTGGCAATCTGCACCGACTCATCTTCTTATGACACTTGCCGTTTTGGAAACAAAAGCACATGACTACTTCAAGTGGCAAAGAAGTGAAAAACAAAGAGCTCATTCTAGCTTGTGATGACCTCATAACCAAACACGACATACAGGTGTATTAGAAAAAAAGTCACGAGGCACTCCAAATCACCTGGTTGTGACAAACTTGGCAACGACCATGCTGACATGGCGAAATCTGGAGCAATTCAGGCACGCCTTGGGTGTTCGATGTTCGAGACGCATTGATCACAGAGGCGCCCATGGTGTCTGCAGTGATGCGTAGCCATGTAGCACCGGGGGAATCATCTTAGTTTGCTGCCAGTTTCAACCCTCCAAGTCACTTCACAGAGAACCCCTGTCTTACCCTTGGAGCTCGATACAGATCGACGGGGTCGGCCCATTGCCAGGTTGGCAAGAGGCAACAAATATCTCCTCACAGTGACTTGTGCATTCACAAATTGGGTGGAGTGCCTGCCCGCACCCAATGACACAGCGGAAACCACGGCCGTTTTTTTGCTCCACGGCCTGCCAGGAGAAACCATGGACAGCGAAAGAGGAACCCATTTTTCGGCTGCTGTAATGACCGAACTGTGGCGGCTCCTGGGAGTCAAAGCTAAACTCCACATTGCGTACCACCCTATGAGCTCTGGCAGGGCAGAAAGGAGCAACCAAACAATCGTCACAATCTTGAAGAAATATGTGGCAGCCAACCACAAAGATTGGGACCTCAAACTCCCACCTGTGTTGATGGCGATCAGAGCCACACGCAACAGGTCTACAGGAATAACACCATTTGAGATGATGACGTGCCGGCAAATGACGCTTCCACTGCATTTCCTGTAACAAACGGTAGATGTTGCCGCGGCCACCGTGTACCCGGCCCATCAATACATGACGGACTTGAGATCCCACCTCCAGACTACCTTTGCGTACGCTCAAGGAAAGTTGGAAAGAAGTGCGGAAGGTGACAAGACCCATTAAGACAAAAAGGCCTCACACCAGGAGTTTGAGGTAGGGGATACGGTGTGGTGCTACGTATACACCAAACCCGTGGGCGTTGCGAAAAAGTTCCTGCCCCACTGGACAGGGCCACATGAGATCTTGTACAGTAACTCCAATTCAATGACACATGCTTTCTTACAATGCCAGCTATCTGCTTTGACACAGGATAATGTTGTACACTCCCCCCATGGGAATAGAAAGGGTGCAAGCCAGCCCCGAATAGATAGAAACCTAGCCAATCACAGGTACTAACAAAAGTCTCCTCAGCTGATCCCTTCCAGGAGGTCAGTACATTGCACCTAACATATTTTCTTATTTTCCCAGCTACAAGACACACATTTCGTTGTCATTGTTGATATTGTCCTGCGTTGTGCTGTTCAAAATATGAAAATCAGCTAAATAACGTTTTTCTTTCAAAAAAAAGAAAGAACACAACTGAAATAATCAAATCGTTTTTGTAGGAAGGAGTTTCTTTGGATGATCCTGACACTGCGCCCTGGTCAAAACCAATCCAGCAGATGTACTCACAAGTGGACCCCTACGGGAATCATTTTCCGTGATGATCCAGGACTCCTTATAACCAACAGCAGAGTACACATGCAGAGGGTGTACGTCCGCCTAGATGCAGAGAACGTGTACCGCCAACACATTTCCCCTGCGGCACATATGAGTTGGGCCGGGGCTGACTGGAACACCCAGGCAGTTAAGCACAATCAGCTAGACACTTCCAACATGTTGTCCCAACTCCAAAAGTTCACAGTCATCCAGTCAGAACTAGCAGAGACCAGGAGTGAAAAACGATTGCTCTGGGCGCTAATCTCAAAAGGTGCAGCCGTAGGGTCACTATTTGCTCTAGGTACCACTGCCGTCAATGCAGTCAGTCTAGCCACGGTCAAAATAAATGTTAGGGAGATTACTGAAGAGATGCCACTTATCCAGCAACAGATGCAATCACAGGCACTCAGGTTGCAGCATGTGGGAAGGTCTCTCCAGGACACTGGTAAACACACACGCTACTCTCCTGAACAAAACCCTCCTGTCGGTAGGCAAGCTAGTAGAGGTCATGAACCATGACTATGCCCATGTCCAATTGGTTCGATTGTTGTTGGAGGATTTTCTCCGTGAAGTTAGCTCTTCTATGGACCACTTGGCCATGAATAGAATCCCCTCATATCTAGTGTCCCTCTCAATGGTGCACAACATATTGACCTCAGCTACGACAACCATGATAAAGCCATTACAGTCACACCTGGCCTATAGTCTGGGGTCTGCAATTCCAATACACGTTGATGTTAATCGAAATGAAGTGGGATTTTTACTGACGCTGTTGAACTGGAGAATATCTATAGGTTGAAAACAGTTCTAAACGTAGGATTTTGGCACGACGACACCCATGTGAAAATCATCACACCTCCAGTCATAGCTTATCAGGAACACAATCCAGATTTCTATCTCACCCCTAACCTGTTACTGTGTACTCTAACCAAAGACGTCCACTACTTGTGTCCTAGCAAACCCTTTGTCAGGGATAACACAGAGCGCCTTTGTGGCCTTAAGCCTATCACCAGCGAAGAACGCTGTAGAGCCAAACTAACAGCAAGAGGTGGAGTCACCACCACGCAAGTGGAAGTGGTAGGGAATCAATGGCTGATTAGCACCCCATTCACGTCCGCCAGTATGACTTACGAACGCCATGACTCAACCACCCAACTGAATCTCCCCAATCAGACAATTTTTGTTAAGGTACCAGAGGGGGGCGATTATCCACATAGATGATCTAGCCCTTCACCAACTTCCTGACGACAGGATAGACACAGATTTTGAAATGCCAGACGCTTTTGCTAAACGTTTCCTTGAACTACCACCAGCTTTTCAAAACCAAATTCAGCACGAGGGACCGATGACTGTTGATCTTAGCCTACTGAATGAGGCACTTTTAGTTACATTTTACATTACATTTTAGTCATTTAGCAGACGCTCTTATCCAGAGCGACTTACAGGAGCAATTAGGGTTAAGTGCCTTGCTCAAGGGTGCACAAATTGGTGCAATCACCCTATAGCCAGTGGGATAACCACTTTACACTTTTTTTTTTTTTTTTTTTTTGGGGGGGGGGGGGGGGGGGTAGAAGGATTACTTTATCCTATCCCAGGTGTTCCTTAAAGAGGTGGGGTTTCAAATGTCTCCGGAAGGTGGTGAGTGACTCCGCTGTCCTGGCGTCGTGAGGGAGCTTGTTCCACAATTGGGGTGCCAGAGCAGCGAACAGTTTTGACTGGGCTGAGCAAGAACTATGCTTCCGCAGAGGAAGGGGAGCCAGCAGGCCAGAGGTGGATGAACGCAATGCCCTCGTTTGGGTGTAGGGACTGATCAGAGCCCGAAGGTACGGAGGTGCCGTTCCCCTCACTGCTCCATAGGCAAGCACCATGGTCTTGTAACGGATGCGAGCTTCAACTGGAAGCCAGTGGAGTGTGCGGAGGAGGGGGGTGACGTGAGAGAACTTGGGAAGGTTGAACACCAGACGGGCTGCGGCATTCTGGATGAGTTGTAGGGGTTTAATGGCACAGGCAGGGAGGCCAGCCAACAGCGAGTTGCAGTAATCCAGACGGGAGATGACAAGTGCCTGGATTAGGACCTGTGCCGCTTCCTGTGTAAGGCAGGGTCGTACTCTCCGAATGTTGTAGAGCATGAACCTGCAGGATCGGGTCACCGCCTTGATGTTAGCGGAGAACGACAGGGTGTTGTCCAGGGTCACGCCAAGGCTCTTCGCACTCTGGGAGGAGGACACAACGGAGTTGTCAACCGTGATGGCGAGATCATGGAACGGGCAGTCCTTCCCCGGGAGGAAGAGCAGCTCCGTCTTGCCAGGGTTCAGCTTGAGGTGGTGATCCGTCATCCATACTGATATGTCTGCCAGACATGCAGAGATGCGATTCGCCACCTGGTTATCAGACTATAAGCCAAAAGATTGGTCTGTCACCCGCTCTTGGACGGTGCCGGACAGTATCCTGACTGTTACCATGGTCCTTGGTCTTATTGCCCTTGGCGTTTGCACCTACTATGTACACAGGCGCACACACGCAATGGAAGACCTAATGAGATCTTATGCTAGGATCACCTGTGGGACGGAAGCAATCACGATTTTCGGGAAAACTGGCAATAGATTCCGAAACCCCATCAGGTGACCCATCCACAGCATCCCCAGCTTCTTCCCCAGAGTTCGCAAGGTCAGCCCTGTAGTGCCACCAATGGAAGCTTTGTCATTCAGGGCGCCATTTTAGAGAGTGCCTTAACTACCACCTTCAAATAGGATCGCCCTAGATATAACATTAGACAAATGTCATGATAGAGTCATTTAGCCAAGACCATGGACGTACATAGAATAGAGTCCAAGTAGATGATTAAGGTGGGGGAACTATATTTTGTATGTCTTTTGTTGTGTTTTTATTCTTTACATTTTTATTTCCTTTGACACTAAGGAAGTGATACTGCCACAAACAAGTTCCCCATACGACCACCAGTTAGTGCCACAGCGCTGCCCCTTTGGGGAGGAAATGTAATGATGTATTGCCTGAGTGTTGCGCGTTGTTAAAGTCATGTAAGTTACTGCCTAGATCTACCAGCCTGGACAACCGGACGACGGGCCCGCAACGATGATCCACAACCAGGAAATCCTGTGGTCATTTATTTTAATGGTGGGTTGCAAACTTGCAGAATCCTTCCAAGGTTGAACCACCAGAGGGGGACTATCATGACTCTCCCTGGGTGAGGATCAAAGGCCTCATATCAGCTTGGTAAATGGCAGACAACAACCAGACCCTCTTACCTACAGGAGGGGGGGGTGGGGGGCTGTACCGGTCTTGACACCTTAATACTGTCATAAATTAGAGATAGGAGAAGCTATCTCTGGCCCTCTAGTATGGCGAAAGGAATGTCCTTTGTTTCAGAGACTTTTGCCGCCAAAAACTTCAACATCCAACAATGAACATTGGGACAATATATTTCTACAACCAAATGTTGGGAATGATGAGAAATGGAATATGGAAAATGTATGTATATTTTGTGATGTCATTAAAAATTATAGAAAGGCGTTATAATGAAAACATTGTGACTTGGAGAGCTTTTACACTGTGTATATCAGGTTTACATCCTATACGTTGTGTAGAAAATATCAAGGAGGAAGACAATGTTTTTCGTGAAGATAGGAATGTGATTTTAGCTTTCTAACAAAATCATGGTGATGATAATACTTTTGCCTCGTAACTAGCCACGCCCAAGGGAGCTCAGATTGCGTGTCAGTATGACGGAAACGGCCCTCTTTACCAGAGTGCATAAAAGACTGAGATAAGAATGATCAGATTAGACTAGACGGAACTGCAGCTGTTGTCCATATTGGTCCCAACCCTGAAAATCAACACGAGGTGAAGACGACAAAGTTGCCTCCACTAACAATCAATGTTACGGCTGAGTAGCTGTTCTAAGTACTGTATCTAAGAAGGTGAATTTAAGTGGGACCATCCTGTTACTCTCTTCAAACCATTGTCTACTACACTGCTCTCATCAACCCACAGGGGATCATCAACAGGACTGATTAGCCGTCCTCAGAAGACCACTTCCAGAACTTGTGAAAGTAAAGAAACGACTAAGAAGTAGGACATTGTGACCTCTTGTGGACAATCTGAGCCTTACATCTGAACCTTACATCTAAAAGGCCATCCGAAAAGAGAAGGCCCAATAGACCCTTCCCACAAAGGCCTAGGTCCAACAGAGACGACGAAGACAAACACATAAATACATGCATTACTTCTTACCAAATGGGCGGCAGTTCTGGCAAAGTATTAGGCTTACTATGAGCTTAGGTCCATGGAGAATAAGAGCACTTCCTCCCAGCTGCCCACTGCACTGAGGCTAGGAAACAGTATCACCACCGATAAATCTACAATAATCGAGAATTTCAACAAGCATTTTGCTACGGCTGGCCATGCTTTCCACCTGGCTACCACTACCCCGGCCACCAACTCTGCACCCTCCGCTGCAACTTGCCCATGCCCCCCCCCCCCCCGCTTCTCCTTCACACAAATTCAGACAGCTGATGTTCTGAAAGAGCTGCAAAATCTGGACCCCTACAAATCAGCTGGGCTATACAATCTGGACCCTTTCTTTCTAAAACTAGCCGCCGAAATTGTCGCAACCCCTATTACTAGCCTGTTCAACCTCTCTTTCGTAACGTCTGAGATCCCCAGAGATTGGAAAGCTGCCGCGGTCATCCCCCTCTTCAAAGGGGGTGACACTCTAGATCCAAACTGTTACAGACCTATATCCATCCTGCCCTTTCGAAAGTATTTGAAAGCCAAGTTAACAAACAGATCACCGACCATTTCGAATCCCACCGTACCTTCTCCGCTATGCAATCCGGTTTCCGAGCTTGTCATGGGTGCACTTCAGCCACGCTCAAGGTCCTAAACGATATTATAACCACGATCGATAATAGACAGCACTGTGCAGCCGTCTTCATCGACCTGGCCAAGGCTTTCGACTCTGTCAACCACCGCATTCTTATTGGCAGACTAAATAGCCTTGGTTTCTCAAATGACTGCCTCGCCTGGTTCACCAACTACTTCTCAGATAGAGTTCAATGTGTCAAATCGGAGGGCCTGTTGTCTGGACCTATGGCAGTCTCGTTGGGGGTGCCAGAGGGTTCAATTCTTGGGCCGACTCTTTTCTCCGTGTATATCATGATGTTTACATTACATTTATGTCATTTAGCAGACGCGCTTATCCAGAGCGACTTACAAATTGGTGCATTCACCTTATGATAGCCAGTGGGACAACCACTTTACACTTTATTTAGTATTTTTTTCACATTTTTCAAATTTTGTATTTTTCTAGCATATTGTTCATTTTCATTTGTTTTATATATATATATATATATATATATATATATATATATATTATATATATATATTTTTTTAATTTGTTTATTTTCTTCTTTATATATACAGTGGGGGAAAAAAGTATTTAGTCAGCCACCAATTGTGCAAGTTCTCCCACTTAAAAAGATGAGAGAGGCCTGTAACTTTCATCATAGGTACACGTCAACTATGACAGACAAATTGAGGAAAAAAAAATCCAGAAAATCACATTGTAGGATTTTTTATGAATTTATTTGCAAATTATGGTGGAAAATAAGTATTTGGTCACCTACAATTAAGCAAGATATCTGGCTCTCACAGACCTGTAACTTCTTCTTTAAGAGGCTACTCTGTCCTCCACTCGTTACCTGTATTAATGGCACCTGTTTGAACTTGTTATCAGTATAAAAGACACCTGTCCACAACCTCAAACAGTCACACTCCAAACTCCACTATGGCCAAGACCAAAGAGCTGTCAAAGACACCATAAACAAAATTGTAGACCTGCACCAGGCTGGGAAGACTGAATTTGCAATAGGTAAGCAGCTTGGTTTGAAGAAATCAACTGTGGGAGCAATTATTAGGAAATGGAAGACATACAAGACCACTGATAATCTCCCTCGATCTGGGGCTCCACGCAAGATCTCACCCCCTGGGATCAAAATGATCACAAGAACAGTGAGCAAAAATCCCAGAACCACACGGGGGGACCTAGTGAATGACCTGCAGAGAGCTGGGACCAAAGTAACAAAGCCTACCATCAGTAACACACTACGCCGCCAGGGACTCAAATCCTGCAGTGCCAGACGTGTCCCCCTGCTTAAGCCAGTACATGTCCAGGCCCGTCTGAAGTTTTCTAGAGTGCATTTGGATGATCCAGAAGAGGATTGGGAGAATGTCATATGGTCAGATGAAACCAAAATATAACTTTTTGTTAAAAACTCAACTCGTCGTGTTTGGAATGCTGAGTTGCATCCAAAGAACACCATACCTACTGTGAAGCATGGGGGTGGAAACATCATGCTTTGGGGCTGTTTTTCTGCAAAGGGACCAGGACGACTGATCCGTGTAAAGGAAAGAATGAATGGGGCCATGTATCGTGAGATTTTGAGTGAAAACCTCCTTCCATCAGCAAGGGCATTGAAGATGAAACGTGGCTGGGTCTTTCAGCATGACAATGATCCCAAACACACCGCCCGGGCAACCCCATAGAAAATCTTTGGAGGAAGTTGAAAGTCCGTGTTGCCCAGCGACAGCCCCAAAACATCACTGCTCTAGAGGAGATCTGCATGGAGGAATGGGCCAAAATACCAGCAACAGTGTGTGAAAACCTTGTGAAGACTTACAGAAAATGTTTGACCTGTGTCATTGCCAACAAAGGGTATATAACAAAGTATTGAAAAACGTTTGTTATTGACCAAATACTTATTTTCCACCATAATTTGCAAATAAATTCATAAAAAATCCTACAATGTGATTTTCTGGAATTTTTTTTCTCATTTTGTCTGTCATAGTTGACATGTACCTATGATGAACATTACAGGCCTCTCTCATCTTTTTAAGTGGGAGAACTTGCATAATTGGTGGCTGACTAAATACTTTTTTTCCCCACTGTGTGTATATATATATATATATATATATATATATATATATATATATATATATATATATATATATATATATATATATACACATACATACAGTGGGGAGAACAAGTATTTGATACACTGCCAATTTTGCAGGTTTTCCTACTTACAAAGCATGTAGAGGTCTGTAATTTTTATCATAGGTACACTTCAACTGTGAGAGACGTAATCTAAAACAAAAATCCAGAAAATCACATTGTATGATATTTAAGTAATTAATTTGCATTTTATTGCATGACATAAGTATTTGATACATCAGAAAAGCAGAACTTAATATTTGGTACAGAAACCTTTGTTTGCAATTACAGAGATCATACATTTCCTGTAGGTCTTGACCAGGTTTGCACACACTGCAGCAGGGATTTTGGCCTACTCCACAATACAGACCTTCTCCAGATCCTTCAGGTTTCGGGGCTGTCGCTGGGCAATACGGACTTTCAGCTCCCTCCAAAGATTTTCTATTGGGTTCAGGTCTGGAGACTGGCTAGGCCACTCCAGGACCTTGAGATGCTTCTTACGGAGCCACTACTTAGTTGCCCTGTCTGGGTGTTTCGGGTCGTTGTCATGCTGGAAGACCCAGCCACGACCCATCTTCAATGCTCTTACTGAGGGAAGGAGGTTGTTGGCCAAGATCTCGCGATACATGGCCCCATCCATCCTCCCCTCAATACGGTGCAGTCATCCTGTCCCCTTTGCAGAAAAGCATCCCCAAGGAATGATGTTTCCACCTCCATGCTTCACGGTTGGGATGGTGTTCTTGGGGTTGTACTCATCCTTCTTCTTCCTCCAAACACGGCGAGTGGAGTTTAGACCAAAAAGCTCTATTTTTGTCGCATCAGACCACATGACCTTCTCCCATTCCTCCTCTGGATCATCCAGATGGTCATTGGCAAACTTCAGACGGGCCTGGACATGCGCTGGCTTGAGCAGGGGGACCTTGCGTGCGCTGCAGGATTTTAATCCATGACGGCGTAGTGTGTTACTAATGGTGTTCTTTGAGACTGTGGTCCCAGCTCTCTTCAGGTCATTGACCAGGTCCTGCCGTGTAGTTCTGGGCTGATCCCTCACCTTCCTCATGATCATTGATGCCCCACGAGGTGAGATCTTGCATGGAGCCCCAGACCGAGGGTGATTGACCGCCATCTTGAACTTCTTCCATTTTCTAATAATTGCGCCAACAGTTGTTGCCTTCTCACCAAGCTGCTTGCCTATTGTCCTGTAGCCCATCCCAGCCTTGTGCAGGTCTACAATTGTATCCTTGATGTCCTTACACAGCTCTCTGGTCTTGGCGATTGTGGAGAGGTTGGAGTCTGTTTGATTGAGTGTGTGGACAGGTGTCTTTTATACAGGTAACGAGCTCAAACAGGTGCAGTTAATACAGGTAATGAGTGGAGAACACGAGTGCTTCTTAAAGAAAAACTAACAGGTCTGTGAGAGCCGGAATTCTTTCTGGTTGGTAGGTGATCAAATACCTATGTCATGCAATAAAATGCAAATTAATTACTTTAAAATCATACAATGTGATTTTCTGGATTTTTGTTTTAGATTACGTCTCTCACAGTTGAAGTGTACCTATGATAAAAAGTACAGACCTCTACATGCTTTGTAAGTAGGAAAACCTGCAAAATCGGCAGTGTATCAAAAACTTGTTCTCCCCACTGTATATAAAAATTGGGGTGGGGTAGGGGGGGGTAGAAGGATTACTTTTATACTATCCCAGGTATTCCTTAAAGAGGTAGGGTTTCAAGTGTCTCCGGAAGGTGGTCAGTGACTCCGCTGTCCTGGCGTCGTGAGGGAGCTTGTTCCACCATTGGGGTGCAGCAGCGAACAGTTTTGACTGGGCTGAGCGGGAACTGTGCTTCCGCAGAGGTAGGGGGACCAGGGAAGGTTGTACACCAGACGGGCTGCAGCGTTCTGGATGAGTTGTAGAGGTTTAATGGCACAGGCAGGGAGCCCAGCCAACAGCGAGTTGCAGTAATCCAGACGGGAGATGACAAGTGCCTGGATTAGGACCTGTGCCGCTTCCTGTGTAAGGTAGGGTCGTACTCTGTGAATGTTGTAGAGCATGAACCTACAGGATCGGGTCACCGCTTTGATGTTAGCGGAGAACGACAGGGTGTTGTCGAGCGTCACGGAGAAGGTTATTTGCACTCTGGGAGGAGGACACAACGGAGTTGTCAACCGTGATGGCGAGATCATGGAGCGGGCAGTCCTTCCTCGGGAGGAAGAGCAGCTCCGTCTTGCCGAGGTTCAGCTTGAGGTGGGGATCCGACATCCACACTGATATGTCTGCCAGACATGCAGAGATGCGATTCGCCACCTGGTTATCAGAAGGGGGAAAGGAGAAGATTAATTGTGTCATCTGCGTAGCAATGATTGGAGAGACCATGTGAGGATATGACAGAGCAAAGAGACTTGGTGTATAGAGAGAATAGGAGAGGGCCTAGAACTGAGCCCTGGGGGACACCTGTGGTGAGAGCATGTGGTGCGGAGACAGATTCTCGCCACGCCACCTGGTAGGAGCGACCTGTCAGGTAGGACGCAATCCAAGAGTGAGCCGCGTCGGAGATGCCCAACTCGGAGAGGGTGGAGAGGAGGATCTGATGATTCACAGTATCAAAGGCAGCAGATAGATCTAGGATGAGAGCAGAGGAGAGAGAGTTAGCTTTAGCAGTGCGGAGAGCCTCCGTGACACAGAGAAGAGCAGTCTCAGTTGAATGACCAGTCTTGAAACCTGACTGGTTTGGATCAAGAAGGTCATTATAGAATGAAGCACACTGAAATGGAGCCTGAGAAGCTGGTTATATACTCAGAAAAGAGGTGAAACCACTCCCCCTCCAATACAGCCATTGATTACCTAAATAACAACAGTCACAAATTCCCCTGCCCCTTAATCCTGGTTGATGTGTCAACAATCATCTGCAAGTTATGAGCAGTCAGCTGTTCACATACCAAGTAAACTACTGGGAAGACAGGCAGCACTTAAAGTAGCTGGCCCTAATTAGCAAAAAGACAGTAAGTACTAGACAACAACAGATTAAGACAAAATTAGACTTGGAGATATCAGGACTCCTCTGGCTATAGAAGGACTAATCATTAACAAAATAAAACAATGGCCCTTTATATACTCCGTGTCCCAGTCTTTCTATGCATGTAATGTCTGTGGGTGAATTATGAAACAATTACTGTAAGCAGATGTGCAAAAATTGATTTAGATTTGTTTTTGCCACTGCTTGATCTATTTTAAATGTAAGAATATGTTGCAGATTTAAACTTTAATTGGTGCCTATGGAAACAAATAGAAATGTAATGAACAATGTTTACAATATTCAACTTTATCCTCTGCAATACTTTTTACAGTAGGCAATAAGCTGTCATTTAGGTGGTCATTAGCAGGTTATTATTAGGTCTTAACCATGACAGTACATAATATAGCACATTATGGCCTAGTGGTCAAAATTATGACCAGCTGGTCAGATAGAGGACACAAAATACATCATATTCAAAATACATAAAAAAAAACTTCAAACAGTTTGTGACCAGAAAAAGACACACTGACATAGGTTTATGGTGCTTTCAAGGCAACTGGGAACTTTGAAAAAAACGAGGTCAAATCCTGACATCAGTGATCTTCAGGTCGGAAAGTTAGAGCTCTAGAAAGATGCCCGAGTTTCCTACTAGAAATTGGTAGTTGTTTGACCATTAAAAATAATTTCCCAGTCGGAGTTAGTTTTTTTTCCCGAGTTCCCAGTTGTCTTGAACGCAGCATTTTCCCACTGGGACGTGATCACAGGCCTCCTGTAGCTCAGTTGGTAGTGCATGGTGCTTGCAACGCCAGGGTTGTGTGTTCGATTCCCACGGGGGTATGAAAAATGTATGCACTCACTAACTCTAAATGACTAAAATGTAAATGTAAAATCACGCCCTATTGGCGGCTGTGCTTCTGACCTGTCGCCTGTCAAACTGCGCGTGTGTAATCCAATTGAGTTCTTAACGCCTGGGCGGGCTAATAATAGCGGCAATTTACAGAAAGAAAAAAGTTTCGAAACACGTAACATTCGAAGGATCTGGTAATGGAGAAACTGTATTTGGCCGTTTTGGATTGAGGCACTGGCAGAAAGTACAGTTTGGTGTCAGTCATGCGTTGCCTGATGGACTGTAGCTCCTAGTTACAGAGGACGCCAAAATAACATCCAATGATCACGAGGATTATATTGGAGCGTTGTTGAGGAGGGTGAGGATATTACTAAAGATTCGAGTTCTGCACATATCGAATGCGACCAGGTAATACGCAGCCCACATCAACATAATGTTTTTCTTTCATTTTAATTCCTGTAATTCGGTCTATCACTATCGCAATAATGGACTAAATGAACCTAACGTTAATCCTTATAGTCCAAGGACTTTACATGTTCTGTTTAAAGGCTAACTGGCTCTGGAAGACAAAACAGCCAAATACTCCATCTAAACGTGAATCGATTCTCAATTGCGGTATTGTTCTAGAAATATAAATCCCTCAACCTTCACATAAAATTAAATGCAAAATACACACTAAATGTACAATGTTTTAACCGGGTTTAACACTGTTGCAGCTGACAGTACTGATCAGTGACACATTTGTAGCGTCTGTCTTCCATTTACACGCAGGTGTTCTTCTTCTTTGGAGTGTAACGGCAGTTGGCATCCAATATGTTGCATTACCGCCCCCAACTGGACTATAATATGAATCCATTATATTTTTTGATACAAAATGCGATCACAGGTGTTCGGAGATGCATATAGCTAATTAGCACAGGTAGTCCACTCGGTCTTCCATCTGTTTTCTGTAAACAAGCGCTGGAACATGACATATGGCCGTGTGGGAACACTAACCCTATAAAGGTGTGTAAATCTAACCTTTAGTTTTTTGAAAATTATTTATTGCTGATATGAAAGAAAACCCACTGGGCACAGACTGGTTGAATCCACGTCATTTCAGTTAAACGTTGACCCAACGTGGAATAGATGTTGAATTAACATCTGTGCCCAGTGGGAAGGTTCTTATGCTTCCAAAACCACACCACAAGCGATGCGTGTGGATGTTAAGACCGAGCGTCACGGCTCTTAACAGAACTCCCTGTGCAGAAGACGCCTTCGCCCAATGACTCATGTGTAATGTAATGGAACTGAGAGTCATGATTAAGGGCTAGTCCAGCATTTCCCAAACTCAGTCCTGGGGACCCCAAGGGGTGCACATTTTGTTTTTTGCCCTAGCTACACAGCTGATTAAAATAATCAAAACTTGATGATGAGTTGGTTATCTGAATCAGCTGTGTAGTGCTAGGGCAAAAACCAAAACGTGAACCCCTTGGGGTCCCGAGGACCGAGTTTGGGAAACACTGGGCTATCACCTGCTAATACAATTAGATAATTGGATAGTTAGGGCCTGTTCTGTATCTCCGGTTGTAAGCCCACTGTATCACATGTTTTGGATGAAAGTACATTATAGGCTATATGTTGCCATGTCCCTGTAGGCTACTTGCCAAATAAAATACAAAAAGGTAGGCTTACAGTTGTGGGCTTATGTAGGCTACTCTACAACTGCAGACTTACTAGTGATGTGCAGTTCAGGAACGATTCGTTATTTTTGAACAACTCTTCTTTTACTGACTCGAGAGTCATGATTCATTTTTCTGAGTGACTCGTTCATTTCAGTACTATGTTGTTCTGACCTGCTGGCCACAATGAGTCCTACTGCAGGATTGATACATGCTCCTCCTGCTCAGCGGGTCCAGACACATGCTCCGACCAACAAAAGTCTGTCATATTCATTCGCGCAGTAAAATAGATCATGCTGCAGGCAGCATAAAGAAGAAAAATACATGCTTAGAACTGATAATTGATTGCGTGGTGCAAGAATGAATTCAACTAATTTATTATTGAATGTTTTGATGGACAGCTTTATAGAACCAAAACATAAACAGCCTCTGGTCAAAAAACTCGAGCTGCAATTCGCAAATTATATAGTGCATACCACCCTCACGACAGTCAAGAAATGCATTTTGCCAAAAGTTGTTAACAATCTAGTCCGGTTGCGGCCACAACTAGACCTTGTTTCAAATGTATCAAAAATGTATCTTATTTGTATGCCTCTGTGGAGATGGGAGAACCTTCCAGAAGGACAACCATCTCTGCAGCACTCCACCAATCAGGCCAGACGGAAGCCACTCCTCAGTAAAAGGCACATGACAGCCCGCTTGGAGTTTGCCAAAAGGCACCTAAAGGACTCTCAGACCATGACAAACAAGATTATCTGGTCTGATGAAACCAAGATTGAACTCTTTGGCCTGAATGCCAAGTGTCACGTCTGGAGGAAACCTGGCAGCATGGTGGTGGCAGCATCATGCTGTGGGGATGTTTTTCAGTGGCAGGGACTGGGAGACTAGTCAGGATCGAGGCAAAGATCAATGGAGCAAAGTTCAGAGAGAACCTTGATGAAAACCTGCTCCAGAGCGCTCATGACCTCAGACTGGAGTGAAGGTTCACCTTCCAACAGGACAACGACCCTAAGCACAGAGCCAAGACAATGCAGGAGTGGCTTCGGGACAAGTCTCTGAATGTCCTTGAGTGGCCCAGCCAGAGCCCGGACTTGAACCCGATCTAACATCTCTAGAGAGACCTAAAAATAGCTGTGCAGCAACTCTCCCCATCCAACCTGACAGAGCTTGAGAGGATCTGCAGAGAAGAATGGGAGACACTCCCCAAATACAGGTGTGCCAAGCTTGTAGCGTTGTACCCAAGAAGACTCGATGCTGTAATCGCTGCCAAAGGTGCTTCAACAAAGTAGTGAGTAAAGGGTCTGAATTATTATGTAAATGTGATAATTCCATTAAAAATAAATAAAAGCAACAATTCCAAAATCCTGTTTCTGCTTTGTCATTATGGGGTATTGTGTGTAGACTGATGAGGGGAAAAAACAATGTGATCAATTTTAGAATAAGGCTGTAATGTAGCAAAATGTGGAAAAAGTCAAGGGGTCTGAATACTTTCCGAAGGCACTGTACATCAACCTGTGCACGGTGAGTTTGAATCAACACACTGCTATTACATCACATCCTCTCCTCCTACTTTTCCTGTCAGTCTTTCACTGTATTCCCTACACTGAACAAATACATAAACACAACCTGCAACCATTTCAAAGATTTTACTGAGTTACAGTTCATATAAGGAAATCAGTCAATTGAAATATTCATTAGGCCCTAATCTATGGATTTCACATGACTGTGAATACAGATATGAATCTGTTGGTCAAAGATACCTTAAAAAACTATTTAGGGGCGTGGATCAGAAAACCAGTGAGTATCTGGTGTGTCCACCATTTGCCTCATGCAGTGCGACATCTCCTTCGCATAGAGTTGATCAGGCTGTTTATTGTGGCCTGTGGAATGTTGTCCCACTCTTCAATGGCTGTGCGAAGTTGCTGGATATTGGTGGGAACTGGAACACGCTGTTGTACACGTTGATCCAGAGCATCCCAAACATGCTCACTGGGTGATATATCTGGTGAGTATGTACCTCGGCAAGATGGAGCTACCCGCTCCATGATCTTGCCATCACGGTTGACAACGCCATTGTGTCCTCCTCCCAGAGTGCAAAGAACCTTGGCGAGACCCTGGACAACACGCTGTCATTCTCCGCTAACATCAAAGCGGTGACCCGATCCTGCAGGTTCATGCTCTACAACATTCGCAGAGTACGACCCTACCTTACACAGAAAGCGGCACAGGTCCTAATCCAGGCACTTGTCAATTCCCGTCTGGATTACTGCAACTCGCTGTTGGCTGGGCTCCCTGCCTGTGCCATTAAACCTCTACAACTAATCCAGAACGCTGCAGCCCGTCTGGTGTTCAACCTTCCCAAGTTCTCTCATGTCACCCCGCTCCCCCGCACACTCCACTGGCATCCAGTTCAAGATCGCATCTACTACAAACCATGGTGCTTGCCTACGGAGCTGTGAGGGGAACGGCACCTCCTTACCTTCAGGCTCTGATCAGACCCTACACCCATACGAGAGCACTACGTTCATCCACCTCTGGCCTGCTAGCCCCCTACCTCTACGGAAGCACAGTTCCCGCTCAGCCCAGTCAAAGCCATTCGCTGCTCTGGCACCCCAATGGTGGAACAAGCTCCCCCACGACGCCAGGACAGCGGAGTCACTGGCCACCTTCCGGAGACACTTGAAACCCTACCTCTTTAAATGTATGCAGTAAATGTATGCAGGCCATGGAAGAACTGGGACATTTTCAGTTTCCAGGAATTGTGTACAGATCCTTGCGACATGGGGCTGTGCATTATCATGCTGAAACATGAGGTGATGGCGTCGGATGAATGGCAAGACAATGGGCCTCAGGATCTCGTCACAGAATCTCTGTTCATTCAAATTGCCATTGATCTTCTGTTGCGTATCAAGGTAACCTAACCTGACCCTTGATAAAGGCAAGAAGTTGAAACATTTGGTCTTTGTGCTGGATTAAATAGCATATACTTTCTTGCTTATGCCTGTGCTTTTCCCTTTTTTGAGGACTAGTGGGCATACTACCCTGCATCTCACTCACTGTATGCATGCCTCTGAACCTGGGCTTGGTTGGTCCCTGGATGGACGACCAGATTCTGAGGAAAGTGGTGTTAGAGGGCCAGTAGAGGGCACTCTTCCCTCTGGTCTAAGGAGACCCAAATTACCGAAAGTTGTCTTCAGACAGGTGAATCTGTCCTGCAAAGGCAGACTGACCATTGTAACAAAACTCACTTCCCATCAGCTTCCACTGCAAGTGTCAGTTTATAGCACCACGAGAGAAGGATTTAGACATGGAAGTAATGTAATTGAGTTTATCTGAGACCAGTACTCCTGTCCTGCTGCGTCTCTCTGTCAAGTGTCAGTCTATCCTATCTTCATTTATGGATCAAGCCTTAGTGGTCATTCTGAGCTCGTTCCCAATGATCAGTGCTTTAGTTTATGTTGCTGTCCAGCGGTTCTGAATTTGCGATGCACCCCACTGTCCACGTTTTTCTGTACTATAGCGTTTTGATTTGAATATTTGAAAAGTTGTGGTGTGTGTATAGGATCCTACTTAAAAGACAGAAACAGATAATTTGGTTCCATTTCAACATATTTATTAGTGAAACCAAAGTGCTGTAACATATACAGTATACATATGGTCTACTATGATATAGGTTGAATGTGATGGTCTGCCTATAACCAGCCTGAGTAGGCCTAGAACTCCATTCCTATTCTATTCAGAGTTTACAGAAATGTAATCAAATTGGAAATGAGTTGTTATCAGGCTAGTTAATGCAATGCATGCAATGCTCCGCCCCACCTACTCAGCCAATCAGAGCCACTACTACGTTGCGGCCGTGGCATACTGCATAGGGGCCTACTTTTTACTAAACGGTACGTGCTAAATAGTATGTGACGATGAGTAAGTAGTATGCAGTTTAAGTATGTAGTACACTAGTGTGGGTATTCGGACATGGCCAGCATTTCCAGTGAACGCTTGATTCGCAAACGGTTGATCACCATGTTGGTGTTTTTTTTTCCAAGCAGCAAGCCCACAGCATGCTAGGTAGTGCTAGGTATCAACAGCCAATCCAGCACATCGGGAAGCTATTACTGAGCCTTGATTGGTCAATCGCACCGCAATATCACCAGGAATTATTTGCATTTTATAGTGAATGGCATTCTGGGATTAGGGAATTTTCACTTGTCAAACATAAACAAACATGGCTGCCATCATAAAGAATTTAGCTGCTGTTAGTTTAGCTGACACGCATTTATTTTCTAAACAATATTAAATTTATCTCTTGTGCTCACCAGAAATGTGGTACATTGTAAACAAGTCTAGCTGTTAGGTCGCTTATGGTTGTTTTATTTGTCAGCGCACCCTGTTATTTAGAATGGTTTATAGAATACGTTTGGCTGTGGATGTATTCCGTGTGATGCTTGGATAATGAAGTTCGCATTTATCTTTTACAATAAAAGGTGAAATTGAGGAATAAAGTTGTGAAGACCTTTTATTTCCCATCAGTACAAAACATTGTTTAGATGCTTTTCAACAACAATACTGTTCCAATCACATATTTGCAATGGTACTCTGCAGGGACTACTCAATAATGATCACAAATGTGATCATACGCGTATAGAGGTAAGCCTTTAATATAACTCCTAACACATCAATCAAATGTATTTATAAAGCTTTTTACATCAGCAGATGTCACAAAGTGCTATACAGAAACTCAGCCTAAAACCCCAAACAGCAAGCAATGCAGAAGTAGAAGCACAGTGACTAGGAAAAACTCCCTAGAAAGGCAGAAACCTAGGAAGAAACCTATGGCTCAGGTCCTCTGGGAGGGGAGGGAGAGAGATAATTAGAGGGAGCATACTTAAATTCACACAGGACACCGGATAAGACAGGAGAATAACACCAGATATATCAGACTGACCCTAGGCCCCCGGGCACATAGACTATTGCAGCATAGATACTGGAGGCTGAGACAGTGGGGGTTGGGAGACACTGTGGCCCCGTCCGTCGATACCCCCGGACAGGGCCAACCAGGCAGGATATAACCCCACCCACTTTGCCAAAGCACAACCCCACACCACCAGAGGGATATCAACAGACCACCTACCTACTACCCTGAGACAAGGCTGAGTATAGCCCTAACCCCTAGCCTAGCTAACGTTAGCCACCTAGCTAACATTAATGTTAGTCACCTAGCTAACGTTAGCAACAACAATTTGGAATTGGTAACAAATACGTATTGGAAATTTGTAACATATTGTACGAATTGAAATTCATAACATATAGTTGGGTGAATTTTGGTCCTTTCCTCCTGACAGAGCTGGTGTAACTGAGTCAGGTTTGTAGCCCTCCTTGCCGCTCGCACACGCTTTTTCAGTTCTGCCCACAAATGTTCTATAGGATTGAGGTCAGGGCTTTGTGATGGCCACTCCAATACCTTGACTTTGTTGTCCTTAAGCCATTTTGCCACAACTTTGGAAGTATGCTTGGGGTCATTGTCCATTTGGAAGACCCATTTGCAACCAAGCTTTAACTTCCTGACTGATGTCTTGAGATGTTGCTTCAATATATCCACATAATTTTGTGAAGTGCACCAGTCCCTCCTGCAGCAAAGCACCCCCACAGCATGATGCTGCCACCCCCGTGCTTCACGGTTGGGATGGTGTTCTTCGGCTTGCAAGCATCCCCCTTTTTCCTCCAAACATAACGATGGTCATTATGGCCAAACAGTTATATTTTTGTTTCATCAGACCAGAGGACATTTCTCCAAAAAGTACAATCTTTGTCCTCATGTGCAGTTGCAAACCGTAGTCTGGCTTTTTAATGGCGGTTTTGGAGCAGTGGCTTCTTCCTTGCTGAGTGGCCTTTCAGGTTATGTCAATATAGATACTTTTGTACCTGTTTCCTCCAGCATCTTCACAAGGTCCTTTGCTGTTGTTCTGGGATTGATTTGCACTTTTCGCACCAAAGTACGTTCATCTCTAGGAGACAGAACGCGTCTCCTTCCTAAGCGGGATGACGGCTGCGTGGTCCCATGGTGTTTATACTTGCGTACTATTGTTTGTACAGATGAACGTGGTACCTTCAGGCATTTGGAAATTGCTCCCAAGGATGAACCAGACTTGTGGAGGTCTATCATTTTGTGTCTGACGTCTTGGCTGATTTCTTTTGATTTTTCCATGATGTCAAGCAGAGGCACTGAGTTTGAAGGTAGGCCTTGAAATACATCCCCAGGTACACCTCCAATTGACTCAAGTGATGTCAATTAGCCTATCAGAAGCTTCTAAAGCCATGACATCATTTTCTGGAACTTTCCAAGCTGTTTAAAGGCACAGTCAACTTAGTGTATGTAAACTTCTGACCCACTGGAATTGTGATACAGTGAATTATAAGTGAAATAATCTGTCTGTAAACAATTGTTGGAAAAATTACTTGTCATGCACAAAGTGGATGTCCTAACCGACTTGCCAAAACTATAGTTTGTTAACAAGAAATGTGTGGAGTGGTTGAAAAACAAGTTTTAATGACCAACCTAAGTGTAATTAAAGTTCCGACTTCAACTGTATCATACGAATTGTAATTCGTAAAATAGCATGTGAAATGGATTATGGACAACCACAAATTAATACATACCATACGAAATGTTACATTTCATACTGAATTTTGTGTCTGAATAATATGAAATGCTATGAGATCAGGTTGCAACCAGCCAGCAGCATGCAGTGAAAAGAAAAGGAAATGCTTGCTAACTTGGTTAACTACTTCAGTAAATGAGTATTTCCAACAAATCAACTGTTTTAGACTATTATATTTTTACCAAGCAAGAAAAATGAACATGCAATCACTCTTGATCGAATGAAAATAATAATTTTGGAACGAACGCTTCCAGAGGGTGGTGCGGTCTGTCCACCGCATCACCGGGGGCACAGTGCCTGCCCTCCAGGACAGGTACAGCACCTGATGTCAAAGGAAGGCCAAAAAGATCATCAAGAACATCAACCACCCGAACCACAGCCTGTTAACACCGCTATCATCCAGAAGGCGAGGTCAGTACAGGTGCAGACTGAAAAACAGCTTCTATCTCAAGGCCATCAGACTGTTAAATAGCCATCACTAGCCGGACTCCACCCAGTACCCTGCCCTGAACTTAGTCACTGTCACTAGCCGGCTACACCCGGTTACTCAACCCTGCAGCTTAGAGGCTGCTGCCCTATGTACATAGACATGGAATCACTGGTTACTTTAATAATGGAACACTGTTCACTTTAATAATGTTTACATACTGTTTTACTCATTTCATATGTATATTCTAGTCAATGCCATCCTACTAAACTATTGCTGTGCATTTGGAAAGTATTCAGACCCCCTAATTTTGTTACGTTACAGCCTTATTTTAAAACTAAAATATCCCATTTACAGTATTCAGACCCTTTACTCAGTACTTTGTTGAAGCACCTTTGGCAGTGATTACAGCCTCGAGTATTCTTGGGTATTACACTACAAGCTTGGCACACCTGTATTTGGGGAGTTTCTCCCATTCTTCTCTGAAGATCCTCTCAAGCTCTGTCAGGTTGGATGGGGAGCGTCGCTGCACAGCTTTTTTCAGATCTCTCCTGAGATGTTCGATCATGTTCTGGCTGGGCCACTTAAGGACATTCAGAGACTTGTCCCAAAGCCACTCCTGCATTGTCTTGGCTGTGTGCTTAGGGTCGTTGTCCTGTTGGAAGGTGAACCTTCGGCCCCAGTCTGAGGTCCTGAGTGGTCTGGAGCAGGTTTTCATCAAGGATCTCTCTGTATTTTGCTCTGTTCATCTTTCCCTCAAGCCTGACTAGTCTCTCAGTCCCTGCCGCTGAAATTCTTATTTATTTATTTCACCTTTATTTAACCAGGTAAGCCAGTTGAGAACAAGTTCTCATTTAAAACTGCGACCTGGCCAAGATAAAGCAAAGCAGTGCAATTTAAAAACAACAACACAGAGTTACATATGGGGTAAAACAAAACATAAAGTCAAAAATACAACAGAAAATATATATACAGTGTGTGCAAATGTAGCAAGTTATGGAGGTAAGGCAATAAATAGGCTATAGTGCAAAATAATTACAATTAGTATTAACACTGGAATGATAGATGTGCAAGAGATGATGTGCAAATAGAGATACTGGGGTGCAAATGAGCAAAATAAATAACATATGGGGATGAGGTAGTTGGTTGGGCTAATTTCAGATGGGCTGTGTACAGGTGCAGTGATCGGTAAGGTGCTCTGACAACTGATGCTTAAAGTTAGTGAGGGAGATAAGAGTCTCCAGCTTCAGAGATTTTTGCAATTCGTTCCAGTCATTGGCAGCAGAGAACTGGAAGGAATGGCGGCCAAAGGAGGTGTTGGCTTTGGGGATGACCAGTGAGATATACCTGCTGGAGCGCATTCTACGGGTGGGTGTTGCTATGGTGACCAACAGGGGCGGTGTGTTCATTAGGGCGATATGGGCGACGCACTGCCAAACGGGAAAAGGAAAGGATTTTCTTTCTAATCAATTATATCACGGCAACAGTAGTTATCAGTGTTCTAATCTAGACGTCTAATCTGCCACTAAATGTCCAATCAGGCTAAAGTCGTGCTTCAAATGGCCCCGTCCCTTTTGGGGCGATTTCAGTCAGGTTGAAAATGGCCCCAGAAGTCTCTCATAGACTCTCATGTAAAATCTTTTTTTTTCAAATATCAGAGCTTTCAATACAATCTCTATGGGTTCCGGGAGGGCTTGCACTTACGCGCTTTCGTCATACGTAACATAACCATGAATGTAACTAAGAAAAGAGCGGGTAGCAGCGTCAATCAATTCACGTACTACTGTCAAGATGGCTAGCGTTCAGTGCAACTCGATTGTCTCTTTGAAAGAAGTTCCTTTTTATCGGCGAACAAATCAAGATAAATTGGCAACGAAACAATTAGGACCTCCCAGACCAAATTTAATAATTCAACAGGTTTCTACTAAAGGGGGAAAGTCCTACACCCGAGGATTTTCCAAAAATTGGTACGAACGAAAAACCTGGCTAGCAGGCTGCGATGTAGCTAATGCAGTCTTCTGCTACCCCTGCTTACTCTTTCACCCTGAAGGCGGCACGGCAGACAGCACCGCTTGGACAGCGACTGGTGTAACGGATATGCACCATCTTTCAGAAAAGATTAAGAAACATGAGCTGTCAAAGACCCACATGGATAGCTGTTTGAGATTGTCTGCTTTTGGGAGAGTGAACATTGCCACTCAACTGGATGAGGGATACAGGCTAGCTGTCCGCCGCCACAACGATGAGGTTAGCAAGAACCGCCACATCCTCAGCCGGCTAATCCAGTGTGTGAAGTTTTGCGGAGTGTTTGAGTTAGCTTTGCGAGGCAAAGATGAAACTGAGGGCTCCACCAACCCTGGTATTTTTCTTGGACTTGTCAACTTTGTGGCACAATTAGATTAGGTGTTTTATGGAAATGCATATTGTTTATGCAGTGTTGAGGAATGTGAAAGAACACCCTTGATTATTTTTACTGTGATAACTTATTTTGCTTTTGTAAGCCAACACTTTTGAGATCAGTCAATAAATGCTTCTGGTATTGACTTATATGCTGCCCCTGTCTTCATGTTGTTGCTGGACATATATTTTTTTAAATGTGTGTAGGTCACCTAAATCATCAGAAAAATTGCCCCCCCTGAGAATTTTTTCAGGAGCCGCCACTGGTGACCAATGAGCTAAGATAAGGCAGGGATTTGCCTAGCAGTGATTTATAGATGGCCTAGAGCCAGTGGGTTTGGCGACAAATATGTAGTGAGGACCAGCCAACAAGAGTGTACAGGTCACAGTGGTGGGTAGTATATGAGGCTTTGGTGACAAAACGGATGGCACTGTGATAGACTATATCCAATTTGCTGAGTAGAGTGTTGGAGGCTATTTTATAAATGACATCGCTGATGTCAAGGATCGGTAGGATAGTCAGTTTTACGAGGGCATGTTTGGCAGCATGAGTGAAGGAGGCTTTGTTGCGAAATAGGAAGCCGATTCTAGATTTAACTTTGGATTGGAGATTCTTAATGTGAGTCTGGAAGTAGAGTTTACAGTCTAACCAGACACCTAGGTATTTGTAGTTGTCCACATACTCTAGGTCAGACCCGACGAGAGTAGTGATTCTAGTCGGGTGGGCGGGTGCCAGCAGCGTTCGATTGAAGAGCATGCATTTTAGTTTTACTAGTGTTTTAAGAGCAGTTGGAGGCTACTGAAGGAGTGTTGTATGGCATTGAAGCTCGTTTGGATGTTAGTTAACACAGTGTCCAATGAAGGGCCAGATGTATACAAAATGGTGTCGTCTGCGTAGAGGTGGATCTGAGAGTCACCAGCAGCAAGAGCGACATCATTGGGGGGGCATGGGCAAGTTGCAGCGGAGTGTGGGGTATGTCACTGTGGGGACGACGTCATCGATGCACTTATTGATGAAGGTAGTGACTGATGTGGTGTACTCCTCAATGCCATCGGAAGAATCCCGGAACATATTCCAGTCTCTTCTAGCAAAACAGTCCTGTAGCTTAGCATCTGCGTCATCTGACCACTTCTGTATTGAGCCAGTCATTGGTACTTCCTGCTTTTGATTTAGCTTGTAAGCAGGAATCAGGAGGATAGAATTATGGTCAGATTTTCCAAATGGAGGGCGAGGGAGGGCTTTGTACGCGTCTCTGTGTGTGTAGTAAAGGTGGTCTAGAGTTTTTTTTCCTCTGGTTGCACATTTAACATGTTGGTAGAAATTAGGTAAAACGGATTTAAGTTTCCTTGCATTAAAGTCCCCGGCCACTAGGAACGCCGCCTCTGGTTGAGCATTTCTTGTTTGCTTATGGCCTGATACAGCTCGTTGACTGCGGTCTTAGTGCCAGCATCGGTTTGTGATGGTAAATAGACAGCTACGAAAAATATAGATGAAAACTCTCTTGGTAAATAGTGTGGTCTACAGCTTATCATGAGATACTCTACCTCAGGTGAGCAAAACCTAGAGACTTCCTTAATTAATTTGATTTCGTGCACCAGCTGTTATTTACAAATATACACAGACCGCCACCCCTTGTCTGAATAGTTACTGTTGAGATGTGTCTATTACTTGATCTCTGAAGCATTTATTTGGGCTGCAGTTTCTGAGGCTGGTAACTCTAATGAACTTATCCTCTGCAGTAGAGGTCTTCTATTCCAGTGGTGGTCCTCATGAGAGCCAGTTTCATCATAGTGCTTGATGGTTTTTCCGACTGCACTTGAAGAAACTTTCAAAGCACTTGACATTTTCCTGATTGACTGACCTTCATGTCTAAAAGTAATGATGTACTGGCATTTCTCTTTGCTTATTTGAGCTTTTCTTGCCATTACATTTTAGTCATTTAGCAGACGCTCTTATCCAGAGCGACTTACAGGAGCAATTAGGGTTAAGTGCCTTGCTTAAGGGCATATCGACAGATTTTTCACCTAGTCGGCTCGGGGATTAGAACCAGCGACCTTTCGGTTACTGGCACAACGCTCTTAACCACTAAGCTACCTGCCGCCCTAATATGGACAGCCCTTTTTGGTAAAAGACCACCTTCTGTATTCCATCCCTACCTTGTCAAAACACAACTGATTAGCTCAAACGCATTAAGAAGGAAAGAAATTCCACAAATTAACTTTTAACAAGGCAAACCTGTTAATTGAAATGCATTTCCAGGTGACTACCTCATGAAGCTTGTTGAGAGAATGCCAAGAGTGTGCAAAGCTGTCATCGAGGCAAGGGGTGGCTATTTGAAAAATCTCAAATATAAAATATATTTTGATTTGTTTAACACTTTTTTGGTTACTACATGATTCCATATGTGTTATTTCATAGTTTTGATGTCTTCACTATTATTATACAATGTAGAAAATAGTTCAAATAAAGAACAACCCTTGAATGAGTAGGTGTGTCCAAACTTTTGACTGGTACTGTGTGTATATACAGTTGAAGTCGGAAGTTTACATACACTGGTTGGAGTCATTAAAACTTGTTTTTCAAACACTCCACAAATGTCTTGTTAACAAACTATAGTTTTGGCAAGTCGGTTAGGACATCTACCTTGTGCATTACACAAGTAATTTTTCAAATAATTGCTTACAGACAGATTATTTCACTTATAATTCACTGTATCACAATTCCAGTCGGTCAGAAGTTTACATACACTAAGTTGACTGTGCCTTTAAACAGCTTGGAAAATTGCAGAAAATGATGTCATGGCTTTAGAAGCTTCTGATAGGCTAATTGACATCATTTGAGTCAATTGGAGGTGTACCTGTGGATGTATTTCAAGGCCTACCTTCAAACTCTGTGCCTCTTTGCTTGACATCATGGGAAAATCAAAAGAATTTAGCCAAGACCTCAGAAAGAAAAAAGTAGCCCTCCACAAGTCTGGTTCATCCTTGGGAGCAATTTCCAAATGCCTGAAGGTACCACATTCATCTGTACAAACAATGGTACACAGGTATAAACAACATGGGACCACGCAACCGTCATACCGCTCAGGAAGGAGACGCGTTCTGTCTCCTAGAGATGAACGTACTTTGGTGCGAAAAGTGCAAATCAATCCCAGAACAACAGCAAAGGACCTTGTGAAGATGCTGGAGGAAACCGGTACAAAAGTATCTATATCCACAGTAAAACTAGTCCTATATCGACATAACCTGAAAGGCCGCTCAGCAAGGAAGAAGCCACTGCTCCAAAACCGCCATAAAAAAGCCAGACTACAGTTTGCAACTGCAAATGAGGACAAAGATTGTACTTTTTGGAGAAATGTCCTCTGGTCTGATGAAACAAAAATATAACTGTTTGGCCATAATGACCATCGTTATGTTTGGAGGAAAAAGGGGGATGCTTGCAAGCCGAAGAACACCATCCCAACCGTGAAACACGGGGGTGGCAGCATGCTGTGGAGGTGCTTTGCTGCAGGAGGGACTGGTGCACTTCACAAAATAGAAAATTATGTGGATATATTGAAGCAACATCTCAAGACATCAGTCAGGAAGTTAAAGCTTGGTCGCAAATGGGTCTTCCAAATGGACAATGACCCCAAGCATACTTCCAAAGTTGTGGCAAAATGGCTTAAGGACAACAAAGTCATATCTCAGACTGGCCAATAAAAATAAAAGATTAAGATGGGCAAAAGAACACAGACACTGGACTTTTTCTTTGCAACTCTGCCTAGGTCAGCATCCCCGAGTTGCCTCTTCACTGTTGACATTGAGACTGGTGTTTTGCGGGTACTATTTAATGAAGCTTCCAGTTGAGGACCTGTGAGGCGTCTGTTTCTCAAACTAGACACTAATGTATTTGTCCTCTTGCTCAGTTGTACACCGGGGCCTCCCACTCCTCTTTCTATTCTGGTTAGAGCCAGTTTGCGCTGTTCTGTGAAGGGAAAGCTCATTATGTCCAGAGGAACTGATGGGGGGCCACTGAGAGGATGATCTGTCACAGATATCAACAGCAAACAACATCTAACTGATGAAATCCAGCACACTTCACTAAACACTAGAGTACTGGAAATGCTGTTTGGATGAGCAGGCACTGGGATGAGCTGGCTCTGTTTCTGAGAATTGGCTCAGGGTCAGACCGTACAGTAAAAGTCATTGGAGAGGTCTATTTTTGTTTTGTTGCAATTTCTTCCCTATTATTTACAATGGTAAAAAAAAATGTATATTGGATATCCTGGTTCGCTCTTCCTTGTTTTATCTCCATCCCTGGATGTATTTATTATCTCAGTGGGGTGGCTGCACCTCACTGTCCTGTGCTGCTGAACTCCGGAAGTCTGCTTCACTGGTGCTGAATCACTGCTATTGGCTTGTTTGTTTACTTTAGCACCATCAGACCTCCGTGACAAAATCAACACCGATAGAGGGCAACCTAACTGTTGAAACTTACTGGAGGAACTGCGGAAACTCAGGATACTAACTGTAATGACTTGTTAATGTTATATGGAGGATATGCAGTAAACAGACTGAGTAATATGTTTAGCAGTGCAAATCAAATCGGTCTTATAGGCATTAGTTTTCTAGACTGATCCCTAGTTGATCAGCTGTTCAGTTGTGTGTGTGTGTGTGTGTGTGTGTGTGTGTGACAGACTGATTGATTGTTTGTTTGATTGATTGATGTGTCTGTCTCCAGGTGTGTGTGTGGTGTGTGTGCAGGATGAGCAGCACGTTTGTGACGCTAGCAGAAGTGTTGGAGTGTCGAGGAGGCCCTCTTCTGGAGGACGAGGTGTGGTCCCTCCTCCTGGGCACTGCAGAGTCCCTGGTCGACGTCTCATACAAAGGTACAGTAATACTACTGATGTACTTACTCAGTGCTACTTACTGTAATACTAAATTATACTAAATACTCCTCCTGGGCACCCACTACAGTACTGTTCTATAAAACTACTAATACTAATGTAGTAACTCAATATACTATACATACTATACTATACATACTACTTCTTAATATTAAATACTAACATCATACTAACTATGGGGATATGGATTTGTGGAGAAACATGATTTATTTAGAGACATTTATCAGGTATTGCATGTCATTTCCACAGTCTGTATTTCTGTTCCCTTTTCAGGACATGACAGTATGTGTAGCATCATAAGCCCCACCTCCCTGCTGCTCTCGGCCACTGGAACACTGGCGTTTAAGAACTGCACCCTATCAGATGAGGCGTGCACGTTCACCGCGCCAGAGATGCTGCAAGGCCGTGCCTCCTCAACCAAACCTGCTATGGAGAAGGTTAGCACAAACACATTGTGCCCAAGCCCCAGCTCCAATTAGACATTACCCATAGGCACAGTCCTAGGATCAGCTTACCATCACCAAATCCTATCCTCATATATCAGGTGTAAATGTAAACCTGACATTAGATTTGCCTCTATCACAATGTGGTTTCTGATGTTGAAATTAGTAGCAGTTCTGCTGTTGAACGGTGTGAATGTGGGTTATATTGGTTCACTACAGAGAGAGAGAGGATTTATGATGTAATTCATCTCTCATATGGCCTTGGTCCAGCACCACTAACTAAAAGCATTCATCGCACTATCAGCACTTACACTGCTGCAGTGAGCTAAGTCCCTGTACTGAAGCTAATACACAAGGGGGAAGCACTAACATAGTGTGTGTGTGTGTGTGTGTGTGTGTGTGTGTGTGTGTGTGTGTGTGTGTGTGTGTGTGTGTGTGTGTGTGTGCACTGCTGATACAGTAGATGGCAGCACGAACACAGCAATGAGCCTCAAGTAACCTGCAGCAAAGATAACCCGCACATATCGCCATCTAGTGGTCCTAGAGAGGAAATACATTTTCATAAGTGCTGCCCTTGTGTAGACAGTGCTTTGCCTGTGTAAACCGAAACACAATACACAAGGATACACCATCTGCACTGTTAATGTGAATTGTTTTGGCATGCAGGTTTTTTTTCCAGAAGGATTTAATGTCCGACTAATATTGAGTGTCATACTCTAATCTGTCTGTCTTCTACCAGATGCTGGTGTATTCACTTGGTATGACTCTCTACTGGTCTGTCGATTATCATCTACCTCAGAATCAGGTGGGTCAATTTTCTTTCAAAACACCACTTATCAGAGCAGTGATACCAAATGTGTCTCTCTTACATTACTGTGACCCTCAACATTTAATTGACTTCAAAATTTAGAAACATAAAACATGTTGAACAAGAACTCGTTCTCTCAAGTCTTTCTCTCAAGCATGTTCTGTCCTCCAGTGGTTCCGGGCACACCATCACACTTCTCTTATTCTCTCCATTGATATTGATACCTGGAGAGATATTGATACCTTGTCTTGCATCTTTATTCCTGTCTCTCCCAGCCGGTCCAGTTGAGTGACCACCTAAACAGCCTGCTACTGAGCATGTGCGAGGACCTGGCCCACCGAAGGGTCAATCTGAACAGTATCTTGGAGTCGTGTGAGTCTCAGCACAAAGCTTCTCTCCTGCCTCCGCCCAACAGGGTCATACGACAACTGGTGGAGGATGTCTTTCACAAAGCTGTGAGTGTGTGTCGGGGTGGGGTGGCGGGGTGTCAGTGTGTGGCGTTCGGTCTGGCTGTCTGTCTGTCTGTGTAATGCTGCGATCTTACCAGTGCTTTTCTCTCAGATGGACCATGGTTCTGTGCCAGAGCCCTTTGCCCCGCTGAGTGGGAGGAGTCAGATGATCAGAGAAAGGCTTCACGGTAAGGACAGCCTCTAAACGTCCTCTATATCCCTCACAGCAAACCAGGAACATTCCCAGGGCATTAGCCAACATTCCCATTAAGTTGTAGTTAGTATGAAAGAAAATGATAACGTCCCACAAACATTCAAATAATTTTTCTAAGAAAATGTTTGGAATGAAATATCCTTGGAATGTTCTCCTAACATTCACTAAAATGTTGTTCACAACATTTGAAAAAACTACCACAGAACGTTCCCCTAAGAATCTTATTAGGTTGCCATGGAATGCAATAACACAATGTTACGGTAATGTTCTTAGAACATACTGCCAAAACAAAATGTGGGAGCAATAGAAGTGGTTCTGAGGAAACATTACAGGAAAGTTCTGCTAATGTTGATGGATATCTTATTCGAAACACCCATAACAACAAGCAGGGAATATTCCTTCAATGGTCTCATAAAGTTATTGTGTGACGTTATGACATGATGTTGTAAAAACATTCCCAGAACATACTTCAGCAAATATGTCTGGATTCAATTTAATTGGTTCTGAGAAAACATTACAGGAACGTTCTGCTAATGTTCATGGAGACGTCATCCAAAACAACATGCATGGAACATTCCCACAAGACTCTTATAAAGTTATTCTGTAATGTTATGACATGATGTTCCATTAATGTTCTGAAAATGTACTTTAAAGATAATGGAAGTAGTTATGAAAACATTGCTTCAATGTTCTGCTAATATTAATCTGTAGCGTAACTAGGGCTCTAAAATAAATAAATACAAATCTATGGTAGCATTGGTGTGCCCAACTTAAAAAAGTAAGGAGCCCAACATAAAATCTTGGCGAAACAGAAGATACAGTATATATATTTAATTGACTGAGATATAGCATTTTTGAAGCACATGTTTTGCTCTAGAAACTAATATTTTACCATGTAAAAAGCTAGAATGTTGATACAAAAACCTGTCATTGAAATTAGTCATTTGTGGAATATTAGGCTTCTACATTGTGTAAAAACACGACCTATTGAGATGCATTACATTGGAAATTCTACGCTGTCTCTTTAAGAGTGTCAAGTTTGTGAGTGATGACAGTGAAGCCTATCAAGCAAGAGATCAGTCATTCATTCATCGCTATGATCATTGACTTTCTAAAAAATCTATCCCTTTTCCTTTCTTTCTGTGCCCCCAAATATGTTGATATGCTGGTAAAGTAACCAGGTTGTTAGCTAGCTAGCTAGCTAGGTAACATGACTGAACAATGTGTAAACAAATACCTGTGAGTGGTTTTGGAATGACCCGCGACATGGTTTATGAACAGTGCCTAAAAATGTACTTTTTGGTCCACCAGCCACTGTAGCAGGTAGATGAAATAAGTATATGAGCCACTCAGAATTCTTACCAGCCAATACATTTATTTGCCATAATGACACAAAATAACACAAAAAAAACATTTCTCGGTTTTGTTTTTCCAGGTTTTGCAATTCCCCCGTTTTTTTTCTCAGATTTTCACTCTTATTCACACATTTTTTTTAAATAGAAAAACAACAAAATTGGATGTTCTAAATCCACAACAATGCTTAAACCACATCAGGAGACCACTTTTGAGGTCTAGGGAAGAGAATTTAGCATGATTTGAGCACATCAAGAGGCTGGTGTTTGTCTGGCTGTGTTTCTGTACTGCATGCGCAATAGCACAGTTTGCAAAAGAAAATACCACCCGATTGATACAAATCATCATGATATCCTATCATTCTGCCAGTTAAGCCTACTTTGCAGTTAATATTTAATTGGGAACATTTTATGGGAAAGCCTTTAGAAATGACTGTTTCGGCATCGCCAATTGGCTACACAAAGTGGTAGAACACAGGCATTCCCATGCTGTTACGTCATCAGAAAGTTGCAAAAAATACAAATCACTGATGTATTCTTTAATATTCTTTACATGTAGGCTTTGGATTGAACTAATCTGCGCTAACTTTTTTCTCTAAGGCACTCCGAAACAACTGCACAGGGAAGCCTATCATTACAACAATTATTATCTGGGTGATGCTCCCAAAATAAAATGTCAGGTCACACAGCAAAATATCTAGGAGCATATTCGACCAAAATGGTCTCACTTGTGTAACATTATTATAGGAATTTGCCAAATGTTTAAACAATTTGCATTTCAATCTTCTTACATCATGGTAATTTATTAGACTATTGTCTAAACATAGTTATTGCTTTTTTAAAGAAAGTTAATCAAGTAGATTTGAACCTGCGATCTGACATCTTCCAGCCCTTTAGGCCGCTTAGTCTGCTGCGCCAACAGGATCGTAATATTTCCGGTGGATTTCCCTTTACACTGAAATCGTTAAAGAGGGGCTGAACTCACCGATTCTGCCTGGGCTTTTCTGCTGCTCATTAAGAAAAATGTGATTTGCATCTTGGGGGTGTGGTTCAATGTGGGTGTGTTATGTTCGCTATATCGTACCCTGGCAGTTATTTGGGGTTCACAGCAAAGCTGTGAAAGCCCATTGTTATTGTCTGAATTATAATTTTTTCTTTCCTTGACATGGTCAAATAACTCAAGCAAAGATTGGTAACTTTTTTTCTAATTTGACACACAAATTAGATGCCATGAGTAGCTTGCCAAAAAATAATGGCACCAATGGCCTAAAGGGGGTGCTGTTATAAGCAGTCTCACTTAAACCCTCATATCCGTCGCGCCGTTTGACCTAGAGACTTGAAGTTTTAAAATGTTCCTCAAGGACCCATAAGGGATTTTTTGGGAAAACCTTTGAAAAACATATTCTCGTGAACCATAAGTCCAAATAACACTTCGGTATGTAGGCCCATGGTACATTTCTTAACTTAGTTTGAGAAAAGCTAAGGGATTGGTGAAGAGAGGAAATACGATTTTACGTGTCCATTTAAATCCTTTGTAAATCCACTCCACAAAGGCCTATCAACTTGCAACTTTTTAGGTTCATCGAAGATGTTACCATGATGAACCATGTTCAGTTTGGCATCGATATCTTTATAAATAAGGACATTATTAACTATTCACTTTTTTGACTATGTAACTCTATTGCTTAAAATAATCATAACAAATCTTCTCATAGACTACAAGTCAGATTCACTCAAAATTTGGTATTTTGACTCATCACAATAGTCCCTAATGAGTTTGAGAAAATAACATTGATGCATGCAAAGATGGCCACACTATACCAGTAGATGCATATTAGCACATACACTAATATGCTCAAATATGTAGGCACATGGTACATGTCTTAGCAAAAATCTGATTTTACATGTCCATTTAAACCACTGTAAATCCACTCCACAGTGGCCTATCAACTTGAAACTTGTCATTGCTATCATGGATGTCTTTAAGATGAACCACACTGAATTTGGTTTGAAAAAACAAGGAAACTATTAACAACTGAATGATTACCTGCTGCATTCAAAGATAACCAACCTACAGCATTAGACTAAACTTCACTTGTGCCATCCTTGTGGTATTGAGAGATAAACATGGTAATGCTGTCACTGATTTCACATAAAGGAAGATAGTTCCTACATGATAGTGCTTGTTTTGTTATCCAACTTATCTTGTCCTTTTTGTCATGCTGTGAACCCCATTCATTGCTACTTGCAGCTATATTTGTTGTTTGTCCCTCTTGAGTCACGGTAGCAACATTTTGCCCTCAAAATGTAGTTTGAAGTATTTTCTGAGAAGATCATAGTCGAGCAATTTTACATCTAGCTAAGGTGTTTTGTGCAGTATATCTCAAGTACATTTTTTTGCATGAAAACTAGTCAGTGCACTGCAGACAGTCAAGTCAGCTGCTGCTGAGCTCAGGAAATATTTCTGAGAACATGTCTACAACTTCATCAGCAAACTGTCAAACTATCATCACAGATGGAAAAATTAGCCAGATGTTTTCACCGGATGTATAAATCTGAAGCATCCGGTTGGCATTTCCACTCACCACCAAATATGGTGATGAGAGGAAGCCCAGTGGGAAAAGATGGAGCGAGATGGATTTTGGCCGATATTCTGCTAATTATCTATGAAACATTTGATCTCAATACAGTTTTCTGTTCCCAAAACTAGAATCAGTTACGAACAGAGTGGCCCAAGTTTTGTAGACTTTACCCTTTGCCAAAGTAAAAAAAAAAAAAAAAACTTGTGCAAGGGCAAATTTTGTTATTGCACACGCGCACTTCAGAATAGGCGTTACCTAACGGAAATATGCAAATATATGCTAGAACGCACCAATAGGATCTCGCTAGCTCGTTTTTGGCTCTGCCCTCTTCCTTGCTTGTTTGATTAATTTGCTCCCATTGGAAACGACAGGCTGTGGTCTAGCTTGGGTTAGTTATAAAAATATTTGCTATCGTAAATAAAGAACAAGCTACACGCTGTTTATCAGTGCCCAAAATCACTAGCTAGTAAGGCCGGGACAATACCAGTATTGTGATACTCGTTAGTATTGTGGCTAGGAAACAAAACATGAAGCGGATTTAACTTCTTTAGGAAAACAGCCCCATCATTATGTTGTCATCCAAAGTCATATTTATTTATTTTCCAAGCTATAGCACATAATATTTTACATGGAAAAAAGATTGCGATACTTGTATTGTCCCGGCCCTACTAGCTAGCTAGCTAAGTTCCATCTCTGTGTTTGTCAGTTAAGCTAGCTAGTAGCTAGCAGGCACATTGAGCAAGCAGGCCACTTTAGCTAAATAAGCTTATCAAGTCACTGGCATGTGGCGACGTATATGCTTCGGTGCCGTTTTGTTTTTACAACTTTCTCACTATCTATTACTGGAGTGTGCGTCTGTCTGGCAGTGTTTCATAGTGAATCATGTTACAAAACAGGTCGCGGCAGGACACAAGATGCTTACGAATGGGTTTTCAATTTTGGAATACTGACAAGTGGCACGTGGGATGCAAGTGCGGATTGTCTCAATTCTCATTTTGCCCAAAACAGTGAAAGACTCAAGTGATCACTATCAAACACATCAGCAAGTGGCCACTCCATAAAGGGTTTAGGGGCCAAGTGTTCTTTCAACAGAACGTTGGTGACGTGTTGTCTTATGTAAACAAGTCTGAGGCGCTGCGTAGCCTAATGGGCAGGCCTGTCTCACTGTCAGCAAAGCTGTTTCTCTGTGCATGACAGTTCTCCCTAGGTGTTACCATCCTGTGTTAGTGGGCAAGTGGGCATTATTGAAATCACAACCCAACTCTCAAATATCCAAAAATCTAGGGATTTAACAGCTTCCCAAAATCTCGCAAATCTCAGTTTTTGAAGATACTGACTTTATGACACAAATTATGCTATTTACACTTTGTAGTCAATATTTATACTACAATCAAGTTTCTGACTAATATCGATGCAACATAGACCATTTTCAACCAGAGAAGTTGGTTTTTGAGTTCAGCCTCCCTTTAAAATATGATTCAAACTATGGCTGTCTCAGTACATATGCACATATATGTACACCTCACCACAATCTGTCAGGCAATAATTTTACATGATTTCTGAAATCAAGTTCGTAGGGAAAATAAAAAGTCAAAACATCCCAACTTTACAGTATATAAAGAGGATTGGTAGAGTAAGAAATAGAAGAGGAAACTTATTTTTATAGATTTTGTTATCCTCTCTCACAGACAAAGACCCCAACATGGAGGTCAGAGTAAAGGTGTGAACAGGCTTAACATTTTTGTTAGTCCCATCCCAGTGGTGTAGTGGATTAATTCCAGGGATAACACTTCAAAGCTCCCAGGTTCGATCCCCGCTTAAGACTATCAACAACATGGTAAAACGTATTTTACCATGTTGTAAACTATGTTTGTACAAGCAATGTCTAATACACGGTCTAATTAACTGTCACGTTACAAATAATTGCAAAATGTCTTTCTACATTAATTGTTGTACAGACATATTTCTCAACAGTAAAATAGCACTAACACATGAAAGAAACCTCAATCGACTGTTCAAAACTTAATTGTATTATTCTAGGAACATGGGAATAACATTCTAAGAACATTAAAGGAAAGTTTTGTGCACCCTGATAGAAACATTGTAAGAATGTGATCACAACTGGACATAGAGTGTTTTGGGAACCTATATCTTGGAATGTCCCCACACTGTTCCTACAATCTTAATGACATGTTTTTTTAACTTTTAAATAACAGAAATAATGTGTTTGGTGAACATTTTTGCAACAGTAGGGGAATGTTTTGTGCACCCTAATACAAATGTGCATTTCAGCACAACTGGACAGATTTTGTGGTTTGGGAACCGATCTCATGTAATGTCACTGCACTGTTCTCACAACATAATTACACGTTTTGGGAACTTGAAAAGAACGTAACAAATATGTTCTGGTAACATTCTTGCAACATTGTTTAATCATCAACACGACTGGACAGATTTTGTGTTATTAGAACTTTTGCAGGTAATGTTCTTACACCTTTCCTACAACTTCACAGAACATTCACAGAACACGTTTTGGTTTGTTGGGAAGACATCATCATACATCACATCCTATCAGTGAGCTCTTGTTTCCATGACAACACGTCTAATAGCGGGTAATAGGGATAATAGAGTCGTAAAAAAAATTATCTAATCTGATGTCATAATGCTGAGACTTCCTTTTAATCCCATCTAGTAGTTTGGATTAGGTTGTTGTATCATGACACATGAAAAATCAGCGAACCGTAAAAAGGTCATTTTGACCTTTTTAGGGTTACTGACAACACAAAAACGTTGGCCAGCTCTATTGTTCCTGCGTTAAGACTGTGGTAAAACAGGATGAATGTTTTAAAATATTAGCGCACAGCTGGGATTAGGACCCGCAGTGATAACTAGTAATCTGTGGATGCAGAGTAGACACACACACACACACACACACACACACACAAACTAACAGACTCTAAGGAGTAGTTACCCAGGTCAAACAGACAGGCAGCCATACTTACCCCTTATTTCTGAGACTTTATGCTAGAAGCAATAAAGAAAATAAACTGTAAACTCTTTAATCGTGGACCATACTATTTTGGCATCTATGGGCTAGCTGGTTTTAACTCCACCAACAAAGACACGTTCTGCTAACGTGAACAGAAAAAACAACACAATGATGGAAAGGGTATGGGATTTATGGAATGTGGTTGTTTGCCTGGGTTGAGTGGAGTTGAGCGTCAGAAATCCCACTCAGGCGCTCGACAGCCTTTTTCCCGCTCCGCTAAAAATCGCTTAGTGCTCACAGGGGGAAAAAAATGCAGCTCCATTCATTACATTATTTTGTTTAAAAATCGAATTTAGCAAACACCCCATATACATTTGTCTTGACCTGACTGCAGTTCAGCGTCGTTACCGACTTCAGTAGGCAAATGCTCACCTTCAATAGCCACTGGCACGATGGAGAAGAAGTGTGCGCTTCACGAATGAATACCGGTTTCAACTGTACCGGGCAGATGGCAGGCAGCTTGTATGGCGTCATTTGGGAAAGCGGTTTGCTGATGTCAACGTTGTGAACAGAGTTCCCCATGGTGGCGGTGGGGTTATGGTATGGGCAGGCATAAGCTACGGACAACGAACACAATTGCATTTTATTGATGGAAATTTGAATGCACAGAGATACCATGACGAGATCCTGAGGCCCATTGTCTTTCCATTCATCCGCTGCCATCAACTCATGTTTCAGCATGATAATGCACAGCCCCATGTCGCAAGGATCTGTACACAATTCCTGGAAACTGAAAATGTCCCAGTTCTTCCATGGCCTGCATACTCACCAGACATGTCACCCATTGAGCATGTTTGGGACGCTCTGGATCGACGTGTACGACAGCGTGTCCAGTTCCCGCCAATATTCAGCAACTTCGCACAGCCATGGAAGAGGAGTGGGACAATATTCCACAGAGCACAATCAACAGCATGATCAACTCTATGCGAAGGAGCGCTGCATGAGGCAAATGGTGGTTACACCAGTACTGACTGGTTTTCTGATCCCACGCCACTACCTTTTGTTTAAGGCATCTTTGACCAACAGATGCATATCTGTATTCCCAGTCATGTGAAATCCATAGATTAGGGCCTAATGAATTTATTTCAATTGATTGATATGAACCAACCTATAACCAAGTAAAGTCTTTTAAATTGTTTCATTTTGCATTTATTTTTGTTCAGTGTGGTATGTATAAGCTGGAAGTAGAAGTCTAAGTATTGCTGACCATTAGTTTACTCCAATTAGGGGAAGTGTAGTAGGTTTAGGATAAAATAATAAAGAAGGAAAAAATATTTTTAATAATAGGGGATTAGAAATTATGCAAACAATTGCATTGATAGAACCCACAATCTATCTGCAATATTAAAGCTGTTCTACCCCCCTATCTAAAGCCTCGCAATTTGAAGTCAATCTGAGTTGGGCTGGCCTTGGTGGGCTAGCTCGAATTGCATTTCCACTTCCTCCAGAATAGAAATTGTCATGTTGCTAGCTAGCTTCGCTAATGTTCCTAAGAAATTGTAGAAAGTCCTCTTAGCTACAACTAGCTAGATAACTAGCTAGTTTGCGAGATGGTGAAGAAAGAATTGTATTACCCTCCCCACGCTGTAACTGTTACCCCATACTCTCAACGCCAGCTAGCCAAATGTTTAGCTTGCTATCTATCTAAACGGTTAGCGTTGTCGCTAGCATAACAGGCTATCTAGCTAGCTTGATTCCTAACCTTGCTTGCCTTGGCATTGGCTACTAGCTAGCAGGCTAACCAAACACACCAAACAACAGGTTTGATAAGATGTAACTAGCTAGCTTTCAATCCATGCTAGCTCACGTTAGCTATCTAGCTGTAGTTTCAACTCTGATTTGCTAGCATTTGGGGGCTGACTGTTCTCATAAACATATGTGTAGTGCAAAAATAAATGAAGGATCCAAGTATGTTGGTAATTCATGTCATGTCCGACTACTGCTTGTCCATGTGCTAGCTAACAGCAACAAACCCAGATGAGCTAAACGTGAAAGCATCCAGTAGAGATCAGCTTCTCATTAGCTAGCTAACATTAGCTATATTATAGCTATAAAGCATCATGTTTACTGTTAATGTTTTGAAATAACATATATCTAGTTGATTGTATATACGTTATATACATAGTCTTAACAAGTACAAGCTAAGCTTTTCTAGCTATAATATTTAGCTACCTAGCTTTGCAAACATTAGCCTAGCTAGTTAGTGAGCTAGCATCACGTGTAGGTGATAGAAAAAAAGTTGTTTTTATTGCAAGCTAAAGCATACCGTTAGCTAGGAAACGTTAGCTTGCTGGCTCACTAGCTAACGTTACGTGTATGATCTGTGTAGTAATATTATTTTAATCAGAAAGCCATTTGCATTGGTAGTTATAGCCTAATGTAACCTAGCTAACATTGTTAGCTTTAGCTACCTGCAGATTCATACTACAGCTATGACAATGTTTGTATTGGTAGTAGTATGAGTTGGGATTATACTGGTTCATTGTTTAGCTAGCTAGCTACCTAGCTAGCTACATGTCTAATAAAACATTCCACTTTGGCCGGATTATTAAATGACTCATCAAATTAGCCAGGTGTGTCTGGGGGATGACTACAGCCATCTATTGTATTTCATAAAAATGTGTAGACAATAGTGACCCATCCACTTAGCTAGATGTGGCTGGGGGGTGGTTATAGCATTTCCTTCACATGACCCATCAATTTAGACAAGTGTGTCGGGTAAATGTCATCTAATAATGATAGAAATTTATGAAATATTTTTATCTGGACACTTTCTGTTTTTGATATTGCTACTATGCAAGTAACCACTTATAATAATAATAATAATAATAATAATAATAATATGCCATTTAGCAGACGCTTTTATTCAAAGCGACTTACAGTCATGTGCGCACTTCACTGTACCAGTTACACATTCTGTATCCTGCGCATGTGACAAATGAACTTAGATTTTATTTGATATAGTGTGTGTTAACCAAATGGCCTCATGTGAATCCTTAAAGAGATGGGTGGGGCTAAGGATTAAGAGAGGGTGAACGATGCTGAATGGGTGTAGACAAAGAAGAGCTCTCCAGTAGGTGTACCAAAACATTCAAGGGCCATTTTCTCAAAAGGGGGTTTCAAGTTTATCAGCTTTCAAAGCAGAATGACTTTCCCATTGTTCCTCAACTGCAGTGTATGATATACCATTTTCTAGCTCTGAGTCTCTACTTTTATCCAATGTAAACATGTAAACATGTAAAAAAACTTTCAAATTTTGCTACATAAGACCGAACCAAGTGATTCATAAGACAACTAGACCAATGATAATTCAATAATCAATATTGTGTTGCACCTTTAACCAATAGCCTAACAAATGAACAACTCTTACAAATACAGTACAAAGACTTTTGATTGTCTTTAAGACATCCTATATATGACATTTCTGTCAGACCGCCTAGCCAATCTATTAACATACAGAAACACCCACCATATAATTCATATCATATTACCTAGTACAAGTCAAATGTTTTGAGAATGACACAAATACTAATTTTCACAAAGTCTGCTGCCTCAGTTTTTATGATGGCAATTTGCATATACTCCAGAATGTTATGAAGAGTGATCAGATGAATTGCAATTAATTGGAAAGTCCCTCTTTGCCATGAAAATTAACTTAATCCCCCCAAAACATTTCCACTGCATTTCAGCCCTGCCACAATAGGACCAGCTGACCTCATGTCAGTGATTCTCTCGTTAACACAGGTGAGAGTGTTGACGAGGACAAGGCTGGAGATCACTCTGTCATGCTGATTGAATTAGGATAACAGACTGGAAGCTTTGAAAGGAGGGTGGTGCTTGAAATCATTGTTCTTCCTCTGTTAACCATGGTTACTTGCAAGGAAACACGTGCCGTCATCATTGATTTGCACAAAAAGGGCTACAAGACCATCGCCAAGCAGCTTGGTGAGAAGGTGACAACAGTTGGTGCAATTATTCGCAAATGGAAGAAACAAAAAAGACCTGTCAATCTCCCTCTGCCTGGGGCTCCATGCAAGATCTCACCTCGTGGAGTTGCAATGATCATGAGAACGGTGAGGAATCAGCCCAGAACTACACGGGAGGATCTAGTCAATGATCTCAAGGCAGCTGGGACCATAGTCATCAAGAAAACATTTGGTAACACACTATGCCGTGAAGGACTGAAATCCTGCAGCGCCCGCAAGGTCCCCCTGCTCAAGAAAGCACATATACAGTGGGGAAAAAAAGTATTTAGTCAGCCACCAATTGTGCAAGTTCTCCCACTTAAAAAGATGAGAGAGGCCTGTAATTTTCATCATAGGTACACGTCAACTATGACAGACAAAATGAGAAAAAAAATTCCAGAAAATCACATTGTAGGATTTTTAATGAATTTATTGGCATATGATGGTGGAAAATAAGTATTTGGTCAATAACAAAAGTTTCTCAATACTTTGTTATATACCCTTTGTTGGCAATGACACAGGTCAAACGTTTTCTGTAAGTCTTCACAAGGTTTTCACACACTGTTGCTGGTATTTTGGCCCATTCCTCCATGCAGATCTCCTCTAGAGCAGTGATGTTTTGGGGCTGTCGCTGGGCAACACAGACTTTCAACTCCCTCCAAAGATTTTCTATGGGGTTGAGATCTGGAGACTGGCTAGGCCACTCCAGGACCTTGAAATGCTTCTTACGAAGCCACTCCTTCGTTGCCCGGGCAGTGTGTTTGGGATCATTGTCATGCTGAAAGACCCAGCCACGTTTCATCTTCAATGCCCTTGCTGATGGAAGGAGGGTTTCACTCAAAATCTCACGATACATGGCCCCATTCATTCTTTCCTTTACACGGATCAGTCGTCCTGGTCCCTTTGCAGAAAAACAGCCCCAAAGCATGATGTTTCCAACCCCATGCTTCACAGTAGGTATGGTGTTCTTTGGATGCAACTCAGCATTCTTTGTCCTCCAAACATGACGAGTTGAGTTTTTACCAAAAAGTTATATTTTGGTTTCATCTGACCATATGACATTCTCCCAATCCTCTTCTGGATCATCCAAATGCACTTCAGACGGGCCTGGACATGTACTGGCTTAAGCAGGGGGACACGTCTCGCACTGCAGGATTTGAGTCCCTGGCGGCGTAGTGTGTTACTGATGGTTGGCTTTGTTACTTTGGTCCCAGCTCTCTGCAGGTCATTCACTAGGTCCCCCCGTGTGGTTCTGGGATTTTTGCTCACCGTTCTTGTGATCATTTTGACCCCACGGGGTGAGATCTTGCGTGGAGCCCCAGATCGAGGGAGATTATCAGTGGTCTTGTATGTCTTCCATTTCCTAATAATTGCTCCCACAGTTGATTTCTTCAAACCAAGCTGCTTACCTATTGCAGATTCAGTCTTCCCAGCCTGGTGCAGGTCTACAATTTTGTTTTTGGTGTCCTTTGACAGCTCTTTGGTCTTGGCCATTGTGAAGTTTGGAGTGTGACTGTTTGAGGTTGTGGACAGGTGTCTTTTATACTGATAATAAGTTCAAACAGGTGCCATTAATACAGGTAACGAGTGGAGGACAGAGGAGCCTCTTAAAGAAGAAGTTACAGGTCTGTGAGAGCCAGAAATCTTGCTTGTTTGTAGGTGACCAAATACTTATTTTCCACCATAATTTGCAAATAAATTCATTAAAAATCCTACAATGGGATTTTCTGGATTTTTTTTTCTCAATTTGATTGTCATAGTTGACGTGTACCTATGATGAAAATTACAGGCCTCTCTCATCTTTTTAAGTGGGAGAACTTGCACAATTGGTGGCTGACTAAATACTTTTTTTCCCCACTGTACATGCCCGTCTGAAGTTTGCCAATGAACATCTGAATGATTCAGAGGAGAACTGGGTGAAAGTGTTGTGGTCAGATGAGACCAAAATGGAGCTCTTTGGCATCAACTCAACTCGCTGTGTTTGGAGGAGGAGGAATGCTGCCTATGACCCCAAGAACACCATCCCCACCTTCAAACATGGAGGTGGAAACGTTATGCTTTGGGGGTGTTTTTCTGCTAAGGAGACAGGACAACTTCACCACATCAAAGGGACGATGGATGGGGCCATGTACTGTCAAATCTTGGGTGAGAACCTCCTTCTCTCAGCCAGGGCATTGAAAATGGGTCGTGGATGGGTATTCCAGCATGACAATGACCCAAAACATACGGCCAAGGCAACAAGGAGTGGCTCAAGAAGAAGGACATTAAGGTCCTGGAGTGACCTAGCCAGTCTCCAGACCTTAATCCCATAGGAAATATGTGGAGGGAGCTGAAGGTTTGAGTTGCCAAACGTCAGCCTCAAAACCTTAATGACTTGGAGAAGATCTGCAAAGAGGAGTGGAACAAAATCCCTCCTGAGATGTGTGCAAACCTGGTGGCCAACTACAAGAAACGTCTGACCTCTGTGATTGCCAACAAGGGTTTTGCCACCAAGTACTAAGTCATGTTTTGCAGAGGGGTCAAATACTTATTTCCCTCATTAAAATGCAAACCAATTTATAACATTTTTGACATGCGTTTTTCTGGATTTATTTGTTGTTATTCTGTCTCTCACTGTTCAAATAAACCTACCATTAAAATTATAGACTGATCATGTCTTTGTCAGTGGGCAAACGTACAAAATCAGCAGGGGATCAAATACTTTTTTCCCTCACTGTATGTCCCCTTTTGTGTTTTACACCTCCAGCAGAATAATTATATTTCTGTGTGCATGATATTCACTGGCATATAGTACGTTCTATGGATGGTCTAAAACTGCAGTAATTGCGGGGGGACTAACATGCTATTTCAGAATGTGGGGTGGGGTCACGTAAAAAAAAAAATCTAGCTCCGTAGTGTACAGTAGCTGCCATTAGTGCAGCAGCGAAAAACCGGAAACAGTAATTCCAATAAAATCCCCCGCAATTAGACCCCCCCCTCCCCCTCTCCCTCTCCTCGCCGCGAGAGATAGTCCTATGAGTCTGGATCTGAGCACCTCCACGACGATTTCTAGAATATAAAGACATTCTAACTGTTCTGGTTGGTCCGAGAAACTGATGGGTTGGGCCAGAGCAAGAACACACGTGGGTAAAGCAGTGCTTTGATACTCAGATTGGTTAGAAATTATCCAATTGCTGATGACTTTGTTTTGTGCAACACCCCTCATTTTGACATCACCTCAAACGACTTCAATGATGGCAGTCTCAGACTTAAGTACAGTATGGAGCAAACAATAGAGCAGCAGAATAATTCCGTTTGAGTTGTCAAGCAAGGCTATTGTAAGAAGCTTCAACATTGCCAACAACATGTCGTAGGCTATTAAAAAGGGACCTACCTGATGAAGTGTGGCCACTGTGTTAAAAAACAACTAGCTTTTTCTCTAATCTATTGATGATCAGATACTTCTGTTGTAACTGTGGCTCTGTTGCGCTCATATTTTACAGTTGATCGACAACTTTTCCACTGTTACAAACTTGGACTCTTTTTTTAAAATGTTGTACATTAGCCTATAAAAATCCAAAGGTCTCTGGTGCTGCTGCATGGGCTCATTCGTTGTCTTGCTGTCAATTACACAGGCTGTGTGACCTATTTCTTGGTCGACTCATATCAGCATCTCTGTGCATTAGTGATGGGGTAGGCTAAATACATAAAACAGTGCATTCGGAAAGTATTCAGACCCCTTGACTGTTTCCACATTTTGTTATGTTACAAACTTAAATATCACATTTACATAAGTATTCAGACCCTTTACTCAGTACTTTGTTGAAGCACCTTTGGCAGCGATTACTGCCTTGAGTCTTCTTGGGTATGACTCTACAAGCTTGGCACACCTGTATTTGGGGAGTTTCTCCCATTTATTCTTTGCAGATCCTCTCAGGCTCTGTCAGGTTGGATGGGGAGCGAAGCTGCACAGATATTTACACATCTCTCCAGAGATGTTAGATCGGGTTCAAGTCCGGGCTCTGGCTGGGCCACTCAAGGACATTCAGAGATTTGTCCCGAAGCCACTCCTGCTTTGTCTTGGCTGTGTGCTTACGGAAGTTGTCCTGTTGGAAGGTGAACCTTTGCCTCAGTCTGAGGTCTTGAGCGCTATGGAGAAGGTTTTCATCAAGGATCTCTCTGTAATTTGCTCTGTTCATCTTTCCCTCTCCTGACTAGTCTCCCAGTCCCTGCCACTGAAAAACATCCCCACAGCATTATGCTGCCACCAGCATACTTCACCGTAGGGATGGTGCCAGTTTTCCTCCAGACATGACGCTTGGCATTCAGGCCAAAGAGTTCAATCTTGGTTTCATCAGACCAGAGAATCTTGTTTCTCATGGTCTGAGAGTCCTTTAGGTGCCTTTTGGCAAACTCCAAGTGGGCTGTCATGTGCCTTTTACTGAGGAGTGGCTTCTGTCTGGCCACTCTACCATAAAGGCCTGATTTGGTGGAGTGCTGCAGAGATGGTTGTCCTTCTGGAAGGTTCTCCCTTCTCCATAGAGGAACTCTGGAGCTCTGTCAGAGTGACAATCGGGTTCTTGGTCACCACCCTGACCAAGGCCCTTCTCCCCCGATTGCTCAGTTTGGCCCGGCGCCAGCTCTAGGAAGAGTCTTGGTGGTTCCAAACTTCCATTTTAAGAATGATTGAGGCTGCTGTGTTCTTGGGGATCTTCAATGCTGCAGACAATTTTTGGTACCCTTCCCCAGATCTGTGCCTCGACACAATCCTTTCTCGGAGCTCTACGGACAATTCCTTCAACCTCATGGCTTGGTTTTTGCTCTGACATGCACTGTCAACTGTGGGACCTTATATAGACAGGTGTGTGCCTTTCCAAATCATGTCCAATCAATTGAATTTACCACAGGTGAACTCCAATCAAGTTGTAGAAACATCTCAAGGATGATCAATGAAACAGGATGCACCTGAGCTCAATTTCGTGTTTCATAGCAAAGGGTCTGAATATTTATGTAAATAAGATATTTATTTGATTTATTTTGTAATTTGCAAACATTTCCAAAACCTGTTTTCGCTTTGTCATTATGGGGTGTTGTGTATAGATTGACGAGGGAATACACATTTCAAGGGGCCTGAATACTTTCCGAATGCACTGATGTAGGAAATGAAAAAATGTTGGTCAGAGCATGCTCAGAGCTTGTGGCTGAGTGCAACTGGAGTGAGAGAGAAGGCCGACGCTCCAACATGATTTTAATCCGCTCCACGCTCTAGCCAAATTACGCACGCTCCACTCCTTGCTCCACTCCACTCACATCCTCTGATTCACATGGCACCAACGGAAACCCTTGTTTTCGTCTTCTGTTGCATAACCTTTTGCTATGTATTAATACCGTGTGCACTAATGAAGTGTCTTCATCTGCTGTTCTACCTGATGTTCTACCTGGTTTCACCTAGTATTTTGCTTGGTATTTAACCTGGAATTGTACCTGGTGTTGTACCAGGTAAGCGTGATCTGTATCCTGACTACAGTGAGGGCAGCGCGGCTGGAGGGGAGAGCAGACGGTACTCTAACGACTCCACCAAGTCAGGTAAGGTGCAGGGGTTAAAATGCTTAATCATGTTTGGTTGGAACAAAATAGTGTTTTTGGTAGCACTTTAATGTACAGTGCTGAAATAACAGGATAACATCCGGAAAGTAACAGTAAACAACAGGGAAATAAGATGGAAACATCCAGTTAAGAATGCAGTAATAACCCATTAATAGACAGTATGTAGCTGCTAAATACTGATAGAAAGTGTGATGCATTTTCCTTGTTATGTAGAAACAATTATTTGTTACTGAAAACTATCAATAATAGAGGCTAATAAGCACCGTCTATACTTATTAAGAATGTACTTGGAATGATTACGAGGCTGTAATGTACTGATAGGATGCATAGGGTGTGAGTAGCTCCGTTTTGTACCGACAAATCTATGGTTTATATGTAGAAACCAGACAACAAAGTTTAAATCAAGCCTCTAAACTTGATCAATCAATATACCCCCAAGCAACTGGGAGAGTGTGAGCGATCAGCTTTGTACAACAGCGAAGCAAACAGTTGGTTAAACACCTCAGCGACACGAATCCAACAGGACATGGCCTCCTGCAAAGGAAAAGGAAAAGACAAAGGGCAGCTTGGAGACGCAAACCAACAAGCTGCTTTTTAATCTGTTGTTAAAAAAGTAGATTCGCTCGTGAAGACTATAGAGGCTATCGTGTCAGACACGCAAAAAACGTGCGCATGAACAAACAAGAAAAAATAGCCTTTTGGAAACAAACTTGCAAACTTTACAAGAGGAATTGGACCAGCAAGAAAACAGAATGAGATCTAACAACATGAGAATATTGTCCTTTAAAAATATATATATTATTTTAATTTAAGCATATACATATCCTTTTTTAAAAATATATTTCCCTTTATTAGAATATTGTCCTTACCAGAAGACGAGGAAAGAGGAGACAGTCACTGGAGGAAAATGGGATCAATTCTCAACTCAGTTTCCCGGCAAACCTTTCTACTCGAAGGCCTACAAACATTAAGCGTAATGGAGACCTCCATGGACAGAGTGGAGCCCCCTGCACTGAGAAAAAGCAATTAACGCAGGCTACATACAGTGATACCTAAGACCCAACACAATATATACTCTACTTTCCCCAGGTAACTGTTAATCTCAATGAAGTAATGATAAAGTAGCCGATGCCAATGAGCTACATGGACACTGATGAGACAATTCAAAGGGGGAAATATAGCATGACATAGACTGATCAGGTGAATTCAGGTGAAAGCTATGATTCCTTATTGATATCACTAGTTAAATCAGGGAATCAGACACTTCCCTGAAGTATGTGTGGTGCCTCCACTCATCTCACTTCGGTCTTTCGGTGGACCCACTCTCCCCAAGTAGAGCCCCACCAGCCACTATACTTTAATTTAATTCACAAGGTATTATAAACTGACCACAGTATTTAAGTGGCAGTCTTTCTCTAATGTATTTACAATGACATAATCCACAGACTTTTGGTACATTAGGAGAGGAGTTGGTGCTTAAAAGCCCTAAAAAGCCAGTGCCTCAAAGTACAAAGAAGTACTTGCTTTGTTTTTTGTGTGTTCTTTGTTAAATGTTTGCTCCGCCTACATGTTCACATGTTCTATATGTAATGTGTACAATAACTATATATTCATACTATGACTCTTCCATATCCATGGGATGTCCACCGCCCTCATATGACATGTCTGCTAAAGACATGGAGCCTCCAAAGAGGCTGAAAAATGTCATCTCTACAAATATTTTACAGAACACCTAGAGATTGGCTATTTCCAACTACAAAATACTTTTTTCTCAAAGTAAAAAAAGCTATTCAAAATGGACTACATTTTTATCTCCAAAAATACACTCAACAATATACTGGGTTAAAAAAATCCATAATATCTTTTGGACATCAGAGCAATATTGAGGGAATTTTATTTGAGTCAGAAAAGGATACTCGTATGATAGGTAAGAAAGCCAATCCAACTGACAATCTCTTAAAAATATATAAACTATTGGAATCAAGACCTAAAAAGAACTGGTATTGGCACAAGATGGAGGGAGTGTTGGAACATAACTAACGAATATTATACAAGAGACCAAATTCTCAAATTCTATAGCACAAGGCAGAGTCATGTCTTAAGTGTAAAGCTAACAGTGACTCAATGATTCATACTTTCTGGGAATGCTATAAAGTTGGAAAGTTATGGGCGGGATTTGAAAGTTGGCTGTCAGAAGTTTTACAATATAAATATACTTTTAATCTGTCTATTTGCATATTTCAAGACTTGGCATATGATGGTACGGTGAGATACCCAATGGGTTGGTCTGTACTTTTCTCGTCAATCATTTTGAAAAAATATTTTGCTTAAAAACTGGAAATCAAATGACCATCATTAAGACAGTGGATGAATCAAATGCATTATTATTTAAATATTGAAAAAATATGGGCAACAGAGAGAAATAGAATAGCTCAATTGGAGGTCATATGGCATAGCGCAGTGGTCACCAACCGTTCCTGAGTCAAGATAACTTTCTGAGTCAAAATGCAAGCCGAGATCTATCGCTCAGATCTTTATTTTTAACATGACTTAAAAAACGTAAGCCTATGCAACATTAGCTAATTAAAACCAGCTCTGTAGCAATGAGGTTTGTGCAGTAGGCTATAGGCCCAATACATTATCACTGCATATTGGCTATGCTTGAATTACCCTGCCAATGTTGTTCTTCCCAGATCATTTTGAAATTATATTTCAAACTTTTAGGTATATGATCACACTGGTAATATAGAGTTTGTTGTGTTTGTTGTATTGTGAAGCACATTTACTGCACATTTACTGGACTGATGGCCTGCATCTGATGGTCAGTCTAAGGGGAGGGAGGGAGCAGCGGTGAGATTGCCTCTCACCCAACTCACAGCCCCTCCTCTCTCCCTCCCTCCGCTGAGAAAAGGGGAGGCAGTCTTCCAGCTGATGGCAAAACTTAAGTTGCACTGCATTATTTCTGCCTCATGCACCAATTAATGTTGTTACTCCTATGACCAGAGACCAAATATTCCTCAATATTAAAAAAGACACAAGCTGCTCATAATAACGCAAGCTTAACGAAACACTTTGCTATACTCATTCATAGCAGCTGCAGTGCTGGTTGTAGTGTGAGTGGAAGTATGGAGAACACACATTTTATGGCTTATAAGTGTTGAACAAAGTGTTGACAGTGTTCAATAACAACTTGAACATGAACTTACTCATAAAAACAGCAGCTCTTTGCTGTATTCGTTGACTCTCTTTAGTCATGGTTTTAAAAGTTTGTAAATCTCACATTATGAACTTTGCTGTGCGTTCAAGGCTTCTTTTTAGTCTATGGCGCGAGGAAACTGTGCAGACACGGTGATCTGAGCTATCTGATTGGCCAACAGTAGGCCTATAAGTGCACTTGATTTGCTCTCTGGGCCTGCCGATTAGGCAGAGTTCTACCTTCAGACACATTAAATGGTGCAAAATGGGAACACTTTGCCTTCCCGGCGCTAGGGCTTCTGAATCAAATGCACCTACCGCCAACATCAGAAAAATAAAGAATAATAGGAACGCAAAGCTTTATCGTTGGATTTTTTACAGAAATGTTTTGTTGATCAACTAGGAATGCCTTGTCGACCGGTTGGTGATCACTGACATAGTCTTACAAGCACTAAAAATGGAAGGGTGGAAACGTGGGTCTGAGCATGCGTTGTCTTTTGTGTATGTATGGTTTATATTGTTTGATTTGTGTTTTTTTATCTTACAAAAAAAATACAGTGAGGGGAAAAAAGTATTTGATCCCCTGCTGATTTTGTAAGTTTGCCCACTGACAAAGAAATGATCACTCTATAATTTTAATGGTAGGTTTATTTGAACAGTGAGAGACAGAATAACAACAAAAAAATCCAGAAAAACGCATGTCAAAAATGTTATAAATTGATTTGCATTTTAATGAGGGAAATAAGTATTTGACCCCCTCTCAATCAGAAAGCATTTCTGGCTCCCAGGTGTCTTTTATACAGGTAACGAACTGAGATTAGGAGCACACTCTTAAAGGGAGTGCTCCTAATCTCAGCTTGTTACCTGTATAAAAGACACCTGTCCACAGAAGCAATCAATCAGATTCCAAACTCTCCACCATGGCCAAGACCAAAGAGCTCTCCAAGGATGTCAGGGACAAGATTGTAGACCTACACAAGGCTGAAATGGGCTACAAGACCATCGCCAAGCAGCTTGGTGAGAAGGTGACAACAGTTGGTGCGATTATTCGCAAATGGAAAAAACACAAAATAACTGTCAATCTCCCTCGGCCTGGGGCTCCATGCAAGATCTCACCTTGTGGAGTTGCAATGATCATGAGAACGGTGAGGAATCAGCCCAGAACTACACGGGAGGATCTTGTCAATGATCTCAAGGCAGCTGGGACCATAGTCACCAAGAAAACAATTGGTAACACACTACGCCGTGAAGGACTGAAATCTTGCAGCGCCCGCAAGGTCCCCCTGTTCAAGAAAGCACATATACAGGGCCGTCTGAAGTTTGCCAATGAACATCTGAATGATTCAGAGGAGAACTGGGTGAAAGTGTTGTGGTCAGATGAGACCAAAATGGAGCTCTTTGGCATCAACTCAACTCGCCGTGTTTGGAGAACACCATCCCCACCGTCAAACATGGAGGTGGAAACATTATGCTTTGGAGTCGTTTTTCTGCTAAGGGGACAGGACAACTTCACTGCATCAAAGGGACGATGGACGGGGCCATGTACCATCAAATCTTGGGTGAGAACCTCCTTCCCTCAGCCAGGGCATTGAAAATGGGTCGTGGATGGATATTCCAGCATGACAATGACCCAAAACACACGGCCAAGGCAACAAAGGAGTGGCTCAAGAAGAAGCACATTAAGGTCCTGGAGTGGCCTAGCCAATCGCCAGACCTTAATCCCATAGAAAATCTGTGAGGGAGCTGAAGGTTTGAGTTGCCAAACGTCAGCCTCGAAACCTTAATGACTTGGAGAAGATCTGCAAAGAGGAGTGGAACAAAATCCCTCCTGAGATGTGTGCAAACCTGGTGGCCAACTACAAGAAACTTCTGACCTCTGTGATTGCCAACAAGGGTTTTGCCACCAAGTACTAAGTCATGTTTTGCAGAGTGGTCAAATACTTATTTCCCTCATTAAAATGCAAATCAATTTATAACATTTTTGACATGTGTTTTTCTGGATTTATTTGTTGTTATTCTGTCTCTCACTGTTCAAATAAACCTACCATTAAAATTATAGACTGATCATGTCTTTGTCAGTTGGCAAACGTACAAAATCAGCAGGGGATCAAATACTTTTTTCCCTCACTGTATATATACTGTATATAATAATGATGAATGTACTTAGAACTCTCGTAGACAGATTGTTTATTTAACAGAAACGTTTGAGAAACAACATACTAATTCTGTATGTGGAATCTCAACTAGGGCTATTACGGTGACTGTATTACCGCCACACCGGCGGTCACAAGTCATGACGGCAGTCAAATTCCACGTAACTGTTTAGTCACAGTAATTAGGCTTCTCCATGCTCTGATGCTGCTGATGGTCATTAGTAGCCTACCAAACTTGCTTAACTGCCTGGTACTCAGCACTCTATTGTCCCTCTAATCACTCTGACATCAATGCAAATGTTATCAAAAATCGAATCAAACACTTCATGACAGCCCATGAGCTCATGTTGCGCAACATTTCTATAGGCTATGCAATTGCGTGAGAAAACAGAGTTTTGATGGCCTCTATTAACCTCTACGGGATCGGTGTCCCTTATATGGGACGGTTGTTGCTCAATATGCAATATTCAAATGTGGGAACTGGGTTCTACAGTTTGACCTCTGACTCCACACCCACCTCGCCCGGCCATCTAGATGTGTGAAGGTTAGTGTCTTTTCTGTAGGGAAGCTAATGATCCATCATTTATGACATTCCTGGGAGTGTGCAAACTTACATTTTGTATTACCATAGCATTTTTGTATGTTCTCTATATTTATGTACTTGAATACCAATTCGGCACATTTGGGAAAACTCTTGGCAGACTTGATACAAAATATTGTGTAGTGATGTAATTCTTCACTGGATCAGTCTGAAACTTTGCACACACACTGCTGCCATCTGGTGGACAGCATCTAAATTACATCTAGAATCCTACATCACTCTCTGGCCTTTCGCTTGCGTTTCAAAGATGATGCAACAACAACAACAACAACAAAAAAGGCATGTTTTTTTTGTTTGAATTATCTTTTACCAGATCTAATGTGTTATATTCTCCTACATTAATTTCACATTTCCACAAACTTCAAAGTGTTTCCTTTCAAATGATATCAAGATATGCATATCCTTGCTTCAGGTCCTGAGCTACAGGCGGTTAGATTTGGGTATGTAATTTTAGGTGAAAATTGAAAAAAAGGATTAGGCCTACTACATTTATTTCTCGACTTTCCTAATATTAAGAACATTGCTTCTCATCCGCTATTCGCTATTTAAGTGCATAGATTACATGTATTTTTTTCCCCTGCCCCTGTTTCGAGACAGGTGCGTGATAGTGGCCCATTTTAAATCAAAACAAATTTCACACATACAGTGCATTCGGAAAGTATTCAGACCCCTTGACTTTTCCACATTTTGTTATGTTACAGCCTTATTCTAAAATGGATTAAATGTTTTCCCCTCATCAACCTACACACGATACCCCATAATGACAAAGGGAAAACATGTTTTTAGACACTTTTGCTAAAAATAATATAAATACCTTATTTACAAAAGTATTCAGACCATTTACTCAGTACTTTGTTGAATCACCTTTTGGCAGCGATTACAGCCTAGAGTCTTATTGGGTATGACGCTACAAGCTTGGCACACCTGTATTTGGGGAGTTTCTCCCATTCTTCTCTGCAGATCCCCTCAAGCTTTGTCAGGTTGGATGGGGAGCGTTGCGGCACAGCTATTTTCAGTTCTCCAAAGATGTTCGATCAGGTTCAAGTCCGGGCTCTGGCTGGGCCACTCAAGGACATTCAGAGACTTGTCCCAAAGCCACTCCTGTGTTGTCTTGGCTGTGTGCTTAGGGTCGTTGTCCTGTTGGAAGTTGAACCTTCGCCCCAGTCTGAGGTCCTGAGCACGCCAACATCTAGTGTGTTCCAACATGTAGTGGAAAGCCTTCCCAGAAGAGTGGAGGCTGTTATAGCAGCAAAGGAGGGACCAACTCCATATTAATGCCCATTATTTTGGATTGAGATGTTCGACAAGCAGGAGTACTTTTGGTGATGTAGTTTATCTTTAACAAGTTATTACTGCATTCTTACCTGGTCGTTGCAATCTTATTTACTGTTTACTATTACTTTCTGGACGTTACTGTTATTTCAGCACTGTAAACTAAAGCGCTACAGTTTTGGTTTTTCCCGTTTAGTGACTCCTGGAAAAAAAACGGATGTTAATTGTGTGACTTCATTCTGGATTTGCAGAGGAGTAGCTAGACGGCGCTCAGTGTTTTTCAAACATTATATTTGTTAATACTGTACAAGAAAGGAGATTTCCATGTTTCATTTGTTGAAGAATGTTCCAGATGATCTTATGCACTCCTAATGGTTAGTTTGCTCTTTGCAGTTAATGAGATAAATGTTGCTGTGGAATGTGGAAGCTGCTGATATGCATCCAGAGGGAAAGGTTCCTTTTCTTAGTAAATGTGTAATGTGTGTAAACCTTTGCTTGCAATAGGTGTAACAGTATAATGTGTGACATGTTTAAAATATTTAAGTATCTTTGAACTGAACAAATGTTGGTACTAGGCCTATTTATTCCTAAATAATGTGTTCTATCAGTGTCGTTTGGTATTTGTGTTACAGAAAGTTTACCTCACAAACCCTGGAGACAGAAACCCAGGAGCTCGCCCACCCCTGCATACCCACCGAACGTAGACCGGTATATATACCTGGAAATGTCGCGTACCTGGCTGACAAAGCAGATGAGCACACACACACACACACACACACACACACACACACACACACACACACACACACACACAAACAAACACCTACCTGTGGGACTGACCTGTGTGTAACCTCATGCTTTAAACATCCAGTAAGACTCTGGGAAATATGCACGCCCACATACATTACTGCATCCTACAGTCTTAGGAAAAAAAGTGCTATCTAGAATCTTAAAGGGTTCTTCTGCTCTCTCCATTGGAGAACCGTTTGAATAACCCTTTTTTCTAAGAGTGTATACGATAATGGACAAAAATAAATAATTGTATGTTGTCTACAACTAACTTGATAATGAGCAACTAATGCTGTTAAAGTATTAGAAAATGTTTTTTAAAAAGTGTTCTGATTGTTTTGGAATAAGGCACAAGATTAAAGGACATTTTACTTTGAAGAAAGTCTTGAAAACGTTCATCTTGTCTTTCCCTCACACTTCATAAAATGCGCCACCGGTTTTCCTCGCAGACCCCCACTGGAAAGCTCCGCAGGCAGAATCAAAGCAAGTAACAACAAGAGAATCGTTAAAGATGCACATGTGTTAATAAGGGAGCACGCAGCACCAAGTGGATGTTCTTAAACAGGGACACTCGAAGTCAATCTTAAATGAATCATTGTTTACTATCAGCGTGTTGGAGAGGTTCCAACCAACTCAATGCACCAAGCACACATGTCGATCAGGAGCTCTAACGGGGCAGTCCCGTTAGTTCCATTATGTACTGGTTACAGACACGTTACATAGGCATAGTTCATAGGGTTGGTTCCGGCATATGTCTGGCACTGTCTCCTATCTTAACTTATAGAACATATTCTGGGCGTTCTGCCAGATGGTCCTAAGGAGGAGGTCATGATGCCCCCCCCCCTCATATTTTTACCAGGCACAGGCAGGAACCAAGGATTGTTTATGACACCAAAGTCAATATGAACATTTTCAAGGCTGTTTCTTCACAAAGTAAAATGTCCTTCACACACTCTTTCTGACATTTATATATATCTCTCTCACTACCTGTTGTCTTTGACTCTGAGCAACAATGACACTGTCTGAGTGTGTCACTCATCTCCCCTGTCCCCTTCTGCATGTTGTCCTTGTTTATTTCTCTCTCTCACTCTCTCTCTCTCTCCTTCCCTATCTCCGTCTGACTCTCCCTCTTTCTCTCTCTTTCTCCCTCTCGCTCTCTCTCTCTGACTCTCTGGCTATCTCTCTCTTTGAATCTCTCTATCTTCTCTCTCTGACTCTTTCTCCCCTGTCCTTCAAGACTGCCACAGGGTCTCAGACACAGAGAAAGTAGCAGTAGCTGGCTGTGCCAGAGCCCCTACATTGGCGGCCCCTCAAAGGGCGCACCCCAACTCCCCAGCCCTTCCATCACTTTCAGCGACTCCTCAGCCAGCCTCACCCAGAGGAAAGCCAAGGTAAGTCTGTCTGTCTGTCCATCCGTACCTACATCCGTCCCTACGTCCATCCGTCTATGATCTATCTATGACACCCTGTGATGTGGGCTGAGACCCCGTGGAGTTATCTGCTGGGCTGTGGGGGTGATAATACACAAATAATATGCAAGAGCATGCATGACTCTAAGTCATAGATTCTATATACTGTACTTCTTATTATTCTCATTGTTTGTCCTCTGAGGCATATGACTCCCACACAGTTTAAGCTAGAATCCCAGTCTCTTACACTAAAGCAAATGAGATAATTTGATTAGTTTGTATGTTACTCAATGAACATTCAAGGTTATTTACAGGGGAAATAGTTGTTCTTAGAAAACGAGGATGTATACATGCAGCAAAGTGTTTGTGGGGATGAAATGAAGATACAATAAACTAGGTGCAGTCAGCTTAGCCTGTGATGTCACAGCCCCAGTGAGATTGAGGTAGCTGTCACCTCCGACCCAGTTCTGGTTTATCAGTCCTGACTTCAGACTGCAGTGCTGCTGGAGCATGGTGACGGTCAAAATCAGGGCTGGTGCATCCTGCTGCTGGAGAGTGTACAGATGTGTGTGAGGGTGTGTGTGTGTGTTGTGGTGTTAGTATTGTTTCTGTGTGTAGCAATGTTAGCATGGTGTGATTGTGTATCCGCATTGCTGTGTTTGCATCGTGTTGTGTCTTGTCAGGCTCTTGGTCCCGAGTTTATCAGGATGGCTGACGAACCTCAGGTAGTTCTGGAGCTACCCGGATCCATAGTGGTAAGAACATTTACCACAATATTCATATTTTTGTTTTTGAGTGTATTCTTTTGTTGACTACAGATTGATTATCTTTTTGTACCCTCCTCAATTTGTCTTTCTGTGTGTGTGTCTGTTTCTTTTTCTGTCTCTCTCCCTCTATTTCTCTCTCTCTCTTTCTCTCACTCCTGCACCTCATCCCTCTCTCTTCCCACCAGTCTAAGAAGGGCAGGTCTTGTTCGTCGCAGAGAGAGGTCAGTGTGGTGTTGCCCAGTGGTCAGTCTGTATTGGTCAGATGTGACATAAAGTCCAGAGGGAGGGACGTGTTCGACATGGTGGTGGCTCACGCTAACCTGGTAGAGCACTTCTACTTCGGACTGGCCTTCATCGACGGTAAGAAACTGACAACAATTTTGTGTCTCATGAACATACAGATGTAGGATCTTAATTCGATCACTCTTTTGTTGCTGAGAATTATTTTCCTGCACAGCAGGAAATGCAAACTTGTAGTGTATTTAAGGTTTAAAAAGGCTTCTAAAGTTTGTAATTTCCACTTTAAAATGTCAGACTTGATTTTCCCTAACTAAAAATGTATCAACCCCTACAACATTATTTTTATTAATAATAATCCACATAATAATTCACATTTCCTGTTGCTGCAGGATTATTTTCCTGCTGTAGCAAGCTGGCTCAAATTAAGATCCTACATCTGTAAAGTTGATTTATTGATTATAGTCATACTGAATTTACTATGTCATAAATCTTCCCTTTCATTTAGATGATGAATATTTCTTCTTGGACCACGAGACGAAAATCTCTAAAGTTGCTCCTGACAGTTGGAAGAAAGTGGTGTCGACCTCTTTTCTTGTTTTTCTACGGATCAAGTTTTTTGTTGATGATATCTCTTTCATATTGTGAGTCTGCAATACTTTTTATTTAAAGTATCTGGAGATTTGATGTCATGAACTGTTAGTGAAATGCAGTTATCACTTTTCTCTTTAAAGAACTGTACCTTGTTGTGGTGTCCCAGACACAGGGTGACTCGTCACCAGTACTACTTGCAGCTGCGGAAGGATATCCTAGAGGACAGGTTGTACTGCAACGAGGAGACAGGCATGTTCCTGGCAGCTCTCGCTCTACAGGCTGAGTTTGGGGACTACATGTCTGAGGTGAACTGAGTGAAGCACTGTCTCCGATAAGAAACTTTTATTTTAAAATATTTTATTTTATGATGTACATAATGGATTACGTTCTCCATAAAACCCTGAGAGATTGTATGGCTCTTAATCATTCTTTCAGCCAGAGCAGTATGTTTATGAGGAAGTAGTATATCTCATTGATAGACCTGTTATATCTGTCTAGTACTACATTAATGGCAGTATATCTCATTGACAGACCTGCAACCTTGGTGTTAAATGATGTGGTAAAGGGTATTGATAGGAGGAAGCACTGTGCTGCCCTCTATTAACTTATCGAAGGCTTTCGATACTGTTGACCACTCATTGATTCAAAGATTGTCTGCAATCGGTATCGATCAGGCGTCATGTAATTGGTTCGACAATTACTTGACATACACGACACTGTTTTTTCTGATGGTGTTATGTCAGGTTTCCTTGATATTACGAAAGGTGTCCCACAAGGATACATTTTAGGTCCTGTACATTTTACTGTCTATATAAACAATGTTGGTTTATCTGCATAAAATATTAACATACACCTGTATGCAGATGACACTGTTGTGTATGCTATTGCCCTTGCGGTTGACCAGGCTCTTTCAGAGCTTCAATCTGCCTTCATTGCTTTACAGAAAGCCTTTTTTGAACTGAATTTGGTACTTAAAGTAGGTAAAACCAAGTATATGTTATTCTCCAAATCACGTAAAAATGTATCTGATGATGTATGCATATGCATATTTGATGGTTCCCTCATTGATGGCGTCCCCGCTTATAAATGGTTAGTTAACAAATAAAACATTAAAATGGGCTTATTTTATAGGAATAGGCCATGCCTTTCATTAAATGGCAGAAAACAAATCATTCGGTCAACATTCATACCGGTTATAGACTATTGCGATATTGTCCTTATGAATGCAGCTGCCATTGGATGCAGTTTATCATAGCGCACTACGCTTTATTACGGACAATAGGTTCAGTACACATCACTGCATTCTGTGGCCCCTCTCATTGATCGATGCATTGCACTCTTTTTGTTTATAAAGCCCTCCTGCATAAACTTCTGCCGTACCTTAACTTCATACAGACGTACACGATACCAGACCCGGTCTCAGGGATGGCTAACTCTGGAGATCCCTTCGATCTCCACTGAGTTAGGTAAATCTGTTTTTAGTTTTTTTTGCACCTTTAAACCCGGTGACTAAGGGGGCAGTTGAAATCAGTGAGAGGGCACAATTTAGAGAGGGCACAATTTAGAGAGGGCACAATTTAGAGAGGGCACAATTTAGAGAGGGCACAATTTAGAGAGGGCACAATTTAGAGAGGGCACAATTTAGAGAGGGCACAATTTTGAGGGGGTTCTCTCACTGGAATTATATTTAATTCTGCTTATATCAAGCTATACTAGGGTTTAATATTTTCCCCATTTTACAAATGTTTCATCCCGAGAATAAATCACTTTTCTCCCGGGTAACCCGATATTAACCGGACGTGTCATTCAAAAGCATAATAATAAAGCATATAAATATGTCTGGATTTGATTAGAGCTTTGATCAGTATGAAAATTCAATCCTGATGCTACCTGAGCCTGATGAGACATATATTTGAATACGTTTTATGAGCCCTACATTAATGACATTTAATGAGCCCAAACCCAAAAAAGCCCAAATGATTGTTCCATTATCTATATCATATAGGCTACTGCACATTACGCACAACAGAAAAACAGAAAAGCCCATAGATGTAGCTACAGTGGGGAAAAAAAGTATTTAGTCAGCCACCAATTGTGCAAGTTCTCCCACTTAAAAAGATGAGAGAGGCCTGTAATTTTCATCATAGGTACACGTCAACTATGACAGACAAAATGAGAAATAAAATTCCAGAAAATCACATAGTAGGATTTTTAATGAATTTATTTGCAAATGATGGTGGAAAATAAGTATTTGGTCAATAACAAAAGTTTCTCAATACTTTGTTATATACCCTTTGTTGGCAATGACACAGGTCAAACATTTTCTGTAAGTCTTCACAAGGTTTTCACACACTGTTGCTGGTATTTTGGCCCATTCCTCCATGCAGATCTCCTCTAGAGCAGTGATGTTTTGGGGCTGTCGCTGGGCAACACGGACTTTCAACTCCCTCCAAAGATTTTCTATGGGGTTGAGATCTGGAGACTGGCTAGGCCACTCCAGGACCTTGAAATGCTTCTTACGAAGCCACTCCTTCGTTGTCCGGGCGGTGTGTTTGGGAACATTGTCATGCTGAAAGACCCAGCCACGTTTCATCTTCAATGCCCTTGCTGATGGAAGGAGGTTTTCACTCAAAATCTCACGATACATGGCCCCATTCATTCTTTCCTTTACACGGATCAGTCGTCCTGGTCCCTTTGCAGAAAAACAGCCCCATAGCATGATGTTTCCACCCCCATGCTTCACACTAGGTATGGTGCAACTCAGCATTCTTTGTCCTCCAAACACGACAAGTTGAGTTTTTACCAAAAAGTTATATTTTGGTTTCATCTGACCATATGACATTCTCCCAATCCTCTTCTGGATCATCCAAATGCACTCTAGCAAACTTCAGACGGGCCTGGACATGTACTGGCTCAAGCAGGGGGACACGTCTGCACTGCAGGATTTGAGTCCCTGGCGGCGTAGTGTGTTACTGATGGTAGGCTTTGTTACTTTGGTCCCAGCTCTCTGCAGGTCATTCACTAGGTTCCCCCGTGTGGTTCTGGGATTTTTGCTCACCGTTCTTGTGATCATTTTGACCCCATGGGGTGAGAACTTGCGTGGAGCCCCAGATCGAGGGAGATTATCAGTGGTCTTGTATGTCTTCCATTTCCTAATAATTGCTCCCACAGTTGATTTCTTCAAACCAAGCTGCTTACCTATTGCAGATTCAGTCTTCCCAGCCTGGTGCAGGTCTACAATTTTGTTTCTGGTGTCCTTTGACAGCTCTTTGGTCTTGGCCATAGTGGAGTTTGGAGTGTGACTGTTTGATGTTGTGGACAGGTGTCTTTTATACTGATAACAAGTTCAAACAGGTGCCATTAATACAGGTAATGAGTGGAGGACAGAGGAGCCTCTTAAAGAAGAAGTTACAGGTCTGTGAGAGCCAGAAATCTTGCTTGTTTGTAGGTGACCAAATACTTATTTTCCACCATCATTTGCAAATAAATTCATAAAAAATCCTACAATGTGATTTTCTGGATTTTTTTTCCTCAATTTGTCTGTCATAGTTGACGTGTACCTATGATGAAAATTACAGGCCTCTCTCATCTTTTTAAGTGGGAGAACTTGCACAATTGGTGGCTGAATAAAATACTTTTTTCCCCCACTGTATCTGGATGTTCTCTTGGGTAAATAAATGAAACAAGCTCCAGTAAGCTAATCTTTTTGATTGTGAACTGTATTACTGTACTGTATTGTATTATACTGTATTTTATGGACTGGAATAACACACATCGTTCAAACCATGATAAAGCAGAAGACAACATGTGATTCTGGTGAAACACATGCGGCCTACAAAGTTACAAGTAGGCTAGAGGCTTGTGAATTTAATTTAATTTTTGAAATAAAATAGGGCCTATTTGTATAGGCTAATTAGTAGGCTGACGCATATATGCCTTTCATAATATTTCCCCTAATGTTATTAGCCTACCTCCTCTTTCTCTCTCTATTGTTGTGTCATTCCTTCCTCGTTTTCAACAGTTAAATTAAATACGTTTCGTTATCTTCATCATTCTAACGACATCCTTGAATAATATAGGACTAGAATTGGATGCAGAAGGCTTTCACTTCTCTTCACGAATATTGAATGGTTATGGGTCTGAATAAATTATTGCTATAGCATACCTGTGAGTTCTATTGGCTGCTGTAGTTAACATTCGGCAAAAAAGAGCTCGCTTCCCTCTTCAATTAGTCTATTGGTATAGGAAATGCTAAAAAAAAGATGTCCAACAAGCTATTCTAGTCTAGCTTTTCCTGCATGGGACTCCAAGAACTAAGGAGGGTTTTTTAAGGAGAGGCCAGCGGAGCACAGGTGCTTGCATATTGCGCAAGAGACAGAGGCTATAACTTAGAAGCTTATTATGCATAACCCATCATTAATTAGCTAAATATAAGGCTAATATTGCATTGAATTTATTACCTGAAAGAGATAGGCTAGGACATCTATATGTAGGGTATATATCAATCTAGAACAGGATGATCTATTTTGGATGCAATTTGAATGGAGTTGATGGAGAGAAAAACTGCGAGAGAGTGCTCGCACTGATTTAAAGCAACGATATCCGTGTGATTGGCTGTTTAAAAACTCTGTAGCTGCAATTAAAAAAACAAGGTGAAAGCCAGATGGAGATGGGTAAATTAGACGCGCAATCAGTTTTTATATTACTGTAGCATAGGCTGTGCTGCAGCAAATGTAGGCCTACCTGTCACAAGAAATAAAGTTACCATGATGAGATGATAGGTCTGCATGTATTGTGAACTGCGCTCTATACTGAGATGGGTTGTCTGTCCCCACCCTGAGCGTTGATTCATCATGCAGAGGCTGTAGAGAAGCCAGATTTAGACATCGCATATCATTAACAGTTCCATTTCACGCCATGCTGTTCATATAAATAATTTATTGTAATTTACCGGTTTCTCGCAGTGATTTATCCATGGAAAAGGGAGTGGTTTTGGGCGGTAAATCCCGGTAATTCTTGGTAACCGGGTTCCCGCCATTCAACCCTATGCTGTACAACAATAAACATAAAGTTAAAATGCAGAGACTCCGAGACCATTGAGTGCTTTTGAAGTGACAGGTTGGCGTGAAATCTGTAGCCCATCTCCACTTCGCTGTATCAGCACAATGGACAGCGCCCTACACACTAAAGCAAGGCCTATTTGGCAATGAATATAGGCTACAAGATACTGTAGATAAGGTAATTCACCTATTACGAACAGCCTATGTGAATGCAGTCTTACACACAGATGTCTTACCAAAATAATGAAAACTAAATGCTGAAAGTAGTAGCCTAGTTAATCATGCCAAACAAAAAGAAGGAATGAAAGCGAACAGAACAAAACAGCGGTAGGCCTACTAGATATCAGATCGATAAAGGCATGACTCAATCTATATTTAGGCTAGTTACATTAACAGTAAACAAACACAGTAAACAAAAGACGAACGCAAATAACCAAAATAGCCTACAGCCTACTACAGTGAGATACAGTCATGCACAGCTTTCTTGCTAAATAAATAGGCCTATAAGCCCGCTTCAAACATTGAACTCATGAGCTACATGATTTTCCGCAACACGTTGCGATATGGCACAATACACTTCTCTGGATCAAACTCGACCCACCCACGTAATCAATTAAGCAATGCCGGCCTAACATAAACACGTTTCCAATACGTACAGTTCCATTAACAACCACGAAAAGCAATGGGCTACCAAGAAAACCATAGAAATAGAATGTAGGCTATATTTCTCTATGATGAAACATACCGATATGTATCTATACCCAGGGGCGTCATTTGGGTTCTTGCATTGGAATTATATTGAATTGTGCTTATCTCACGCTATACCACAATATACATACAGTACCAGTAAAAAGTTTGGACACACCTACTCAGTCAAGGTTTTTTTTTTTTTTTTGACAATTTTCTATATTGTAGAATAATAGTGATTACATCAAAACTATGAAATAACACATATGGAATCATGTAGTAACCAAGAAAGTGTATAACAAATCAAAATATATTTTAGATTTGAGATTCTTCAAATAGCCACCCTTTGCCTTGATGACAGCTTTGCACACTCTTTGCATTCTCTCAACCAGCTTCACCTGGAATGCTTTTCATTCACTCTGCCGTCCGACTCATCCCAAACCATCTCAATTGGCTTGAGGTCGGGGGATTGTGGAGGCCAGGTCATCTGATGCAGCGCTCCATCACTCTCCTTCTTGGTAAAATAGCCCTTACACAGCCTGGAGGTGTGTTGGGTCATTGTCCTGTTGAAAAACAAGCTCAAGCCCAAACCAGATGGGATGGCATATCGCTGCAGAATGCTGTGGTAGCCATGCTGGTTAAGTGTGCCTTGAATTCTAAATAAATCACAGACAGTGTCACCAGCAAGGCACCCCCACACCATAACACCTCCTCCTCCATGCTTTACGGTGGGAACTACACATGCGGAGATCATCCGTTCACCCACACCGCGTCTCACAAAGACATGGCAGTTTGGTCTGGAGTCCAATTTGGACTCTAGACCAAAGGACACATTTCCACCTGACTAATGTCCATTGCTCGTGTTTCTTGGCCCAAGCAGGTCTCTCCTTCGTATTGGTGTCCTTTAGTAGTGGTTTATTTGCAGCAATTCGACCATGAAGGCCTGATTCACACAGTCCCCTCTGAACAGTTGATGCTGAGATGTCTCTGTGACTTGAACTCTGTGAAGCATTTATTTGGACTGCAATTTCTGAGGCTGGTAACTCTAATGAACTTATCCTCTGCAGCAGAGGTAACTGGGTCTTCCATTCCTATGGCGGTCCTCAGCCAATTTCATCATAGCACTTGATGGTTTTTGCAGTTGCACTTGAAGAAACTTTGAAAGTTCTTGAAATTTTCCGTATTCTGACCTTAATGTCTTAAAGAAATGATGGACTGTTGTTTCTCTTTGCTAATTTGAGCTGTTCTTGCCATAATATAGACTTGGTCTTTTACCAAATAGGGCTATCTTCTGTATACCCCCCCCCCCCCCCCCCCCCCCCCCCCCTACGTTGTCAAAACACAACTGATTGGCTCAAACACATTAAGAAGGAAAGAAATGCCACAAATTAACTTTTAAGAAGGCACACTTGTGCTTGAATGAGTAGGTGTGTCCAAACTTTTGACTGGTAGTGTAAAAGTTAAAATGCCGAGACCATTGAGTGCTTTTGGTCAAGAAGTGACAGGTTGGCGAAGTCTCTGTTCTTCTCTATCAGCACCATGGACAGCGCCCTACACACTAAGCAAGGAAGTTTTGGAAATGAAAATATAGGCTGGCTAAAGATGTCATTTTGCAATTCCATTTCCTAGGTTTTTGCTGAAAATGGCACCACTGGCCAAGATTTGGATCAAAATCAAGATTGTTTCTTGCCTTTTCAGAAGAGTTGCAGCATCCTTGATGCTTTGCTGAACTTCCTGAGTAATCGATCATTCCATTCTCCCTGAAATCTTTTTGTATGATCCCCCTCAAATGTCAGTTGAATTAGTTGAGCTCTCCTTGGGTGTAGCATGCTTCGTCTGTGCTGACTGAACACGTTTGTCAAAGTGGAAAATTAGTTCTTGCCAGCTGCCTATCATTAACAAGTGTTGACACCTCATTTCCCATAGCACTTCAAACTTGTTTTTCTTTCCACAGTGCAGTGCATTTCAAATGTTCTTTGCTTAATGCGTGCCTTGCTAATCCTTTGATTATATCAATAGCATGCTTCCTGTTAGAATACCCGCCTTGGTTGAAAGCCTTGTCTGCATTAGCATTGGACCCAATACAGAACTTTTGACATGGGAACCAAAACTAACCGAGGCTTCCAGCCACTCTCTTCCTATGAACCAGTTACTATTAAATGAACGTTTTTGGACAGAAAACCTGCGGCTAGATTAGGATTCTAGGCTATCCTGGGCTGGCTCCTGTTTTCCAAGATCGTCAGTAACAGTCAGTGGAGGGGGCTGTGGAGCCATTATCCTGGCGACGCTTGTGGAAGGAGGGTTAGGCTCTTCACACGGTGCTAGCTGGAGCTCGGCAGCATCATCGCTGCCGGGCTTGGCGGCGGCCTCGGTGGTTTGATTTCTGATATCCATCGTGGCAGATTAGCTGGTTAGAGCTAAATAGGCTAACAACACTAATGCCTTATACAGCTAGCTAAGAAGCTAACTGAACACTGTTGTGGTGGGGTGTGAGGCAGAGTTGAGTGAAGCAGCTTCAACTGTAAACTTGACCCGTCCTTATAAATCTAAATCAAATATTACAGGCGGCGGCGTAGTGTACAACGTTATTCACGTAACCTACCACAGATGAGCAGTGTTTTTCCCACTTTTAATGGAAACCCAAAGGAGTCATAACTAACCGCCCAGTGGCTTACCATAGCCCACCTACACACAAACACACACACTCCGCGGCGCGCTCTGTCCATGGTGCTGATACAGCGCAGCGGAGATACAGATTTCACGCGAACCTGTCACTCAATCATTTGAGCTTTGTTATTTTTATATTGGGGCATAAAACAAAAACTGCAGCGGCACAAGTTTCAACTGAAGGGGCTATGCCCTCTTTTGCCCGTCGCGGAACTGGGTCCGTGCACCTTATTTGTGGAATAAGTGGAATAATCTCCAAGGCTCTCTAAAATTGGATGAATTGGTCTAGGGCAATTCAAAAGGCTGGTTGAGGACCTTTTTACTGAAGCATGTGTTTGTTTTTTATGATTGTGTTTAGCTTTTCGTGTGTTGATGTGAATATTGATGTGTATAGTGTGTATTGATGTGGGCTCATCTGTAAAAGAGACCTTGGTCTCAGCATGACTCCCTGTCAAAGTAAAGGTTGAATACAAATAAAAAGTGTTCAGTATGGCACACCGTACCAAAGAGTTAAACAGAAAATGAACATTTCTTATTGGACAACTCAAGGTAGTCCCTATTTCAGTTACTTTTCTTCCATTTGGTACCTATGGAACGCAATCCTGTTATATCTATATGGTGAAAACTACTACACTAGTGGCAGTATATGTCATTGACAGGCCTGTTATCTCTGTTCAGTTGTATGGCAAGAACTACTACCAGCCGGAGCAGTATGTGTCTAAGAGGATGCTGGAGAAGATGGCTCTGCCCACTCTAAAGGAGGAGTTGCCACGATTACATGCCAACAATACCCAGATGCTGCCAGAGGAGGCAGAAACCGAGTACCTAAAAGTAGGCAAGAGGAGAGACAACACACACACACACAAATATACAGTACTGTATGCATGCATATGCATGCATGCACACACACACACACTCAGTATATTTACTGTTTAACCTCTTTCAAACCTTGTTCAACATGAAAAAAGGGCCAGCTCTCACACTTGATTATTATTTGCAATAATATAAGCTTTGGAAATGAAAGACAATTAAAACAAAGCTTCTGTTATTGCAAATCATAATCAAATGAATGCGCGTCCTTTTTTATTTGATCTATGTTGGTTTCAAGCATTCTTTTGACTTGTCTACACAAGAAGATTTTGAGTTGAACGCATTCTTCTCCTTTACTATGATCAAACATACTTGTTCTATCTTTTCTTCAGATTGCCCAGCAGCTTCCAGAGTATGGGATGGTGTTCCATCGGGTAGGCCGGGAGAAGAAGCCTGTGGTGGGGGAGCTGGTGCTGGGAGTCTGTGCCACAGGAATCATCATCTACGAGTTGAAAAACCACCTCCGCACTGTCACACGGCGATTCCTCTGGAAGGAGACCGATACCATCTCCGCCAACGTGAGTACTACTGGAATACTAGGGTTGTACTATAACTACTATAGAACTATTACTAGTTCCACTGTAGACCAGATACCATATTTTCCACACACTCTTAGAAAAAAAGGGTTCCAAAAGGGTTCCTTGCAGAGGGATAGGGTTCTACCAATAACCATTTTCATCTGAAGAACCCTTTTTGGAAGATGAGTGTTCTTTGTAAGGCAAAGGGTTCTACCTAGAACCTTTTTCATCCTAAGAACCGTTTTTGAAGGAAGAGTTCTTTGATGATTCTTTGGAAGACAAGAAGGATTCTTTGGAAGGCAAGAATAAGGGTTTTACATAGAACTCTGAATAACCTTTTTTTATTGAATTTTATTGGCTAGAGCATTAGTGTTTACCTCAATGTGTAGCCCTTTCTTGCAGTCAAATGACCAAATCACCCGCTAGTGGCCTCATGGGTGGCATGTTATTATAATTTTTCATAATTAATAAACATTATTTAAAATAAAATAAAACTGCAGAAAATCTGGTGTTTCAATGTCAAAATGGTTTCATTATTTTTCAGTCTTCTGTGATGTATATAAAGTGTAATATTGGGATGCAAACTCAAAATATAATACATTTCAACTCTATATCTGACATGGTACAGGTGTTTTTTTTGAAGACCATAACCATGTGTGTAAGGTGAACACTTTTGTTTCAAAGTAGATTTGTTTAAGACTACCAAGAAACACTCTATGGCCCTGATTTAGCCCACTGCAGTAACATGTTAAACTTTAGCCTTCTAAAGTTTAAAAAGATAGGTGTGAGAATGTTTTAAATTGTACCTATATGAGAATATTTGTTCACAGCAAATTGACCAGTGTTACCTAGTGTTGATTTTTCAGTTTAACATTTCAGTGTAACAGAGGTAAATTAACACTCAGTGGTGTAAATTAACACCAGTGTTGGTGTGAAAACCAGAGGTGAATGTGATTTGTGTCATTTTTACTTTGTGTAGGGTAAAACACTCAAAACGACACCCATCATTATCATATTTCCCAGCATGCTCTAAAGTAGGCTGATTTTTAAAAAAATGTTTATTTCAATATCTGTGTTTTTGCATGTGCATTGGTTGATTGATTGATTGATTGATCTGATGGTACACAAAGATAAATAGCATAAATGTTTCTAAACTAATCGAATTGGTTAGTAGTTGGACTTATTGTCCCCATTACAGAGATGGTTGTTCCTGTTTAGATGGTTTGGGTAGTCTCATTTATCAATCTTCCCCACCATGGCAGTCATTCTGAATGCGGGTGATTAAAAGTTCAAATTGGAGGTTGTTAATGTATTCACCCACCTTGGCATTTTTCCTATTTTGTTGCCTTACAACCTGGAATTAAAATTGATTTTTTGGGTGTTTCTATCATTTGATTTACACAACATGCCTACCACTTTGAAGATGCAAAATATATTTTATTGTGAAACAAACAAGAAATAAGACAAAAAAACAGAACTTGAGCGTGCATAACTATTCACCCCCTCAAAGTCAATACTTTGTAGAGCCACCTTTTGCAGCAATTACAGCTGCAAGTCTCTTGGGGTATGTCTCTATAAGCTTGGAACATCTAGCCACTGGGATTTTTGCCCATTCTTCAAGGCAAAACTGCTCCAGCTCCTTCAAGTTGGATGGGTTCCGCTGGTGTACAGCAATCTTTAAGTCATACCACAGATTCTCAATTGGATTGAGGTCTGGGCTTTGACTAGTTCATTCAGACTGGGACGGAGGTTCAAATGTTTCCCCTTAAACCACTTGAGTGTTGCTTTAGCAGTATGCTTAGGGTCATTGTCCTGCTGGAAGGTGAACCTCCGTCCCAGTCTGAAATCTCTGGAAGTCTGAAACAGGTTTCCCTCAAGGACACCATCCCCACAGTGAAGCATGGTGGTGGCAGCATCATGCTGACATCCCCACAGAATGATGTTGCCATCACCATGCTTCACTGTGGGGATGGTGTTCTTGGTGTGATGAGAGGTGTTCGGTTTGCGCCAGACAGCGTTTTCCTTGATGGCCAAAAAGCTCAATTTTAGCCTCAGAGTACCAGAGTACCTTCTTCCATATGTTTGGGGAGTCTCCCACATTCCTTTTGACGAACACCAAATGTGTTTGCTTATTTTTTTCTTTAAGCAATGGCTTTTTTTCTGGCCACTCTTCCGTAAAGCCCAGCTCTGTGGCTTGTACGGCTTATAGTGGTCCTATGGACAGAAACTCCAATCTCTGCTGTGGAGCTTTGCAGCTCCTTCAGGGTTATCTTTGGTCTCTTTGTTGCCTCTGATTAATTCCCTCCTTGCCTGGTCCGTGAGTTTTGGTGGGCGGCCCTCTCTTGGCAGGTTTGTTGTGGTACCATATTCTTTCCATTTTTTTTATAATGGATTTAATGGTGCTCCGTGGGATGTACAAAGTTTCAGATATTTTTTTATAACCCAACCCTGATCTGTACTTCTCCCCAACTTTGTCCCTGACCTGTTTGGAGAGCTCCTTGGTCTTCATGGTGCCGCTTGCTTGGTGGTGCCCCTTGCTTAGTGGTGTTGCAGACTCTGGGGCCTTAGATTGCACACAGGTGGACTATATTTAACTAATTATGTGACTTCTGAAGGTAATTGGTTGCACCAGATCTTATTTAGGGGCTTCATAGCAAAGGGGGTGAATACATATGCACGCACCACTTTTCCGTAATTGATTTTTTCAATTTTTTTGAAAAAAGTTATTTTTTTCATTTCACTTCACCAATTTGGACTATTTTGTGTATGACCATTGTATGTATCTATTGTCATAAAGAGTTTAATTTTAAAGCCTGGTGGAACCGTTCATAGAGGGTTCTAGGAAGAACCAGTTACAGGGGGTTCTATGAAGAAACCAACATAGAGGGTTCTACCTAGCATCAAAAAGGGTTTGCCTATGGGGACAAACCCAAAAAACCCTATATGGTTCTACTTAGCACCTTTTTTTCTAAGAGTGCACTGTGCTTTCAGAAGTGTTTGCCATTAACCGCTCCAATGCTCTGGATTTAAAAGACAACCCCCTGACGGTTGTCTCTCTCCCCTCCTCCCCCAGCATCGTAAACTGACCATAGAGTGTGGTGGTCCCAGTGGTAAGAAGCACATCTTTGTGACAGAGAGTTCTAAGATTGCCCAGTACCTCGTCAGTCTCTGCTCCGGGCAGCACAAGTTCCACAGCGAGATGAGTTCCAGGCAACTCAGCCACAGCATTGCTCAAGGTACGGGGTTCTTAGAGCACACACGGGCAGGCACACACACACACGCACACAAACACACACAATTGCTTATTCATTATGATTATTTGTTGTCTTTCCAGATGAGAACATTGAGAGGTACCAGTCTATCTGTCGGACGCGCGACTCCCGTATGAAGCGTCTTTCATGTTCTGAGGTCGTCCTGAACAACCTCGGCCACCGCGAGTCGTTAAGTAAGTCGTGTGATGAAATCATGGCGAAGGTGGAGGCGCGTCTAAGGCAACAGAGAGAGTTGAGGGAGATGAACAGAGATCTACCCGAGCCATGCCCACTGTCAGAGATGAAGGAACAGCAGGCCTGGAGGTAACACTACAAAACAGCACATAACACTATGTAACCCTACATAACACTGCATACACTACATACTGTACATAACACTACATAACAATGAACCTCATCATCAATACAATTATTTTCACTTGAGCTCAAAGGGTCCTACATTCTATGCGGGGAACTCACCTCATCCACATAATTTTGTTTATTCGTCCACAAAGGGAGAGACCCTCTGCTTACTTACGTTGACTTTATCCTTTTGATAATGATGACAATCATTATGGTGACAAACTATGTGTCGTTGTGTTCTAGTACTCCATAATTATTTCCAACAGTACAGATTATTAGCTTAATGATAAACTATGTAAACCCATGACTGTTGTTGTGTTCCAGTACTCCAGAGCCCATCCCCAGAATCATGTCCAGTCCCTCGCTACAGAAACATGACTCTGAGGGCTTCTCAGATGCCCCCTCCACAACCTCCTCCATACGAGGTGAGGACTGAGTACGCTATATACTCTTATCTGAATAATTTACTATAACACTGCATATGCTTAACTCTCTGCATTAACTTAACTCAAATCTTAGCCTTTTTTATGAATGCTCTTGGTATTGTGTTTAACCCTTGACCTGTGGGTTATTTTACAGTAGACACTCCAACCAGGGGTTCTCCAGAGAGAGAGATCATCTGTCTGGTCCTAAGGAAAGACCCTAAACTGGGCTTTGGTGAGTAATAGGGTTTTAGGGGTGATTAGGAATTTAAGGGTGATTTTTGTAGATTTGTTTTTTTGTCATAGAAATACAATGACTCTGGTCCTCTGTCTCTCTCTCTCTCTATTTATCTCTATTTCTCAGGGTTTGTGATAGTGGGGGAGAACAACACAGGGAAACTGGGCCTGGGAATCTTCATAGCCTCCATCGTACCTGACGGACCAGCAGACAGAGATGGCAGAATCAGACCAGGTACTGAACAGGGAGATAAAACAAGTCTTCAGGAGTCAGACGAGATTACTTATCAAGTGAACATAGTTCAAACACACACACATACAGTGCCTTCAGAAAGTATTCACTCCCCTTGACTTTTCCCACATTTTGTTGTGTTACAAAGTGAGATTTAAATGGATTTAATTGTAATTTTTTTGTCAACGATCTACACAAAATATTCTGTAATGTCAAAGTGGAAGACAATTTCTAACATGAAAAATGAAAAATAAAACACTAATATATCTTCATTAGATAAGTATTCAACCCCCTGAGTCAATACATGTTAGAATCACCTTTGGCAGCGATTACAGCTGTGCGTCTTTCTGGGTAATTCTCTTAAGAGCTTAACATTTGCCCATTATTCTTATCTAAATTCTTAAAGTGCTGTCAAATTGGTTGTTGATCATTGCTAGACAACCATTTTCCAGTCTTGCCATATATTTTCAAGCAGAATTAAGTCAAAACTGTAACATGGCCACTCAGGAACATTCACTCTCTTCTTGGTAAGCAACCTCAGTGTATATTTGGCCTTGTGTTTTAGGTTATTGTCCTGCTGAAAGGTGAATTAATCTCCCAGTGTCTGGTGGAAAGCAGACTGAACCAGGTTTTCCTCTAGGATTTTGCCTGTGCTTAGCTCCATTCCGTTTATTTTTTATCCTGAAAAACTCCCCAGTCCTTAACGATTTCAAGCATACCCATAACATGATGCAGCTACCACTATGCTTGAAAATATGAGTGGTACTCAGTAATGTGTTGCATTGGATTTGCCCCAAACATAACACTTTGTGTTCAGGACAAAAAGTGAATTGCTTTCCCACACTCCATATATAGGCTGTAACACAACAAAATGTGGAAAGAATCTTAGTCTTTTTAAAAATCTTTGGTTGATTGTCAGACTGATACTGTGCTTTAATTGGTTGATTATGCAGGTGGTTGTCTGATCTCTCTAAATAAGATCAGTCTGGAGGGCGTGACGTTCACTGACGCAGCAGCCATCCTCCAGAGCTGCCCTGATGAGGTGGAGCTCATCGTCTCACAGCCCAAATGTACGTAGAACCTATTACAACCTAATATAACCCACCCAAATATACTCTTCATACTCTGTCATTGTCACAGCTCTCTTTATCATTTATTTTTATTTCTAGACCTTATCTGGAAGATTGCTGCTTTTCTCACTCGTCTTTTTTGGTACTGAGTATGATTATACTTTTTTTAACTGGTTGATTAGCTTTTTTCACCCTCTTCCATTCGTCTGGGTGTATATTTCTGGTAAAGGGAAAGGGGGATACCTCGTCAGTTATACAACTGAATGTATTCAACTGAAATGTGTCTTCCGCATTTAACCCCTCTGAATGTGTCTGTAGCTAGGTTTCTATCCAATTGGCAACAGATTTTCATTTGAATATTCTAAAATCTACATGAAAACAATGTGCATTTTCCCACCAGAGATGTGTTTCCATCAAATTGATACAAGTGAAATGGGTTTCCATCGCATTTTCAACTGTACTAATGGTTTTGTCACAAAATAATGTTGTGTTATATAACGAATGTGCCCACTCTGGTCTTGGCACGTGGGCTCTAGCCAATAGCTCGCAGATACACTACCGGTCAAGGGTTTTTCTTTATTTGTACTATTTTCTACATTGTAGAATAATAATGAAGACATCAAAACTATGAAATAACACATATTGAATCATGTAGTAACCAAAACATTGTTAAACAATTCAAAATATATTTTATATTTGAGATTCTTAAAATAGCCACCCTTTGCCTTGATGACAGCATTGCACACTCTTGGCATTCTCTCAACCAGCTTCACCTGGAATGGTTTTCCAACAGTCTTGAAGGAGTTCCCACATATGCTGAGCAATTGTTGGCTGCTTTTCCTTCACTCTGCGGTCTGACATTCATCCCAAACCATCTCAATTTGGTTGAGGTTCGGGAGATTATGGAGGCCAGGTCATCTGATGCAGCGCTCCATCACTCTTCTTCTTGGTAAAATAGCCCTTACACAGCCTGGAGGTGTGTTGGGTCATTGTCCTGTTGAAAAACAAACGATAGTCCCACTAAGCCCAAACCAGATAGGATGGTGTATCGCTGCAGAATGCTGTGTGCCTTGAATTCTAAATAAATCACATGCTTTACGGTGGGAACCACACATGCGGAGATCATCCGTTCACCCATTTTTTCAAAATGTACTTTACTCACATAAAATGGTTGGAAGGAAACCTGGGTCCTCATTTATCAATATTGCATAGAAACTATTCTAAAATACTACTAATGAACATAATTTAGAATGTTCATACACATAGAAAAAGTGTGATTTATCAAACAATCCTACGAGCGTCATACACACACCCAGTGGCGGCTCCTGAAAAAATTCTCAGGGGGGGCAATTTTTCTGATGATTTAGGTGACCTACACACATTTTAAAAAAGATATGTCCAGCAACAACATGAAGACAGGGGCAGCATATAAGTCAATACCAGAAGCATTTATTGACTGATCTCAAAAGTGTTGGCTTACCAGGGTTGGTGGAGCCCTCAGTTTCATCTTTGCCTCGCAAAGCTAACTCAAACACTCCGCAAAACTTCACACACTGGATTAGCCGGCTGAGGATGTGGCGGTTCTTGCTAATGTCGTAGTAAATATATTTGTTATAGTGAATATGGAATATGATATGTTGAGTAAAATGTTGTGCTAAGATCTATTTAGGTCAGGAGCTGGTTATAAGTTCTGTTCCTATCCAATAACAATGGACAAAAGGGTCCTATCTTGTCAGCCTTGTCAGTTTCAGTTCTCCAGTAAACTTGTGATTATCAACACTAACCTCATCGTTGTGGCGGCGGACAGCTAGCCTGTATCCCTCATCCAGTTGAGTGGGAATGTTCACTCTCCCCAAAGCAGACAATCTCAAACAGGTATCCATGTGGGTCTTTGACAGCTCATGTTTCTTAATCTTTCCTGAAAGATGGTGCATGTCCGTTACACACCAGTCGCTGTCCAAGCGGTGCTGTCTGCCGTGCCGCCTTCAGGGTGAAAGAGTAAGCAGGGGGTAGCAGAAGACTGCATTAGCTACATCGCAGCCTGCTAGCCAGGTTTTTCGTTCGTACCAATCTTTGGAAAATCCTCGGGTGTAGGACTTCCCCCCTTTAGTAGAAACCTGTTGAATTATTAAATTTGGTCTGGGAGGTCCTAATTGTTTCGTTGCCAATTTATCTTGATTTGTTCGCCGACAAAAAGGAACTTCTTTCAAAGACACAATCGAGTTGCACTGAAGCCTAGCCATTTTGACAGTAATAGTGAATTGATTGACGCTGCTACCCGCTCTTTTCTTAGTTACGTTCATGGTTATGTTACGTATGACGAAAGCGCGTAAGTGCAAGCCCTCAGAAACCCATAGAGATTGTATTGAAAGCTCTGATATTTGAAAAAAATAGATTTTACATGGGAGTCTATGACAGACTTCTGGGCAATTTTCAACCTGACTGAAATCGCCCCAAAAGGGGGGGGGGGGGGGGGGCATTTGAAGCACGACTTTAGCCTGATTGGACATTTAGTGGCACTGTGGCAGATCAGACGTCTAGATTACAACACTGATAACTACTGTTGCCGTGATATAATTGATTAGAAAAAAAATCCCTTCCTTTTCCCGTTTGGCAGTGCGTCGCCCATATCGCCCTATTGAACACACCGCCCCTGCACACACCAGTAGGAGATAATCATTGATAAATACCAATTGTTCTTAGCCTCAGTGCTCATGCACGACCATGGCTATTTGTTTTTTGAAACACCCCTAATTTAACCATATATGGTCAAAATGATCCCTTTAAAGCCTTACCATGAAATACGTTGCAACCCAAAATAGCTTAAAAATCATAAATTCAGAGACTGAAATAGAGGTGCTAGTGTCAGAGATTGAGTACAACCAAAATGTTTTATTTTGCTCGCTCAGTTGTTGCTTGACCAGTAAAAATTTAAACATAGCTACAAAGAGAGGACCATTAAGACAATTAGTTGCTTTAGCAATGACAAATATACTTCAAATGAGTAGGCAAAACTCACCAAAAAGCCATCCATCCTCCAACAGCTCCCTCCTGTAGGTGTATCAGCCAACATTGCTGATCTGCAGAATGAACGAGTCATGCGGTACACCTGGCCAACTTGCCACCACATTCAGCAGTGTCTTTTGCGCCTCACATAACCTATCACCTGCACATTTAAGAGAGGAAGCCTTCTCTGTTCATATAGTTGAACTAGTTTTGGGATGGTGCTTTTATGGCGATGTGGGTGCAGTCTATTACTCTGTCCGTATTTGGGAACCCATTGATGGCAAAGAAACCCCTCTTGACTTCAACCTGTTGTGCAGTGGTGTATGGAAATTGTATGTTAGATTGTTTTGCTGATGATTGCATCCAAAACATTGGCTCATCAAGGGTTGTGCGATGCCAATCGGCAAGCTTCACTTGAAAGTGCCCTTTGTGGATAGCACTTGGATGTGCACAGGAATGGCATGCAAGTAGGTCTTAAATCCTTGCAAAACTCCTATAAGATTGGTTTTGGGAAGCAATGTCTGATGAGCCAATCTGTACTTTTTGCACAAAATGTCCCAACTTTCTCTAAAAACTAGCTCTCTGGGAAATGCAGCGTGTGACAAATCTTCCAACAGAGCAAGATCAGTCATCTCTCATTCCATTTCCATTATCTCAGTCTTTTATAGTATTTCAACAATGGTTTCACTTTCACACATGCCTCTAATTTAACAAATGACTTACTTTATATGGCTTATTATCGTAACAAATGCACTGATGTGGTCAAATTATGTACCTTGCAAAAGTATTCATCCCCCTTGGCGTTTTTCCTATTTTGTTGCATTACAGCCTGTAATTTAAATTGATTTTTATTTGGATTTAATGTAATGGCCTTACACAAAATAGTCCAAATTGGTGAAGTGAAATGAAAAAAAATTACTTGTTTAAAAAATCAATAACAGAAAAGTGGTGCGTGCATATGTATTCACCTCCTTTGCTCTGGTGCATCCAATTACCTTCAGAACTCACATAATTAGTTAAATAAAGTCCACCTGTGTGAAATCTAAGTGTCACATGATCTGTCACATGATCTCAGTGTATATATACACCTGTTCTGAAAGAGTCTGCAACACCCCTAATCAATGGGCCCCACCAAGCAAGCGGCACCATGAAGACCAAGGAGCTCACCAAACAGGTCAGGGACAAAGTTGTGGAGAAGTACAGATCAGGGTTGGGTTATAAAAAAATATCTGAAACTTTGAACATCCCACCATTAAATCCATTATAAAAAAATGGAAAGAATATGGCACCACAACAAACCTGCCAAGAGCGGGCCGCCCACCAAAACTCACGGACCAGGCAATGAGGGCATTAATCAGAGAGGCAACAAAGAGATCAAAGACAACCCTGAAGGAACTGCAAAGCTCCACAGTGGAGATTGGAGTATATGTCCATAGGACCACTTTAAGCCGTACACTCCACAGAGATGGGCTTTACGGAAGAGTGGCCAGAAAAAAGCCATTGCTTAAAGAAAAAAATAAACAAACACGTTTGGTGTTTGCCAAAAGGCATGTGGGAGACTCCTCAAACATATGGAAGAAGATACTCTGGTCAGATGAGACTAAAATTGAGCTTTTTGGCCATCAAGGAAAACGCTATGTCTGGCGCAAACCCAACACCTCTCACCCCAAGAACACCATCCCCACAGTGAAGCATGGTGGTGGCAGCATCATGCTGTGGGGATGTTTTTCATCGGCAGGGACTGGGAAACTGGTCAGAATTGAAGGAATGATGGATGGCGCTAAATACAGGGAAATTCTTGAGGGAAACCTGTTTCAGTCTTCCAGAGATTTCAGACTGGGATGGAGGTTCACCTTCCAGCAGGACAATGACCCTAAGCATACTGCTAAAGCAACACTCAAGTGGTTTAAGGGGAAAGATTTACATGTCTTGGAATGGCCTAGTCAAAGCCCAGACCTCAATCCAATTGAGAATCTGTGGTATGACTTAAAGATTGCTGTACACTATCTAATCTATCTAATCTATCTATCTATCTAATCTATCTAATCTCTGAGGGACAGTATGAGCTCGCTGGCTCCTAGTACCTGGAGTATGACATTAAAGACTTTTGTTCTTGGGGAGAACAGGTCATGATGTTGGAGAAGGGGGTTCAATAAGCACTAGTCACCTACTTTATCATGCTGTATAACCAGTAACAACCGCTATCTTCCCATTTTCACACTATAGTGTCAAACTGAACCAAACTGTGCTGGGTTGGACATTTTATTTTCACATCGTCTTTTTCACACATTTCCAGCAACCAGGCCAGCTCAGTACAGCTTTGTTTGGCATGGCTTGGTACAGCTCATTAGTGTGTCCCTTCCCTCCCATGCAGATTCTCTGAGGGACAGTAAGACTTCTCTGGCCCCCAGTACTCTGAATCTGATGTTGGAGAGGGGCATTGGGTCCCAGACCACCCTGAGTGGAACAGAATTCCATCCGGCCATGGAGGAGTTGGAGGAAGCACTGGCTCTGTCCAACATGGCTACACCTAAACATGGCAAGAGACTCCACATCCCTGTGGTCCGGATCCTGGATGCTCAGGTAATGCTGGTATATTATTCAGTTTTTTAAAGATTTTTCTGTGTTTTTGTTATTGTGTTAAAGGCCCAATGGAGCTGTTTTTATCTCAGTATAAAATAATTTCTGGGTAACAATTAAGTACTTTATTGTAAAAGTTTTTCATTAAAATTGTTTTTGGCAACAAAGAAAATTCTCAAGCAAGAATTTTGCTAGGACTGTCTGGGAGTGGTCTGATTGGGGAGGGGCACCAAAGTGGTGGCGGGGCCTAATGGGAGGGATATGCAATCTGAAAACTAGCTGTTATTGGTCTGGACCTTTTTTTGTTATTGGTCTATTTACAGTGCCTTCAGAAAGTATTCATACCCCTTGATTTATTCCACATTCAAAATGAATTACATAAAACATTTTTGCCCATCTACACACAATACCCCATATTGACATAGTGAAAACATGTTTTTAGAAATTGTAGCAAATTTATTGAAAATGAAATACAGATATACACTATAAATACAAAAGGTATGTGGACACCCCTTCATATTAGTGGATTCGGCTATTTCAGCCACACCCATGCTGACAGGTGTATAATCGAGCACACAGCCATGCAATCTCCATAGACAAACATTGGCTGTAGACTGGCCTTACTGAAGAGCTCGGTGACTTTCATAGGATGCCACCTTTCCAACAAGTCAGTTCGTTACATTTCTGCCCTGCTAGAGCTACCCTGGTCAACTGTAAGTGCTGTTATTGTGAAGTGGAAACGTCTAGGAGTAACAACGTCTCAGCCGTGAAGTGGCAGGCCACACAAGCTCACAGAACCGGACTGCCGAGTGGTGAAGCGCGTAGCACATAAAAATCGTCTGTCCTTGGTTGCAACACTCACTACCAAGTTCCAAAGTGTAAAGCTCGCTGCCATTTGACTCTGGAGTAGTGGAAATGCATTCTCTGGAGTAATGAATCACGCTTCATCATCTGGCAGTCTGACGGACAAATCTGTGTTTGGTGGATGCCAGGAGAAAGCTACCTGCCCAAATGCATAGTGCTAACTGTAAAGTTTGGTGGAGGAGGAATAATGGTCTGGGACTGTTTTTTATGGTTCATGCTAGGCCCCCCTGGGAAAGCCTTCCCAGATGAGTGGAGGCTGTTATATTAAATTAAATTAAAAAAAATTGTTATAGCAGCAAAGGGGGACCAACTCCATATTAATGCCCATGATTTTGGAATTTGATGTTCAACGAGCAGGTGTCCACATACCTTTGGCCATGTAGTGTATCTTATTCACATATTAGAATCACCTTTGGCACCAATTACAGCTGTGAGTCTTTCTAGATAAGTTTCTAAGAGCTTTGCACACCTGGATTGTACAATATTTGCACAATATTCTTTTTCAAATTCTTCAAGCCCTGTCAAGTTGGTTGTTGATCATTGCTAGACAGACATTTTCAAGTCTTGCCATAGATTTTCAAGCTGATTTAAGTCAAAATTGTAACTTGGCCACTCAGGAACATTCAATGTAATCTTGGTAAGCAACTCCAGTTTATATTTGGCCTTGTGTTTTAGGTTATTGTCCTGCTGAAAGGTGAATTTTTCTCCCAGTGTCTGTTGGAAAACAGACTGAACCAGATTTTCCTCTAGTATTTTCCCAGTGCTTAGCTCTATTCCATTTATTTTTATCCTAAAAAAAACTCCCTAGTCCTTGCTGATGTGTTGTGTTGGATTTTCCCCAAACATAACTCTTTGTATTCAGGACATGAAGTTGATTTCTTTGCCACATTTTTTGCAGTTTTACTTTAGTGCCTTATTGCGAACAGAATGCTTGTTTTGGAATATTTTTACAGTCTGTTCATTTTGTCATTTACGTTAGTATTACGGAGTAAGTACAATGTTGTTGATCCATCCTCAGTTTTTTCTCCTGTCACAACTATTAATCTCTGTAACCTTTTAAAGACACCATTGGCCTCATGGTGAAATCCCAGAGCGCCCCATACAGTGCCTTCAGAAAGTATTCACACCCCTTCACTTTTTCCACATTGGAAAGCGTCACATCTGGAGGAAACCTGGCACCATCCCTACGGTGAAGCACAGTTGTGGCAGCATCATGCTGTGGGCATGTTTTTCCAGAGGCAGGGACTGGGAGACTAGTCAGGATCAAGGGAAAGATGAGCGGAGCAAAGTACAGAGAGATCCTTGATGAAAACCTGCTCCAGAGCGCTCAGGACCTCAGACTGGGGCGAAGGTTCACCTTCTAACAGGACAATGACCTTAAGCACACAGCCAAGACAATGCAGTAGTGGCTTCGGGACAAGTCTCAATGTCCTTGAGTGGCCCAGCCAGAGCCCGGACATGAACCCGATCGAACATCTCTGGAAAGACCTGAAAATAGCTGTGCAGCTTCGCTCCCCATCCAACCTGACAGAGCTTGAGAGGATCTGCAGAGAAGAATGGGAGAAACTCCCCAAATACAGGTGTGCCAAGCTTGTAGAGTCATACCCAAGAAGACTGGAGGCTGTAATCGCTGTCAAAGGTGCTTCAACAAAGTACTGAGTAAAGGGTCTGAACACTTACGTAAATGTGATATTTCCATTTTTATTTGTAATACATTTGCAAAAATATCTCAAAACCTGTTTTTGCTTTGTCATTATGGTGTATTGTGTGTAGATTGATTAGGGAAAACAACAATTTTAGAATAAGGCTGTAACGCAACAAAATGTGGAAAAAGTCAAGGAGTCTGAATACTTTCCAAATGCACTGTACATAGATGAAGGCTTCCCCCTGTCTGTCGTGGATGCCCTTAGTTTGAAGATGTCATCCAGAGACAGGTGTTTTATACAACAACCTTCTTGCTGTGTTCTCTTTTGGACTCTACGCATTTGGCAATCATCTCTCGGCTTCCACCGGGCATTCCACTGATTTCAAAACTCTGTGAACTTCTTCTGTGACAACGACACCATTCATTAGAAGACTCTACAATGTCAAGTTCAATTAACATGTTTTTACCTAAATCAGGGATTTCCTCATTGTCTGATTCATTTTCAGAGTCAGAGAGAACCAGCATGGCATGAACATCCTCCAGAAAGTAGTCCATCACAACTTTTTCCCACTGAGCTTTGTTGATTGTGCTATTAACTCAAAAGTATTTCAGCGTGGTATACATACGCTGTCATGAGCGACTGGGTTGATTAGCTTCAGTTAAGCAATGTTGAGAGCAGTAGCAAAACTTTCAGTTCTTTATGATATCTTTAAAAAAAAGCTGTGGTTAGGGCTGTTGCGGTGATCGTATTACCGCCACACCGGCGGTCATGAGTCATGAAGGCAGTCAAATTCCACATGACCGTTTAGTCACGGTAATTAGGCTTCTCTAAGCTCTGATGCTGCTGCTGGTCATTAGTAGCCTACCAAACTTGCTAACTGCCTGGTACTCAGCACTCTATTATCGCTCTAATCACTCTGACATCAATGCAAATGTTGCGCAACATTTCTATAGGCTATGCAATTGCACGAGAAAACAGAGTTTTGATGGCCTCTACTAAAAAGAGGAGGATCCCATCAGCTTTCTATAGGCTAGGCCTACTATATTTATTTCTCAACTTTCCTACCTGGCTGGCATGAAAATGAACGTGAAAAGCGTCCTCCATTCACAATTTAAGTGCATTGGTTACATGTATTTTTTTCCAGCTGCCCCTCTTTCGATACAGATGCATGATAATGGTCCATTTTAAATTTCATATGTAAAGACAAGTTTAAATCAAGAATAGTCTGATGGGTGACAATATTAGCCTATCACTTGTGAATTATATATTATCACTTGTGAATGATGCCCAGCATTTTTTTACTTTTTTGAATCATAGTCGCACACCTCATGTAGTCAAGCCCATAGGCCTATATGTTTGATAAGGTTTGTATCACAACTAAAGTGGCCAAATAACTTCTTAAAATTAAGCACATTATTCCGCTTTACAGGGGGTGAAGAGCCTAACTGACATACAGTTGAAGTCGGAAGTTTACATACACTTTAGCCAAAAACATTTAAACTCAGTTTTTCACAATTCCTGACATTTAATCCTAGTAAAAATTCCCTGTCTTAGGTCAGTTAGGATCACTACTTTATTTTAAGATTGTGAAATGTCAGAATAATAGTAGAGAGAATGATTTATTTCAGCTTTTATTTATTTCATCACATTCCCAGTGGTTCAGAAGATTACATACACTCAATTGGTATTTGGTAGCATTGCCTTTAAGTTGTTTAACTTGGGTCAAACATTTCGGGTAGCCTTCCACAAACTTCCCACAATAAATTTGGTGAATTTTGGTCCATTCCTCCTGACAGAGCTGGAATAACTGAGTCATGTTTGTAGGCCTCCTTGCTTGCACACGCTTTTTCAGTTCTGCCCACAAATGTTCTATAGGATTGAGGTCAGGGCTTTGTGATGGCCACTCCAATACCTTGACTTTGTTGTCCTTAAGACCTTTTGCCACAACTTTGGAAGTATGCTTGGGGTGATTGTCCATTTGGAAGACCCATTTGTGACCCAAGCTTTAACTTCCTGACTGATGTCTTGAGATGTTGCTTCAATATATCCACATCATTTTCCTTCGTCATGATGCCATCTATTTTGGGATGTGCACCAGTCCCTCCTGCAGCAAAGCATCCCCACAGCGTGATGCTGCCACCCCTGTGCTTCACGGTTGGGATGGTGTTCTTTGGCTTGTAAGCGACCCCCTTTTTCCTCCAAACATAACAATGGTCATTATGGCCAAACAGTTCTATTTTTGTTTCATCAGACAAGAGGACATTTCTCCAAAAAGTACGATATTTGTCCCTATGTGCAGTTGCAAACCGTAGTCTGGAATTTTTTTACTTGTGTCATGCACAAAGTAGATGTCCTAAATGACTTGCCAAAACTATAGTTTGTTAACAAGAAATTTGTGGAGTGGTTGAAAAACGAGTTTTAATGACTCCAACCTAAGTGTATGTAAACTTCCGACTTCAACTGTACATAAACAACGTGTGAGTTTCAAGTTAGGGAAGATAATCTTCACCATAAAAATGCACCTTTATAATTAAACCATTACATGCATAATTGCATTTGAGGTCACTTTTGATCATGGTGTTTTCCACGAATGGAACATTCGCGCTTGTTGCCTACTACCATGTGCACATTGCTGCACTTATAATTTGAAGAAATAGCCTAATAGTTTATCACCATTTTAAGCTAAACGTTCTCATCTGTTGCGTCAGACACATTAAAAATGTTTTTTGATAATAGTGGTTGTATTAATTTGGGATCTATCGCATCCCACAACTGTCCCAGACTATGTTTGGAATATTTATTTCTCGCACAGAATAGAATAGGTAGACTTTTGTACTATAGGGGATAGTAGATAGCTTAGTGGTTAAGAGCGTTGTGCCAGGAACCGAAAGGTCGCTGGTTCTAATCCCCGAGCCGACTAGGTGAAAAATCTGTCTGTGCCCTTGAGCAAGGCACTTAACCCTAATTGCTCCTGTAAGTCGCTCTGGATAAGAGCGTCTGCTAAATGACAAAAAAAATATTTAAAAAAATGTAGATTGACATAGGCTAGTGCTTTTGCTGTTTGTTAGGCCTACTCATCTTGTTGGCTGACGAAATGTACATATGGACAGTTCTTCCAATATCTTCAATATGCACCTCGGAATTGGATAAGGACGAGCGCAGTTACGTCCCCGATGTGTCTGTCTTCACTTGTAGCCTGTGAGAAAGACCCGATCAACTGATGGAGAGCCATGTGAGTGGGGGGGTGATTTGGAGCGCTCAGCATGCAGGGAGAAGGGCACAAAGGCCACTGGCCGCAAAAGGCATGGATTTCTTTAGGGTGCATTACGGCCACAAAAAGGGGATGCAACAAAGCAGAGCTCGTGCCTTTTCAAGTGACTTTTTCAAATCATCATTAGAGTTGCATCATGCAGCCTTACAATGTATTAAAAATCTAAACATAAAGCCCAACGTTTGTAGAACAACTAAAGTTACATTAATAACTTTAAATGAAGCATATAGGAATACCTATTTCTTTGTTAACCACTCAATACAGAATAGCCGTATGTGCGCACTCCCTCAAATCATTTGGAGAAAATATCCTTTCTATTTCATTCACCTTTGTTCAATTGTATTCTTCATACTATAAAATAATGCCACGGAATCCTAAGCAAATCTTGTCTGCTAAATGAACTAGTGTAGCCCACAGCCATTTGGCATAGCCAGATCAGGACCTAACATAAGGACAACTCTGAGTATGCTATTCTGTTCTTCTGAAATAGACTAATTTTTCTTCATATCATGCTTCTTTAGACCTGTCTAAAATAAATAATGGATTTATTGTGAAGGTGTAGGCTATATTACATGGATTTATTAGAGTTGTTAAAATATAGATGTCCCAAAGGTCTACGTCAGTTGCTTGTAGGCTATGTGTGGAAGCTGACTACATTTCGTGACCACCACAGTCCTAGCTGTGTTAGACAGGATTATCCACACATACTGAGCAGCTCATGTTACGATATAGACAGAAGCATGCTACATGGCAGACCAATCCGAACTCATCTCCTGTGCCTCTCCTGTGAAGTAGTGACGTGCGACATACACCTAGTTTCTTGAAACGGGTCACATTTTGCGCAGATAGAACCACTGTCAAGAATTACATCTTTGTGTATTTATTGAGGCTACCAGACAGCCCTTTTTATTACTTTGTTTACAACACATTTTGATTATATCATAATTAAATTTGATCAACAAAATTGCAAATGACATACCAAAAGACCCAGTAGGCATATGCTAGTAATTGTTGTTTGATGCCCAATTTCTGGTGGGCTTACAAAGTAAACCGTTAAAGGCATGCATTTCACTGTTGGATTCGGTGCATGTGACAAATACAATTTGATTTGATTTGAATCTGAGGTGCAGTTAACTCTAATGAACTTATCCTTTGCAGCAGAGGTAACTCTTGGTCTTCCTTTCCTATGGCGGTCCTCATGAGAGCCAGTTTCATCATAGCGCTTGATGGTTTTTGCGACTGCACTTGATGAAACTTTCAAAGTTCTTGAAATTTTCCAGATTGACTGACCTTCATGTCTTAAAGTAATGATGGACTGTCGTTTCTCTTTGCTTATTTGAGCTGTACTTGCCATAATATGGACTTCTTCTGTATACCACCCCTACCTTGTCACAACACAACTGATTGGCTAAAACGTATTAAGAAGGAAAGAAATTACACAAATTAACTTTTAACAAGGCACACCTGTTAATTGAAATGCATTCCACGTGACTACCTCATGAATCTGGTTGAGAGAATGCCAAGAGTGTGCAAAGTTGTCATCAAGGCAAAGGGTGGCTATTTTGAAGAATCTCAAATATAAAAAAAGTGAACACTTTTTTGGTTACTACATGATTTCATATGTGTTATTTCATAGTTTTGATGTCTTCACTATTATTCTACAATGTAGAAAATAGTAAAAATAAAGAAAAACCCTGGAATGAGTAGGTGTGTCCAAACTTTTGACTGGTACTGTATATCTTTTTTTATAGAAAGTGACAATTTGTCTTTTAGAACATTTAAATCAAATCTTTCTGCTGGCAATGTCATTTAGAATCTCTAGCTCCTCGTTTGCAATAGGAAAAGTGAATGGGACATTTTTTTAAAGTTTTTTTTACTCCATATTTTGAAAGCCCTGATTGCTAAGGTCATTTTAATAATAATAAATAATAATAATTGGTCATTTAGCAGACGCTCTTATCCAGAGCGACTTACAGGAGCAATTAGGGTTAAGTGCCTTGCTCAAGGGCACATCGACAGATTTTTCACCTAGTCGGCTCGGGGATTAGAACCAGCGACCTTTCGGTTACTGGCACAACGCTCTTAACCACTAAGCTACCTGCCGCCCATTTTAAGACATTTTAAGATGTCAGGCTTGAAAATCCGTTCAGACATTATTGCACAGTGATTCACTACCCAAACCAGATGCAACTGGTTTCAAGCGGATGCAACTGGTTTCAACCTGATTTTGCTTTGTCATTATGGGTATTGTGTGTGGATTGATGTTTATTTATTTTGTACATCCATTTTAGAATAAGTGTGTAACATAACAATGTGGAAAAAGTCAAGGGGTCTGAATACTTTACGAATGCACTGTAGGTAGAGACTTCAGCTTTTTCATATGTATATCATTGCTGTAAGACAAAAAAATGAAGGAATGGCACATTGCACAAACCCTGCACTTTTAAAATGGCTGTGTTTCTAAGGAAATTTAGAGCGCCACCATTAGGTAAAATATATTTTTTCTCTATTTAATAAACTACATTTCGAAACAATAATTGGTGACATATTTTATTTCAAATCTAAACTTTCAAATATCTTGTTGCCCAAAATGGGGGGACCGCCCCCGAAGAAATGTTGTTATTATATATATATTTTTTACATTTCAGTGTTGTTGTTTTTCTCGGGCTGTGTAGTAGTCACATTGTTCCCACAGTCCTTAACTTTCTAACAGCAAGCATGTGTTTGTAGGACTTATACCTTTTCAACCGAAATGTACTTTATGAGGGTAGTATACAATATTATGCGTTGTTTAGAAAATGCCACCAGAGGGCATCAGAGTTTGAGGTTAAAGTGTCTGTGCACACTATAGTGACATTTGACATGGTTATGATGCCAATAATTTATTTCAATGTAATATTGTGACACAGATGTTGGTAAATGACATAACACCGTGTTATAACACCTGGTATGTAGACTCTTATGTAGCATGTAATAACATTATTGTCATGCAGACTGTGTAATGGTAATTGTTATTAAAAGTTGACATTCAAGCATATGACAACAGGATAAACAGTCATCTACAACACCCATTATAACTCGTTTTATATCATCTTATGCTGTTACTCATAACAATTCAAAACTACTGATGACAGCTTATGACAAATGCTATAATGTGTTAAATAGCTGTTTATAAAGGCTTTCTGCATTCATAAGGACACCTACAGTAAAGTGTTACCAAGTCCATCATACTGACCAGACAGTGTGCTATGGAACAGTTCTGTCGGCTGCCAAACGGCATAGGATCTAGTTTTGGCGTGAAGTCCCTCAGGATCAAGTGTGCAGCAAACTTTTCACAGTTGAGATGTTAAGGAGATAGGCCTCAGTTCTTTAATGTTTTGTGGGGTAGATTCCGGTATGGGGTCCGGTCCGGTAGCCTCTTTCCATTATCCAGGGATGATACCTTCTTTGAACGACCTGTTGATGATGTCACAGAGAGGAACGCTGATCTCACACCACACACAAACTCCTTCAATATTCTTGGAATCATGTCTGGGCCAGGGGATTTGTGACAGTTGATGGAGGCCAGTCTACTATACACATCCCACAATGAAATGGTGGGCAGTGAGGGGGCTGGCAGGAAAGGAGGCAGAGCTGAACGTTCGAGGGGTGGAAATGACTAGGACACCTTGACGAACTTTGTTGATGGAGTTTGCGATTGCCGAGAAGTCCTGGGGATGGATTCCAGGAAAGTTGATTCGGTCAGCTTGTGTTGCACATGGATTTTTCTCTATTGTGCCAGCTCTGGGGTTCTATTTTCCATGCCTTTTACTTTGGAATATTTTTTTTTTTGCCACATTTATTTCCCTTTGGACCCAGTTTCTGTAAAAGCTTGCCAAGGCACATGATTTTCCTGTCTTGAAGGCTTATCGTCTTTGGTGGATAAGGTGCTTAATATTGGGGGTGATCCATGGTTTGTCTAATGCATAGGTTTTTACCATCTTCATAGGGACATGTCTATCAATTTCAGGCAGGAGGGTGTTGTCGAAGGCATAAGCTTTAGCATTGGTGCTGGTTGCTTCATTCACCTCCAGCCATGGATGAGTGGTAATCCACTTGCCAAACTTTCTTAAGCCAGGCTGCCTTTATAGGTCGTACTATCCGTTTAGTGCACTGGGAAGGTCTTGGTTGTGCATTTGGGCTCCAGAGGACACAGTTGTGGTACCTTGAGCTGACGGGAGGGAGGATCTCAGGCATCAAGTACAATGTCTTAATGTTGGTGACAATCATGTCAGGATGGCTTCACCTCTGGTGTTGTTCTGAACTACCAGACAGAGTTTGTTGTCCAAGGCAGATTCTATGGACACTGAGGTGGTTGAAGTCTCCAAGAATTGTCCGATGTCTGGGTACTTAGTACGGAGCAGGTCAGATGAGGATATTAGATGTTCTAAGAGTTCATCCTGATGTGGTGATTGTGGCGGTGAGTGACGCCACCACTTAAAAAATGACGCAACATTTCTTGAAAACAATGGCAGACATTATTTGAGCTGAAGCGAGAGAAAATAAACTCTGACTTTATAATTAAATGTTGCCCATTCACATCTCATATGTTGCCTGACTACAATGTTATATCTTGATACAATTATAAATATGAACTGTGTTCATTTTGGCATGTTTAACTGCCTACAGTACCCACTGTAGTGTGCATAGATCGCCTGCTTATCAAAGCCCATGTTAAGTCAATAGTGCTAACTAGCTAGCTAGCCACGGAAAATAGGTTTCTAGCTAGATTAATGCGATTCACATATAGCTAGCTGATAATTATGAAGTTAAAAGTTTGCTTTATATACATGTATATCTTTTTTCATCTCTATTGCCATTGTCCTGGCTGGAAGCAGGTTCAGTGAATGGGAAGCTGCAGCGTGAGGTAATACGGTAGCACCGGAGTGCGAGTGCAATATCAAATGTAATATTTGATGCGTTCTCCACACTCTCGTCACCACAAGAACGTACTCAAGAGAACGCTCTTGGAGAACGAACTATGAGCATGAGAGTGTGGAGCACTGAGGGGAAATTCTTGGAAAATTCTACTTGTTCAACAGACTTGGATGGAGACTTAATGAGATAATAGATTAGCTGATCAAGGTCATGTTCGTGGCTAATGGATAAATGGATTAAGGATGGAGTTCAGGGAATTCGGAATTAGTTTATTTGTATGACGTTATTGTAAACGAGCTGTAGAATTCACGACGTGATAGCATTCTTGGCATTTGTTCATTCTCTCTCTTTCTCTCACCCTTTCTCTCTCTCACACTCTCCCCTACCTCTTACCACCTCCCTATCTCCCTCTCTGTCCCTCTCACTTTTTCCCCCTCTATTTCCCTGTCTCTTTCTCTTTCTCTTTCTCTTTCTCTTTCTCTCCCTCCCCCTCCAGGATGTGTGTTCCAGGTCTCCCTCTATCTGCAGTCTGAGAGTCGGGGAACAGCTGGTTGTGGAGCTGAAGAAGGCTAACGGCAGCCTGGGCATAAGTGTAGCTGTGAGTAAATCTATATATGTTACAGTAGTGTTTCCCAACCCCACACCTTGGCCATCCCATAGAAACAGAATTACTAGAATGTGTACCCATGAGTGTTCCAGTCAAAATGCTTTGTCCCTTCTAGTAATTATATTCCTCATTTCCACCTATAACACTACTACTGTCTCAGTCACACCAATCTACAGTACACACTCTTCTATAGGGTGGAGGTTAGGGGTCAGGCTAGGGGTTAGGTTTAGGGGTCATGATCAAAACAACCCATAATGCCTTTGTCTAGCCCCTACTCGTAGTCTCCAATACTTAATGCAGTATGTTATATGTTCTCTAGAGGGGAGTCAACACCAGTGTTAGTTTCAGAGGCAATGGTCCGAGGCTAGGGGCAGGGGTAGAAGCTATGATATAATATATACAGTACAGTATGAGATACGGTATGTGTTGTGCTCTACAGGGTGGAGTGAACACCTGTGTTCGTTACGGGGGGATATACATCAAGAGTTTGGTGCCAGGGGCTGCTGCTGAGCAGGACGGACGCATTCAGATAGGTAACCAGACATCACTAGTCAACCAATACCTGACTAGCTTCACACATTCAGATAGGAAACCAGACATCAGTAATCAACCAATACCAGACTAGATATTATTCATTCTAATCAGACAGGTTTTTTACATGGAAGATACATTGGAGATAATATAAGGCAAGTATTGGAAACAATAGAACACTATGGAAAATATGGGAAACCAGGCCTGCTATTCATAGCAGACTTCGAAAAGGCATTTGATAAGGTTCGACTGGAATTTATATATAAATGCCTGGAGCATTTCAATTTTGGAGAATCTCTTATAAAATGGGTCAAAATCATGTATAGTAACCCTAGGTGTAAAATAGTAAATAATGGCTATTTCTCAGAAAGTTTTAAACTGTCAAGAGGAGTGAAACAAGGTTGTCCACTATCGGCATATCTATTTATTGTGGCCATCGAGATGTTAGCTATTAAAATCAGATCCAATAATAATATCAGAGGATTAGAAATACAGGGCTTAAAAACAAAGGTGTCATTGTACGCAGATGATTCATGTTTTCTTTTAGATCCACAACTAGAATCCCTCCACAGCCTCATAGAGGATCTAGATACATTTTCTAACCTCTCTGGACTAAAACCAAATTATGATAAATTTACTATATTACATATTGGATCACTAAAAAATACAATTTTTACATTACCATGTAGTTTACCAATAAAATGGTCTGATGGTGATATGGATATACTCGGAATACATATCCCAAAGGAAATAAATGATCTCACTTCAATACATTTTTATAGAAAGTTAGCAAAAATAGATAAGATCTTACTACCATGGAAAGGAAAATACCTGTCAATTTGTGGAAAAATCACCCTGATTAACTCTTTAGTATTATCCCAGTTTACCTATTTGCTTATGGTCTTGCCTACGCCTAGCAAACAGTTTTTTAAATTATATGAGAAAAAAATATTCAATTTTATTTGGAACGGCAAGCCAGACAAAATTAAAAGAGCATATTTATATAATGAATATGAATTCGGAGGACAGAAATTATTAAATATTAAAGCATTAGACCTATCACTAAAATCTTCAGTCATCCAAAAGTTATACTTAAATCCGAACTGGTTCTCAAGCAAATTAGTAAGATTGTCTCACCCACTGTTCAAGAAAGGCCTTTTTCCCTTTATTCAGATTACAACCTCTCACTTTCAGTTATTTGAAAAGGAAATAATCTCCCAAATGTCACTATTTCTAAAACAAGCCATAGAAAGTTGGTTGCAATTTCAATTTAATCCTCCAGAAACGACAGAACAAATAATGCAACAAATATTGTGGTTAAATTCAAATATACTAATTGACAAAAAACCTTTATTTTCTGACAGAATGTTTAAAAAAGGTATAATCTTCGTAAATGATATCATCGGTAGGACTGGTGGAGTTATGTCGCACATGCAGCTAACAAAAACATATGGAAATGTCTGCTCTATCCAAAATTACAACCAAATAATTGCAGCCTTACCGCAAAAGTGGAAGAGGAAAGTTGAAGGGGGAGAAAGTAAGGAACTTGTCTGTCGGCCTTGCATTAGAGAACATAATTGGTTAAGGAAAACTGTGATAAATAAAAAAGTATATCAGTTTCACTTAAGGACCAAAGGATTGACAGCCGTCCCATATAGATTGCAAAATAGTTGGGAAGAGATCTTTGACGTACCGATCCCATGGCATAGTGTTTATGAACTGACACGCAAAACGACACCGGATTCAAAAATTAGAATCTTTCAATTTAAATTATTATATAAAATTCTTGCTACCAATAGAATGTTATTTATATGGGGGATACAATCTTCCCAGCTCTGCAGATGTTGCTGTGAAGAGATAGAATCATTAGATCATTTGTTTTGGTTCTGTCCATTTGTAGCTTGTTTTTGGACACAGGTCCAGGAATGGCTAAAGGATTGCAATATTTACCTGGAACTAACCTTGCAGATAGCATTACTGGGTGATCTGAAAAGTCATAGTCAATCAATCAATAATATAATAATACTTTTAGCAAAAATGTTTATTTTTAATTCACAATCTGTAGAAGCAATGAGAATAGAAAGGTTCAGAACTTTTGTAAAACATCACAGTACGGTTGAAATATATATGGCAAATAGAAATCCTATATGGATGGTGTTAAGAGATAGATGGGAGGTATTGAATAGAGTTGAAGGATGGGACTAATAACAAATAACAACAAATAATAACAAAGATAGCTAATAATGTAAGCATACTGTGTCCATAATAAGTATATAGGTTGTATGTTGGGAGCTTTTGGGAAAGAGCACAGTTAGAAAGATATGGCATTTAGAAGCAAACCGGATGGACATCATGAAAATGATCGGAGAGGTTGAGAGTAGAAGAGGTTCAGGAGCAAAAAAATTAATGAATATATATATATATATATAGAATTATTGTAAAATTAACTCTGTCCATAAGGTGTAGATAGTAAGTATAGACCGGAAGTAGAGGCCTCGGCGTTGTTGTTCACTAATTTACTCCAAGTAGGGAAAGGATGGTGGGGTTGAAAAGTAATAAAGGGGAATATATTTATATAAAAAATAAAAAAAAACATGGGGGATTGGAAGTGATGCAGACAATTACATTGATAGAAGATACAATCTATCTGCAATATTAAGCTGATCCATCCCCCCCCCCAAAAAAATAAAAAAATAAAAAATACCAGACTAGCTTCACACATTCAAATAGGAAACCAGACATCAGTAATCAACCAATACCAGACTAGCTTCACACATTCAAATAGGTAACCAGACATCACTAATCAATCATGTTCGTATGTATGACAGGTGACCGACTGCTGGAAGTTGATGGGTCCAACCTACGAGATGTAACACACAAACAGGCTGTGGAGTGCCTGATGAAGACTGGAGAGGTACGATGTATACACACTCCATCCATCTTTCTCTCGCTCTTTATTTAGCCTCTCTTTCCTTCTCTCTCTCTCTCTCTCTCTCTCTCTCTCTCTCTGACAGTGGCAGGGCAAACCATATGTTTACAGTTGTTGTTATTTTAGTCCATGCTAATGAGCTTTAGCCTCAGCCTTTAGGTTAGCTGACGTTAGCATGCTCTACACTGACACCCAGGCCACATCGCTAACATAATGTTAACAGAAATCTTAGCTTAGCCCAGTCACCCCCTGTCCCACACTGGGTTACGTAATGCCCAGATTCCAGGACAATAACAAATAACATAACAAATCTAGCTATTTCCTCACATGGCTTTACTGGCATAATGAGTCTCTAAACAGCACTCTCTTAACCCTTAATCCCTGTTGTCGGACAGAATTCTGTGATTTTAGCCATTACAGTAAGTGTTTCTGTGTGTATGATTGTTGTGTGTGTATGATCGCTGTGTGTATGTTCACTGTGTGTGTGTGTCTGCCTGCTTGTGTGCCCATGTCTGTGTGTGTGTGTTAGGTGGTGAGTCTGCTTCTAGAGAGGCAGCCCCAGGTGGTGTTGGAGGCGGGAGCAAATCGCCCCCGCTCAGCTTCACAGAGCCAATCAGGAAGCCTCAGGAGAGACAGCTCCATGGAGATGACCTTGAGTGGCAAGACCAAGGACTACAGCTTTGTCACTGATGGTGAGAGGAGAGGGCACACACACACACACCCATGGGCACACAACCAGGCAGACACACACACACAGACTCCCCCGAGTTGGCTGTGACTTATCTGACAGCTACATTGTGTTGGCTGTCACAGACACAGACAGCCCTGACACCCCCCCCCCCCCCCCCCCCCCCCCCCCCCCAGTCCCCTGAGAGCAGACACTGATGCCTTATAGCTCAATGTGTGTGTGTGTGTGTGTGCGTGTGCGTATGCATGCGTCCGTACACATTCCAATCTGGTGGAGGGGTACAATGAAATGAGTCATGTTTTTGTTTTTAACAGCAACAAATGCTTGTTGGTGCATGCAAATAATGATGTGAAGCTGGATTAAATTAAACACAGACACACACACACCCTCATCCTCTCTCAAACACTCCTAAATAATGATGACTCTTTCTTTGCGCTCTTCTCAGACAACACTCTGAAGGTGCTGTTGAAGAAGAGTCTGTGTGGTTTGGGGTTCAGCTTCTACATCAGTGAGTTGAACAGTGGTTCTGACCAGGGCAGCAGTGTGGTGCGGATCAAAACTCTTTTCCAGGGTCAACCAGCCAAGGAGTCAGGACAGATCAGAGAAGGAGACGTCATATTGGCTGTTAATGGACAGTGGGTCAAAGGCCTCAGCTACCAGGTACACAATGTCTTTCTTATACAAATCTCTTTATCATCGTCCTTCAAGCCAGATATGAAGAATTGTGTCCTGTTGGTGAGTGTGAATGGGGTGGTTAGAGTTAGGGTTGTATTAAGGTTAGGTTGTGTAGGTTAGGGTTCGGTGTTAAATATTTTCATATGTTGGCGTACCTTGCTGAATCTGAGAGGGGGGAGGGGGGTGGTCTACCGATGAGGCGCAAGAGCGTTACTAATGACGTTCTTTGTCTTTTTGTATGTTTTTTTTAACAAATTATGATTTGGTGCGTCAGCATCACAGATTATTTTGACGAGTGATGATTTTATGGAGGTTGTGCTAAAGAGGAGGCGAGGATTTTAACCAGAAAGTTTGGGTAGTTCTGTTAGCGTCATCTTGCTAGCTAGCTAGTGCATGCAATATTTGGTTCTAGTTTCTGAAAATAGGGTTAATTTAGTGTTAGAATGCAGTGTGTCTCTCTGTATGTTAGCTCTGTGCTTTATTAAGCATTCTCTCTCTACCCCCTTCGCTCTCTGTGCCACATCACAGTTAATCCCCTAATCTGATCTAACAGAAATTAGATCTATTAGTATGTCTCACCTATGGCTCTGAACTATGAATTACACAGCGGTCGGACTGAGATGGACAGTGTAGTTAACATGCAAATTAGTTGTTGTCATGGAATGCTTGGTGGCAAAGTGGTACTCTATGCATATGTGGCCCCCCAATATAAACACACATTTTTAATTAGTGCACCAAGTACAGTGACAAATAAATGCAGCAGATACAGATAATTTGTTGTGGTTAGCAAAAGCATGCAGAACTCCCTACCAATATGCCACTGCCCTCCCCAGCAGACAGACCCACACATATACCCAAAATTCCTTGTACTGACCCTTGACCTCTCATCCACAGAGGGTGTTGTTCCTGCTCCGTGGGCCTCCATCTGAGGTCCACCTGACGCTCTGCAGACCTTCTCTTGGAGTACTGTCTCAACTGGACGCTGACACACTGGTGAGTACACACACACACACTGACATACACACAGAGAAAAACAGACACACGCACACAAACAGACACACCTACACACACTGAGCACTGAGAATTGTACACTGAGTTGTATCTCTCTCTTTAAATAGGTTCCTTTCTTGTCTCCAAACCGTGGGGTGAGGTCCAAGTCTCTAGACATCAGGTTAGGGGAAGATTATAGCCAGCTACTCAAGTTACAGGCACACCAGAACCACCAGTACAACCAGGAAAACCAGGCCCAGAAGGGGCCAATGCAGCCATCACAAGTCCAGGACCAAGCCTCCAGGCAGGCCAGCCAAACAGCCAAATCCCCTGAGCCCTCTGGAGGTCCGAAGACTCAACAGAGTCAGGATAGTCAAGACAGCGAGATGGACGTAGCCGAGAACCAGCCCTCCTCACCCTCTCCCACCCCTTCCTCACCCCCTTCCCCCATCTCCCTCGCCAGCAGAAGTGACGCAGGAGACAGTGAAGAGTTGTCGGTTGTGGACGAGGAAGTCTCCGAAGAAATTAGCTTGGCATCTGTCGGGTCCAAGACCAGTGCTAGTCCCGTGTACCCCAGGTAACGCTGATGTAACATTCTATGTACAGTAACACATTATTGATTGCTGCCTTTTAGAAACAGGTCTCTCTTGTAAAATAAATGTTTATTTTCAATGCGATTTACCTGTGTAATTAAAGGATAAATTACATGAAAATAAACACACAACCTAACTGTGAATGAACCTTGTAAATACTTCCAGTGGCATCAGAGAAGAGGCGGACGGCAGTTTGACATACTGCCTTATGGGTGATGGAATAACCATTCTGGCTGATAAAGAGTACTTGACCATCAGTTCGACTTCGGACAGTCCCTCTAGCCTCACCTCAAACACCTCATGTACCCCCAGTGTGGCTCCACACACTACCTCTTATACCCCCAGGACCAGATCCACCACCCCTACTAGTTTCCAATCCACCTCCCCCAATAGTACTTCCATCCCCCACAATTTGTCCTCGCAAACCACCTCTGTCCATCAGACACCATCTCAGCCCTCCTCTAGGCCTACATCCAACCTTTCCTCTAGGATGTCTGACCTCAACATCAGCCCATCGGTGCATCCTCCCCAGCCCCAGCATGCTACACCTCCTCCTCCTCCCAGCCTCTCCTTCCATACCTCCAACCCCAACTCCAGGACCTCTGATCGCAAACACAGCATCACCTCCGATCGTAAACACAGCATCACCTTCAAGACTACCAATGCCTCCAACATCACTAGTTCAGTCGTTCAATACCATCCCCAGCCCCCTGACACCTTTCCCCCCTCGCAACCCCCCGCACGCCACCTCTCTCCCCAGCCTCCCCTGTCCTCACTCTCTCCCCCCATTCAGGCTGCACCTCTCCCACACCCTACCTGGAGACAGGAAACCGAAGGGGAGGAGGATGAAGATGAGGATGAGGAAGATCCCAGAAAAGTGAGACTTCATGTTAATGACATTACATTTTTAAAATTAGGTTTTTGTTTAGTCACATCCATAAAATCACTTTCCTAGGTGCTGGATTAAAGAGGATAATGTAGAACAAAAAATACATCTGTCAGTATAATTTTCCTGATGCAGCCCTAGTTTGGGGATGAAATGTTGTCCGATTAAACAACACTTTGGGAGGATATACCAGTGTGCAGGTTAATTTTTTGTTCTAATGAAATTAGATTGAACTTTATTCATAGCACTTTTCACAACTGCGTTCACAAAAACCCAAGCCTCTAAACCCTAAAGAAAACAGCAGAGAGAGTGTCCAGGCCTTTGTTCTATTTATATGTCTTTGTGTTTTCCATCCAGGGCATGATGAAGGAATTTGAGATGTGTGTGGTTCTGACCAAGTCGTGGAGCGGTAGTTTTGGGTTCACCATCACACGCAGCAAACTGGATGCCTGCTACTACATTCAGGACATACTGGACAACCCTGCTAAGACTGACGGACGGCTCAGACCAGGGGACAGACTAGTCACGGTATACACGCATACATGGACACACATGCACACACATACACACAGGCACACATTATCCTTACCTGTCTCTCCCATGTTCCCCTCTCCCAGGTCAACGGCCAGGATGTGACGAATGTGACAGATGAGGTTGCCATGTCGATCCTGAGGTCGTCTCCTAGGAGACTGAGTTTGATCCTGGGGAGGGCGGTGACCAACCTGATAGCTCCGCCTTTTCCAGACAACCTGCAAGACATCATACTGCACAAGACACCCACTGGACAGCTTGGTAAAACACTGAGTGGGAGCAGGACAATTAGGATTTAATGGATGGCGGAACTACAGTTGAAGTCGGAAGTTTACATACACCTTAGCAAAATACATTGAATCCTTGTAAAGATTCCCTGTCTTAGGTCAGTTAGGATCACCACTTTATTTTAAGAATGTGAAATGTCAGAATAATAGTAGAGATTTATTTCAGCTTTTATTTCTTTCATCACATTCCCAGAGGGTCAGAAGTTTACATACACTTAATTAGTATTTGGTAGCATTGCCTTTAAATTGTTTAACTTGGGTCAAACATTTCGGGTAGCCTTCCACAAGCTTCCCACAATAAATTGGGTGATTTTGGCCCATTCCTCCTGACAGAACTGGGGTAACTGAGTCAGGTTTGTAGGCCTCCTTGCTCGCACACACTTTTTCAGTTCTGCCAACAAATTGAGGTCAGAGCTTTGTGATGGCCACTCCAATACATTGACTTTTTTGCCCTTAAGCCATTTTGCCACAACTTTGGAAGTATGCTTGGGGTCATTGTCCATTTGAAAGACCCATTTGCGACCAAGCTTTAACTTCCTGACTGATGTCTTGAGAGGTTGCTTCAATATATCCACATACTTTTCCTTCCTCATGATGCCATCTATTTTGTGAAGTGCACCAGTCCCTCCTGCAGCAAAGCACCCCCATAGCATGATGCTGCCACCCCCGTGCTTCACGGTTGGGATGGTGTTCTTCGGCTTGCAAGCAGCCCCCTTTTTCCTCCAAACAATGGTCATTATGGCCATTTTTGTTTCATCAGACCAGAGGACATTTCTCCAAAAAGTACGATCTTTGTCCCCATGTGCAGTTGCAAAACGTAGACTGGCTTTTTTATGGCGGTTTTGGAGCAGTGGCATCTTCCTTGCTGAGCGGCCTTTCAGGTTATGTTGATATAGGACTCGTTTTACTATGGATATAGATACTTTTGTACCTGTTTCCTCCAGAATCTTCACAAGGTCCTTTGCTGTTGTTCTGGGAATGATTTGCACTTTTTGCACCAAAGTACGTTCATCTCTAGGAGACAGAACGCGTCTCCTTCCTGAGCGGTATGATGGCTGTGTGGTCCCATGGTGTTTATACTTGCGTACTACTGTTTGTACAGATTAACATGGTACCTTTAAGTGTTTGGAAATTGCTCCCAAGGATGAACCACACTTGTGGAGGTCTACAATTTATTTTCTGTGGTCTTGGCTGATTTCTTTTGATTTTCCCATGATGTCAAGCAAATAGGCACTGAGTTTGAAGGTAGGCCTTGAAATACATCCACAGGTACACCTCCAATTGACTCAAATTATGTGAGGTAGCCTATCAGAAGCTTCTAAAGCTCCCGAGTGGCGCAGTGGTCTAAGGCACTGCATCTCAGTGCTTGAGGCGTCACTACAGACCCCCTGGTTCGATTCCAGGCTGGATCACAACCGGCCGTGATTGGGAGTCCCATAGGGCGGCGCACAATTGGCCCAGCGTCGTCCGGGTTTGGCCGGTGTAGGCCGTCATTGTAAATAAGAATTTGTTCTTAACTGACTTGCATAGTTAAATAAAGGTAAAAAAAAAAATTAAAAAATAAAGCCATGACATAATTTTCTGGAATTTTCCAAGCTGTTTAAAGGCACAGTCAACTTAGTGTATGTAAACTTCTGACCCACTGGAATTGTGATACAGTGAATTATAAGTGAAATAATATGTCTGTAAACAATTGTTGGAAAAATTACTTGTGTCATGCACAAAGTAGATGTCCTAACCGACTTGCCAAACTATAGTTTGTTAACAAGAATTGTGTGGAGTGGTTGAAAAACAAGTTTTAATGACTCCAACCTAAGTACATTTTACATTTTAGTCATTTAGCAGACGCTCTTATCCAGAGCGACTTACAGGAGCAATTAGGGTTAAGTGCCTTGCTCAAGGGCACATTTACGTCATTTAGCAGACGCTCTTATCCAGAATGACTCACCAATTGGTGCGTTCACCCTATAGCCAGTGGGATAACCACTTTACAATTATTTTTTTTTGGGGGGGGGGTAGAAGGATTACTTTATCCTATCCCAGGTAATCCTTAAAGAGGTGGGGTTTCAAGTGTATGTAAACTTCCGACTTCAACTCTATATTATAGAAATCCAGTGTGAGGGTCTGCGCTCAGGCTGCAATGTATGGTGGCCGGTCCGTGGGAGAAACAATATTTGTAGAACTACGTAGGTACTCACACTCAAACCATGAAAAGGAAAAACCAAGGAGGCCGAGATGCAAGAATATACTTAATTTAATCCATGCTCAAAAGAATAACAAAAGGTCCTAGTGCAAAGTGCTGAACAAAACAAGGAGCATACGTTTCGGCTTCTCTGCCTTCATCAGTGCTGTACAAACTCATTAAGGAGGCACATACTTAAGAAGACACACCTGCTGTGTGTAACAGACGCACAGGTGCAGGAAAAATCTGAACTATGTTGTACTCTGTTACAATTTCAACCTTTCTGTCTGTATATATTTCTGATATAACAGGATGGTGTTCATTAGGTCACACAGTAGCAAAAACTTTGCAACGGAAAACATTCAGTTAGTTTAGGTCGTATCTCCTCTTATCACTCTGTTTTCTTCCGTTTTGTGCCTAATGAACACATCTCTCAGGTATAAAGCTGACAGGTGGTATAGGCAGCAAGTGGCAGGGGATCTACTGTCTGGAGGTGGTTCCTGGTTCACCTGCCTGTGAGGAAGGCAGCGTCCAACCAAACGACAGGATCCTGTACATCTGTGGCCGATGCACCATGGGAATGACTCTGGAGGACGCTGTCAAGGCATGCGAGAACGCTCCACGCAAAGTGAAACTCAAGGCCACCAGGTGTGTGTGCCTGCCTGTGTGTGTGTGTGTGTGTGTGTGTGTGTGTGTGTGTTTTGTATGCATGCATGCATGTGTTTTTGTGTTAAATGAACCATCTGTTTCCTTTCTTTCTTGTTGTAGAGATGACCAGCCAGTGACTCCCAAAGCCAAGAGGAATGGTGCGTATCAGATCATGTAGGGAGATGCTTTAGCCTCCCGGTGACCCCTATGTTCAGTTCAGGACTCATCTCTATGTATATGACTGCTGGTTCACATAGAAACAGACACAAACTGAAACACTGGAATGTTGCAATGGGTTAAGTTGATGTAATGAGAAGTTTGTAACCAGGCAGGTTGATGCCTCATTGACGAAGTAGATGCTATTCTCAGATCAATCATTACCAGAGTAGATAACCATATTACCTGAGATAGAAGCGTCGTAGTTTGGTCTTTCAACATTACAGTGTATGATTCTGTGTCCTGTCTGTCTGTGTCCAGGTCTCAGTGACCTGAGAGAGTGGAAGAAGGAGAAGGAAAGGACGTATTTCAGGAACCTCTCTCTCTCTCCTCTCTCATCTCTTTGTCTGTGTTTGTAGCCGTAGCCCGGTGCTGACAGACAGTGTGTGTGTGTGTTTGTTGACAGACAGGGCCTGTGCTGCCACTGCAGGATTAATTATTACAGAGCATCTAAACCTCCACTGGGGGTATTAGACCACACACAAAAAGACACACACACACACACGCACACATAGATGGACACACATGCAGCACACACACACACATAGATGCAAACACACAAACACACAGATACACACACATGGCTGGGCACAGACACCCATACACACACACGCTCTCTTGCGCTCTACGGGGCGATCTAGTTGTTTGGTGACAGTGAGGGGTGAGGTAGAGGGACAAGAGAGGCTAGTGGTGTCTACCTGTTCGAGAGGAGACCTACGCACCAAAATGGCCACAGAGGAGGGAGGTCAACGTGAGTTTCTGTCCTGTTCTGAATATCGTCACCAGGGGAATGTTTTACTTTTGTTTGAAGTGGACAGCTTTTGAAGAGGCTTTGTTTTGTGACTGGAGGGGTAGAACATTATCCCAGGTCAAACATGCATTAATATGTGTTAGATTAATCTTGTTTTAATCATACGTCTGTATTGGTTATGGTACATTTGCTTATGAATTATTAATGATGGATGTTTTTAATACTTGCAAGTTGTTTTTATCTCTCAGTAGATTAAGTTACATTGAGCTGGTTTGAGGAACATTGAGCAGGAGCTATCATTTATCTTACCTGCCACACTGGCCTTTGGGTTGACCATAGGACTTACATAACATAGCAGACTTTATTGTCTATTGAAATGGAAATATAGTTAGATGTTCTTGCGGAGATACGTTTTTTTCTGAAACTCCTCTCTGTTGTCTCATTTTCTTCTGTCTCTCTGCGTTTGTTCTGCAGCTAAAACCGTGCCCGAGACCACTGGGAAATTCAGACCACCTCTCTCTCTCACCTCCGATCAAGACGTAAGTGTTAGCGCTCACTCTCTCCATCTCTCTATCTACATATCGCTCTCACTCTCTTTCGCTGTCTCTCTTTATCTCTCTTTCTCTATCTTTTCTCTCTTATGTTCTCCATCTTTTCTCTCTCTCTCTCTCTCTCTCTCTCTCTCTCTCTCTCTCTCTCTCTCTCTCTCTCTCTCTGTCTCTCTCTCTCTCTCTGTCTCTCTCTCTCTCTCTCTCTCTCTCTCTCTCTCTCTCTCTCTCTCTCTCTCTCTCTCTCTCTGTCTCTCTGTGTGTGATGACACAGGTTGAAACTAGAGTCATCTGTTCTCTCGGCTTGGGGCCTGCGTGGGCATTCTCACCTGATTCATGCATTAATATTTTACTGCTCAAACACTGCTTACCTCAGCCTGTGGCAGAGAATTGGGAATATACTTATAAGAGTCTGGATAAAAGTGTCCACTTAATGGCTAAATTGTAATTGCAAGTGTCTCGGGATAGGGGGTGAATCCTAACTTCCTAACTTGAATTTTCACAGTAATTTGACTTAAGTGGAAGTTAGCATTCACCCCTCTGACTGGATTTGTAACTTCCACCTCTCCCTCTCTCAGAGCTGTATCTTGCAGATAGATGTGTGTAAGCCAGAGAGAGGGGGGCTGGGCTTTGCTCTGATTGGAGGATGCAACGGAAGCACGCTCAGGGTGAAGGAGATCTGCGCTGGAGGCGTGGCCCAGCAGGATGGGCGGCTCAGAGTGGGAGACATACTGCTCGAGGTACGGCCATGCTAGAGCCCTGCACAGGCATGGATTTTAAGCCCTACCCATGCCTGCGACATTCAGGCCCTTCCCTACTCAGGCCCGATTGCTTCTGCCAAATTTAAGGCCCGGCCCTACTCGAAATCAGAAATAACTTCCTCCGTTAGTAAATCCATTAGTTGCTCCTCTCTGTCTGTCACTCGCTCCCTGCGCACAGCTCGCTCTGCATGCGCTTTGCTCATGGCTGCTCTGAGTCTGTGAGTATCCATAGCAACGGCTCCACTTGGGCTGCTCTGCTCAATGAAGAGACATGAGAGAGCATTTAGCTGTTATCTACTTTTTGTCACTGACAAAACTCAAGGAACATTTTCTGTGAAATAATCTCTCCTGTCTTATATTTGACGAGGTTGAAGCACTTCTGACACCATGTTATGACCTTAGTCAGATATGACTGCACTGTGCAGCAGAGCACAAACAAATGGTTCAGCTTGAAAATGTTAGTGATACCCGAGCCCTGCCTGTACCCTAGTTATTGATGAAAAAACAGGCCCTACCCGGCCCTAACATGATGTATAATGTCGGGGCCCGTCGGGCTCGGGTCGGGTAGCAGAGCACTAACGCACACATGTGACTTATCAATGACTGATGACTCATCATCCATGACTGATGATGCGTCCAAACATGACTTTTAATATATTTGTACTAAATATGTGTCATTGTTGTATTCCAATGTGTTCTAGGTGAATGGTATAATAGTATCAGGTCTGAGCCACAGTAAGGTGGTGGATATCCTCCGTAAGGCTGAGGGAAACGTCCAGCTCACCATCTGTAGAGACATCATACCACGGGCAAACACAGCATCCTGCGCTGATGCATCCTTCTCTATGGTCTTCCCTGGAGACAATATGGCCATCTGTCCTGGATCCAATATGGCCTCTTGTCCTGGATCAAAGATGGCCCCTTGTCCTGGATCAAATATGGCCTCCTGCCCTGAAGTCAACATGGCTACCAGCACTGGAACAAATATGGCCTCGTATCCTGGATCACATATGGCCACCTGCACTAGAGACAACATGGCCTCCTGCACTGGATCAAATGTGGCAGTCTACATCGAAGCCCATATGGCGGACAAAGCCAAGCCTTTCTCCAACCCTTCTGCCTGCTCCTCAAATGATGTCCAGCAGGAGGACCATCCCCCTGGTGAGATCTAAGGGATAGTTCATCCAAAAGTAATATTTGCTATTTTTAACTATTTTTTGCTAAGTAAATATTCCAATCTGCAGGCCTAAATCCTAAACAAAATGTACTTAAAGGCCCAATGCAGCCATTTTTATCTCAATATCAAATAATTTCTGGATAACAATTAAGTACCTTACTGTGATCGTTTTCAATTAAAATGGTCAAAAAGAAACAAAAATAGCTTCTTAGCAAGAGCAATTTCTCAAGCAAGAATTTTGCTAGGACTTTCTGGGAGTGGTCTGAGTGGGGAGGGTAAAACTGGAAACTAGATGTTATTGGCAGAGAGATTTGGAACTCTCTTTCTTATTTGTATATTAACTCAGTTACCATCTGGTGATGTCACCAGGCAGGCCAAAACTCTATCCCACCAAAACAGGCTGAAATTTCAGGCAGCCTTTTCAAACAGCTCTTACACTAATAGGGCATTCAAAGCTAAAAAGATATGTGTCCTCCGAAGAGGGGAGGTTAATAAAAATGTTTTTTTTTTTAAAGAATAGGAGCAGGGTAAGTTTCATTCCGATGGCCATCAGGATGCTGAACAGTGGTATATAGGACAAATGTAGGCCCAATACATGGTCGGGCAGTAGACTGCAGAGATGGAATAATTATGTTGTACATGAATTATTATCTTTCCAGTGTTTTCCATGTTGAATGTATGATAGTGTATTGTGTATTGTATCGTTTTGTGTATTTGTATGCTGGCTTCACAAAATAAATTATTATTATTTATTTTTTAAAGGACATTACATTTTCACAGTATTTTTCCAACCTCATAGTGTAGAAATATATATATCAAACACAGGAAAATCACATTTTTGACAGCACTGGGCCTTTAAATGATTGAGTTATACTGTATGTAATTTTGCCTGTGTATTTGATTCCAGAGGAGACTTCAGATCCAGTACCTGATGTAGAGAAGGGCATTACCCCACTTTCTCCCCACCCCTCACTCTGCCTGCAGGCCCTGACAGAGGAGGACATGGCTGGACAGGTAACACACATACACACACCACTGTAGCATTGCAGTCTATCATGAAAATAGGAGCCACCACACTCCCCTGTCACCTCTCTTTCTCTTTCTTTCCCGTTCTCTCTCTGGTGTGTGTGCGTGTGTAGGAGAGCTGTAACAGTACACCCTCTCATCTGGCTTGCTGCCTGTCCAGCAAGAGTATGACTGACTTGCTCCATGAAGCCTCGGACAGGTAAGACTGATCTTATCCTCCTCTCCTCTTTTCCTCATCCTCTCCATGTGTCTCTCAATAACAATCACTCATTTTTGCCAGTACATTTACATTTTACATTTACGTCATTTAGCAGACGCTCTTATCCAGAGCGACTTACAAATAGGTGCATTCACCCTTTAAAGTGGGGAGAGTGGGGTAAGTTGAGCCAAAGTATTCAGCCCCAATTACTTTTTTCCACATGTTGTTACGTTACAGCCTTATTCTACAATTGATTAAATGCAATTTTTCCCTCATCGATCTACACACAATACCCTATAATGACAAAACGAAAACAGGTATTTAGACATTGTAGCAAATCTATTACAAATAAAAAACAGATGCCTTATTTACATAAGTATTCAGACCTTTTGCTATGAGACTTGAAATTGAGCTCAGGTGCATCCTGTTTCCATTGATCATCCTTGAGATGTTTCTACAACTGATTTACCTAACTCAGTAGAGACCAAAGGAATTTACAGAGTTAGCCATCCCTGAAGTTTAGTAATGATATTAGGTACTATGGTAGTTTTTGTAAAAGGGCTTTATACATGAAAACATAGCAATGTACAGTATCAACCTACGTGACATCAAAGAGGGCCAACCAACTTTCTGGTAGAGAATGCAGACCTTCCAAACCTTGGGGATAGTACTAGATATAATCGTCAGGTAAAAAATATGGGTTAATGATTCAGCAATAGGGGTAGAGAGCTGCAGCAAAAATGGATCAAGCATATCAGCCCCAGTGGATTTTTTTCTAGCACAGCACAGGTTAGTAAATTGTTGAAATGAATACAAAGATTCACTAGAAGTTGACAGGTTAACCGTCCTGTCAGCTAGAGGCTGGCAGAAGGAAGACCAATCGACTGACTGACCAGGGTCAATTAAACCACAGTTTATCTCAAATAAAAAGCCTGCCGAGATACAATTATGATTAAAAGCATCACTTATCCCATTCTTCTCAGTTATGATGCCATAGTCAGACAGAACTTGCTTAGGCAGGGAAGAAGAGGACTTTGTATGCTTCAGTGTATTTACTGTTTTCCAAAATTTTAGAAAGATCACCAGCAGAGGCAGAGATGGGTTTTGAGATCAATTGAGACATATTAAGAGCAATGCATATACTCTTAACCAGCTAAAGTCGTTGTCCGCGCCCTCGTCTGTTTAAGATAGAGATCTGCGGTGAAAGGTGACAGAGCTAGAGCGGTGTTTGTCAGACCATGAGACATCCTGAAAATCGGTCTTCTCACAAAATCAACTGTAGAGTCTGAACAGTTTGGCCTATTATGACCCCTCTATGGAAAGATGAGTCTCTCACTAACACGATGGTGTTCTCGGTTTTTCTCTATGACCCCCACAAGCATATTGGGACTCGTCTGAAGTTGGTACAGCCGATCTGCCAACTTCTGTCTGTAGCGTCCGAACAGTTTGGGCTACACACTAATATGACCCCCCTGTGGAAAGGCGAGACTCTCACGAACACGTACACACTGGGGCCAATCCACCACCGCTCTCACCTTCCCGGGATCCATCTGTACACTCCCTGCTGCGATGATGTAGCCCAGGAAGGGGATGGTGGAGCGATGGAATTCGCATTTCTCCGCTTTCACAAAAAGCTAGTTCTCCAGGAGGCATTGGAGGACCTGTCGAACGTGGAGCACGTGTTCTTGGGCGGAGCGGGAGAAGACGAGGATGTCGTCGAGGTAGACGAAGACGAACCGGTTCAACATGTCACGGAGAACATCATTATCCAGGGCCTGGAACACAGCTGGAGCATTGGTAAGGCCAAATGGCATGACCAGATACTCGTAGTGACCGCTGGCCATGTTGAAGGCAGTCTTCCACTTGTCCCCCTCCCGTATCCGCAACAGGTGGTAAGCATTCCGTAGGTCCAGCTTGGAGAACACGTTGGCCCCCTGGAGTGGCTCGAAGGCCAAGGAGATGAGTGGTAGCGGGTAGCGGTTCTTCACCGTGATGTCGTTGAGGCCCCGGCAGTCAATGCACGGGCACTGGGTTTTGTCCTTCTTCTCCACAAAGAAGAGCCTGCTCCGGCGGGGGAGGCAGAAGGACGGATGAACCTGGCAGCTAGGGAGTCCTCAATGTAGGTCTCCATAGCCTTGGTCTCCGGACCCGACAGTGAGTACAGTCGGCCCGGGGCGGAGTGGTGCCTGGGAGAAGGTCGATTCCGCAGTCGTAGGGTCGGTGCGGCAGAAGCGAAGTGGCCCGGGTCTTACTGAACACCTCCCGGAGGTCCTGGTACTCCGAGGGAATGGTGGGAGGTCTGAGGCAACTTCCAAGCCCCCAGGAGGACGTCACGGGGCAGGCTGCGCTGACTTCAGGCAATGAGCGTGGCAGAACGGGCTTGTAAGGATCCGACGGCGAGCGAGTAAGCTGCCTCTTCCATCAATCTTAGAGTGGTCCGAGGGGAAGGAGGAGGGCTGCAGCTCGATGATGAGCGAACACTGAGCGAGAAATGCCCGACAGGTTCCCGACTCTCCAGCGAAGCGTTCCGGGGGAGGTAAGTGGGGATCTCGGGAAACCAGGTTGGCCGGGGAGGCCGCGCTGCTAACAGCCGTGTTACTTAGGGGCTGGGAGGTTACCGTCGTGGTAGGCTGCCTAACAGACAACCCGCGGAAATGCTCCAGCAATGTTAAATGCTCGGTCATGGTGTTTGGACAAGGTCTGGAAACCTTCCATGAGACCGCCAAGCAACTCCTCGTGCCTTCCAATGGTGGCTCCTTGGGAGGAGATGGCTGGGTCAGTCACGGCCAGTTCGTACTATCACGATTCAGGAGAAGACCCAGATGCAGACAGTGTCGAAGTAACAAAAGTTTATTACAAAAACAGGGGGCAGGCAAACGACAGGTCAAGGGCAGGCAGACGCAGTAATCCAGATCAGAGTCCAAAAGGTGCAGAACGGCATGCAGTCTCAGGGTCATGGCAGGCAGTGGTCAATAATCCAGGGTGGTGTGACAAGGTGCAGAACGGCAGGCAGGGGCAGGCAGAATGGGCAAAACCGGGAAAACTAGAAAACAGGAACTTAAGAAAGACAGGAGCAAGGGGAAAAACTCTGGTAGGCTTAACGAAACAAAACGAATTGGCAACACAGGTGTAAATACACTGGGGATAATGGGGTTGATGGGCGACACCTGGAGGGGGGTGGAGACGATCACAAAGACAGGTATTTTCTTTACAGTGCCTTGAAAAAGTAGTCATCCCCCTTGGCGTTTTACCTATTTTGTTGCATTACAACCTGTAATTTAAATGGATTTTTATTTGGCTTTCATGTAATGGACATACACATAATAGTCCAAATTGGTGAAGTGAAATAAGAATAATAACTTGTTTCAAAAAATTCAAAAAATTAAATAACAGAAAAGTGGTGAGTGCATATGTATTCACTCCCTTTGCTATGAAGCCCCTAAATAAGATCTGGTGCAACCAATTACCTTCAGAAGTCACCATAATTAGTTAAATAAAGTCCACCTGTCTAAGTGTCACATGATCTGACACATGATCTCAGTGTGTATATATATATATATATATATATATATATATATATATATATATATATATATATAAACCTGTTTCAGTCTTCCAGCAGGACAATGACCCTAAGCATACTGCTAAAGCAACGCTAAAGTGGTTTAAGGGAAACATTTAAATATCTTGGAATGGCCTAGTCAAATCCCAGACCTCAATCCAATTGAGAATCTGTGGTATGACTTAAAGATTGCTGTACACCAACGGAACCTATCCAATTTGAAGGAGCTGGAGCAGTTTTGCCTTGAAGAATGGGCAACAATCCCAGTGGCTAGATGTGTCAAGCTTATAGAGACATACCCCAAGAGACTTGCAGCTGTAGTTGCTGCAAAAGGTGGCTCTACAAAGTATTGACTTTGGGGGGGGTGAATAGTTATGCACTCAAGTTTTCTGTTTTTTTGTCTTATTTCTTGTTTGTTTCACAAAAAAAAATATTTTGCATCTTCAAAGTGGTAGGCATGTTGTGTAAATCAAATGATACAACCCCCCAATAATCAATTTTAATTCCAGGTTGTAAGGCAACAAAATAGGAAAAATGCCATCATATTTTCTTCATATCATAATGTTTCTTTAGACTTGCCTAAAATAAATGTATTTATTGTGATGGTGTATATTAAATGGTTTATTAGAAAAAAAATTATGAAGATGTTCCAAAGGCCCCCATCAGTGGCTTGTATTCTTCGAGGCCTGGAGATGCTAAACATGTTCATGTTAATTACGGGTCAATTACCATGAGACCGGCAGTCATTTGCATGACAATAACCGTCTGACAAAATGTCATGAACGCCACAGCCCTAAACAGAGAGATATATATCTAAATCTAGGCATACATTTAAGATATGCAATATACACTATATATATACAAAAGTATGTGTTGATTCGGCTATTTCAACCACACCCATTGCTGACAGGTATATAAAATAGAGTGCACCGTCATAGGATGCCACCTTTTCCAAGTCAGTTTGTCACATTTCTGCCCTGCTAGAGCTGCCCCGGTCTGTAAGTGTAAGTGCTGTTATTGTGAAGTGGAAAACAACTGCTCAGCCGTGAAGAGGTAGGCCACACAAGCTCACTGAACGGGACCGCTAAGTGCTGAAGCACGTAACGTATATAAATCGTCTGTCCTCGGTTGCAACACTCACTACTGAGTTCCAAACTGCCTCTGGAAGCAACGTCAGCACAAAAACTGTTCATCGGGAGCGTCATGAAATGGGTTTCCATGGCTGAGCAGCCGCACACAAGCGTAAGATCACCATGCACCATGCCAAGCATCAGCTGGAGTGGTGTAAAGCTTGCCACCATTGGACTCTGGAGCAGAGGAAACAAGTCCTCTGGAGTGATGAATCACGCTTCACCATCTGGCTATCCGACAAACTAATTTGGGTTTGGCGGATGCCAGGAGAACGCTACCTGCCCCAATGTATAGTGCCAACTGTAAAGTTTGGTGGAGGAGGAATAATGGTCTGGGGCTGTTTGGGCTAGGCCCCTTAGTTCCAGTGAAGGGAAATCTTAACGCTACAGCATACAATGACATTCTATACGATTTTGTGCTTCCAACTTTGTGTCAATAGTTTGGGGAAGGCCTTTCCTGTTTCAGCATGACAATGCCCCCCCTGCACAAAATGAGGTCCAAACAGAAATGGTTTGTGGAGATCGGTGTGGATGAACTTGACTGGCCTGCACAGAGCCCTGACCTCAACTCCATCGAATAACTTTGGGATGAATTTGAACGCCGACTGCGAGCCAGGCCTAATCGGCCAATATCAGTGCCCAACCTAACTAATGCTCTTGTGGCTGAATGGAAGCAAGTCCCCGCAGCAATGTTCCAACATCTAGTGGGAAGACTTCACAGAAGAGTGGAGGCTGTTATAGCAGCAAAAGGGGGACCAACTCGATGTTCGACGAGAAGGTGTCCATATACTTTTGGTATTGTAGTGTACCACACCCCCATTCCATGCACCCTCACCAACTGTCACTGGACAACATTACCCACCTACCCCAAGGCAACTCAACTTACCCTGTCCCTATGCCAAATTTACCCCATACCCGGGGTTGTGCCAAGAGAACACCTTTTTTTTGGACAAACTATGTTTTCAAACCTGTTATCTTTACATTAATTCCTATTATTTCCAGGGATACATAACATCCTGAAATATATGAAGAGTTTATATCCAAACTATAGCCACACATTTTTAACATTTGTGTTGATTTAGTCATCACAAATTATTTTTTATGTTGTGTGTAAAATATTACTGTTCTCAGATTTTTAATTCATAGATTTTAGATGTGTATTAAAATGTATTAATTTTTTTGCTATATATCCATTGTTTAGCTGGAATGGAATTTTCGAATCCTGTATATTTGACTGTGATATGTGTGGTTGTCTCACCTAGCTATCTTGAGATGAATGCGTAAGTCACTCTGGATAAGAGCATCTGCTAAATGACTAAAATGTCAAATGTAAATGTTTTATATACATATCTCATATTACTGTATTACTGCATATTTATGTCACAAATATTTGTACAGTTACTTATTACAAATGTAGTTATTTGTTACATTTGACTGTGTAAAAGCTAGCAGTAATACTTATTTATCTGAGAGTGAGGCGGATATACAGTTACAGTCAAAAGTTTGGACACACCTACTCATTCCAGGGTTTTTCTTTATTTTTACTATTTTCTACATTGTAGAATAATAGTGAAGACATCAAAACTATGAAATAACACATATGGAATCATGTAATAACCAAAACATTGTTAAACAATTCAAAATATATTTTATATTTGAGATTCTTCAAATAGCCACCCTTTGCCTTCATGACAGCTTTGCACACTCTTGGCATTCTCTCAAGCAGCTTCACCTGGAAAACTTTTCCAACAGTCTTGAAGGAGTTCCCGCATATGCTGAGCACTTGTTGGCTGATTTTCCTTCACACTGCGGTCCGGCTCATCCCAAACCATCTCAATTGGGTTGAGGTTGGGGGATTGTGGAAGCCAGGTCATCTGATGTAAAATAGCCTTACACAGCCTGGAGGTGTGTTGGGTCATTGTCCTGTTGAAAAACAAATGATAATCCCACTAAGCCCAAACCAGATGGGATGGCATATCGCTGCAGAATGCTGTGGTAGCCATTCTGGTTAAGTGTGCCTTGAATTCTAAATAAATCACAGACAGTGTCACCAGCAAGGCACCCCCACACCACCTCCTCCATGCTTTACGGTGGGAACCACACATGCAGAGATCATCCGTTCACCCACACCGCGTCTCACAAAGACATGGCAGTTGGAAGTAAAAATCTACAATTTGGACTCCAGACCAAAGGACACATTTCCACCTGTCTAATATCCATTGCTCGTGTTTCTTGGCCCAAGCAAGTCTCTTCTTCTTATTGGTGTCCTTTAGTAGTGGTTTCTTTGCATCAATTTGACCATGAAGGCCTGATTCACACAGTTGATGTTGAGATGTGTTTGTTTCTTGAACTCTGTGAAGCATTTATTTGGGATGCAATTTCTGAGGCTGGTAACTCTAATGAAAAAGCTCTGGGTCTTCCTTTCCTTTGACGGTCCTCATGAGAGCCAGTTTCATCATAGGGCTTGATGGTTTTTGCGACTCTACTTGAAGAAACGTTCAAAGTTCTTGAAATTGTCCATATTGACTGACCTTCATGTCTTAAAGTAATGATGGACTGTCGTTTCTCTTTGCTTATTTGAGCTGTTCTTGCCATAAGACGCATACATTTTATTTATTATTTTTTATTATTTTTTTCATACCCCCTGTGGGAAACGAACCCACAACCCAGTCGTTGCAAACGCCATGCTCTATCTACTGAGCTACATCCCTGCCGGCCATTCCCTCCCCTACCCTGGACGACGCTGGGCCAATTGCGCGCCGCCCCATGGGTCTCCCGGTCGCGGCCGGCTACGACAGAGCCTGGATTCGAACCAGGATCTCTAGTGGCACAGCTAGCACTGCGATGCAGTGCCTTAGACCACTGCGCCACTTTTTTTTAAAGAAGGCACACCTGTTAATTGAAATGCATTCCAGGTGACTACCTCTCATGAAGCTGGTTGAGAGAATGCCAAGAGTGTGCAAAGCTGACATCAAGGCAAAGGGTGGCTATTTTGAAGAATCTTAAATATAAAATATATTATAATTTGTTTAACACTTTTTTGGTTACTAATTGATTCAATATGTGTTATTTCACAATCTTGTCTCGGAGCTCTACGGACAATTCCTTCGACCTCATGGCTTGGTTTTTGCTCTGACATGTACTGTCAACTGTGGGACCTTATATAGACGGGTGTGTGCCTTTCCAAATCATGTCCAATCGATTGATTTTACCACAGGTGGACCAATCAAGTTGTAGAAACATCTCAAGGATTCTCTTATCAAAGGGTCTGAATACTTATGTAAATAAGGTATTTCTGTTTTTTATTTGTAATTAATGTGCAAAAATGTCTCAATACCTGTTTCACTTTGTCATTATGGGGTATTGTGTGTAGATTGATGAGGATCTTTTTTTATTTAATCCATTTTAGAATAAGTCTGTAACGTAAAAAAATGTGGAAAAAGTCAAGGAGTCTGAATAGTTTCCGAACGAGCTGTACTGTATATAGCATTTTGGGAAAAAAACTCTTCATATGTAGATATCTTTGTTAGAAAGAATACTATATTTCCCTTGACATATTGATGCTGAATGTAAAAAATGGCTCAACATACCCCACTCTCCCTTACAATATTGATTCTTAAAGCTAAGTTTCAGTTTCAAATAAAATAAAATAAACAATAAGTGTAGACTAACAGTGAAATGCTTATTGCAACAATGCAGAGAGAGAAGAAGATTAATAATAAAAACAATTATAACACGAGGAATAAATACACAATGAGTAACGATAATTCGCTATACAGTATACACAGTGTACCAGTACCGAGCGATGAGCAGGGGTACAAGGTCATTGACGTAGATATGTACATATAGGTAGGAAAAAAGTGACTAGATAATAAACAGTAGCAGCAGCGTATGTGATGAGTCAAGAGTTAGTGCAAAAAGGGTCAATGCAGATAGTCCGTGTAGCTATTGGTTAACTATTTAACTAAGTATATCGACAAAATACTGTATATAAATGCAACATGTAAAGTGTTGGTCCCATACGTAAAAAATGTATGCACACATGACTGTAAGTCGCTTTGGATAAAAGCGTCTGCTAAATGGCATATTATTATTTATTTATTTATTATTTATGTTTCATGAGCTGAAATAAAATATCCTAGAAATGTTCCATGCTCACAAAAAGCTTATATCTCACAAATTGTGTGCACAAATGTGTTTACATCCCTGTTAGTGAGCATTTCTCCTTTGCCTAGATAATCCATCCACCTGACAGGTGTGGCATATCAAGAAGCTGATTAAACCGCATGATCATTACACAGGTGCACCTTGTGCTGGTGACAAAAGGCCACTCTAATATTAGCAGTTTTGTCAAACAGCACAATGCCACAGATGTCTCAAGTTTTGAGGGAGCGTGCAATTGGCATGCTGATTACAGGAATGCCCACCAGAACTGTTGCCAGATAATTGAATGTTCATTTCTCTACCATAAGCCGCCTCCAACGTTGTTTTGGAGAATTTGGCAGTACGTCCAACTGGCCTCAATTGCAGACCACGTGTAACCCCGCCAGCCAAGGACCTCCACATCTGGCTTCTTCACATGCTGGATCGTCTGAGACCAGTCACCTGGACAGCTGATGAAACTGTGGGTTTGCACAAACTGTCAGAAACCGTCTCAGGGAAGCTCATCTGCGTCCTCGTCGTTCTCACCAGGGTCTTGGGCTGACTGCAGTTCGGCATCGTAACAGACTTCAGTGAGCAAATGCTCACCTTCGATGGCTACTGGCACACTGGAGAAGTATGCTCTTCACGGATTAATCCCGGTTTCAACTGTACCGGGCAGATTGCAGACAACGTGTATTGCGTCGTGTGGGCTTGCAGTATTCTGATGTCAACATTGTGAACAGAGTGCCCCATGGTGGGGTTATGGTATGGGAAGGCATGAGCTACGGACAACGAACACAATTGCATTTTATCGATGGCAATTTGAGATACCATGTCGAGATCCTGAGGCCCATTGTCGTGCCATTCATTCACTGTTATCATCTCATGTTTCAGCATAATAATGCACGGCCCCATTTCGCAAGGATCTGTACACAATTCCAGGAAGCTGAAAATGTCCCAGTTCTTCCATGGCCTGCATACTCACCAGACATGTCACCCATTGAGCATGTTTGGGATGCTCTGGTTCGACGTGTATGTTCCCACCAATATACAGCAGTTTCGCACAGCCATTGAAGAGGAGTGGGAAAGCACAGGCCACAATCAACAGCCTGATCAACTCTAAGAGGGAAATGTGTCACGCTGCATGAGGCAAATGGTGGTCACACCAGATACTGACTGGTTTTCTGATCCACACCCCTACCTTTTCTTTAAAGGTATCTGTGACCAACAGATGCATATCTGTATTCCAAGTCATGTGAAATCCATAGAGTAGGGCCTAATGAATATATTTCAATTGACTGATTTCCTTATATGAACTGCAATTCAGTCAAATCTTAGAAATTGTTGCATGTTGTGTTTTTATATTTTTGTTCAGTGTATTTAGCAGTCTTATGGCTTGGGGGTAGAAGATGTTCAGGGTCCTGTTGGGCGGCAGGTAGCCTAGCGTTTAAAACTGTAGGACCATTAACCAAAAGGTAGCTGGTTTGAATCCCTGAGCCGACTAGGTGAAAAATCTGTCTGTGACCTTGAGCAAAGCAATTAACCCGAATTGCTATTTTAAGTCTCTCTGGATAAGAGCATCTGCTAAATGACTAAAATCTAATGTAAAACGTTCCAGGCTTGGTGCATCGGTACTGCTTGCTGTGCAGTAGCACAGAGAATAGTCTATGACTTGGGTGGCTTTGACAATTTTTTGGGCCTTCCTCTGACACCACCTGGTATAGCGGTCCTGGATGTCAGGGAGCTCGGACCCAGTGATGTACTGGGCCATGCGCACTACCCTCTGTAGCGCCTTGTGGTCAGATACCAAGCAGTTGCCATTCCAAGCGGTGATGCAGCCAGTGAAGATGCTCTCGATGGTGCAGCTGTAAAACGTTTTGAGGATCTGAGGGCCCATGCCAAATATTTTCAACCTCCTGAGGGGGAAGAGGCGCTGTTGTGGCTTCTTCACGACTGTGTTGGTGTGTGTGGACAATGACAATTCCTTAGTTATATGGACACCAAGGAACTTGAAGCTCCTCGTCCTGCTCCTCTACAGCCCCGTCGATGTGGATGGGGACGTGTTCGGCCCTCCTTTTCCTGTAGTTCACGAACATCTCCTTTGTCTTGCTGACGTTGAGGGAGAGGTTGTTGTCCTGGCACCACACTGCCAGGTCTCTGACCTCCTCCCTATAGGCTGTCTCAACGTCGTCGGTGGTCAGGCCAACCACTGTTGTGTCGTCAGCAAACTTAATGATGGTTTTTGAGTTGTGCGCAGTCGTGAGTGAACAAGGGACTACAGGAGGGGACTAAGCACGCACCGCTGGGGGCCTCCGTGTTGATGATCAGTATAGCGGATGTGTTGTTGCCTACCCTCACCACCTGGGGGCGGCCCATCAGGAAGTCCAGGATCCAGTTGCAGAGGGAGTTTTTCAGTCCCAAGGTCCTGAGCTTAATGATGATCTTGGAGGGCACTATGGTGTTGAATGCTGAGCTATAGTCAATGAACAGCATTCTCATGTAGATTGCATAATCTGTGGATCTGTTGTGGCGGTATGCGAATTGGAGTGGGTCCAGGGTGTCTGGGATGATGGTGTTGATGTGAGCCATGACCAGCCTTTCAAAGTGTTTCATTGCTGAGGATGTGAGTGCTACGGGGCGATATTCATTTAGACAGGTTACCTTGGCATTCTTGGGCACAGGGACTATGGTGGTCTGCTTGAAACATGTAGGTATTACAGATTGGGTCAGGGAGCTTTGAAAAAGTCAGTGAAGACACTTGCCAACTGGTCAGCGCATGCTCTGAGTACGTGACCTGGTAATCCGTCTGGTCCTGCGGCCTTGCGAATGTTAACCTGTTTAACCTGGTCTTACTCACATCGGCTATGGTCATCCAGTCGTCCGGAATAGCTGGTGCTCTCATACATGGTTTAGTGTTGCTTGCCTCTGTGTGCATACATTTTTTTTAGCTCGTCTGGTAGGCCCGCGTCGCTGGGCAGCTGGCGGCTGGGTTTCCCTTTGTAATCCGTGATAGTTTGCAAACCTTGCTACATCCGATGAGCATCAGAGCCGCCGTAGTAGGATTCAATCTTAGTCCAGTGTTGATGTTTTGACTGCTAGATGGCTTGATGGAGATCATAGTGGGATTTGTTATAAGCATCCGGATTAGTGTCCCATCATTGAAAACTGCAGCTCTAGCCTTTAGCTCAGTGCAGATGTTGCCTATTATCCATGGCTTCTGGTTGGGATATGTACATACGGTCACTGTGGGAACAACATCGTCGATGCACTCGTCGTCGATCCGTATTGAGCTCTTCACTGGTACTTCCTATTTGGGTTTTTGCTTGTAAGCAGGAATCCGGAGGATAGCGTTATGGTCAGATTTGCCAAATGGAGGGCAAGGGAGAGCTTTGTATGCATTTCTGTGTGTGGAGTAAAGGTGGTCTAGAGTTTTTTCGCCTTTAGTTGCACAGGTGAAATGCTGGTGAAAATGAGGTAAGACTGATTTCAGTTTCCCTGCATTAAAACCACCGGCCACTAGGAGTGCCGCCTCTGGATGTGCATTTTCTTGTTTGCTTATGGCCCTATACAGTTTGTTGAGTGTGATCTTAGTGCCAGCATCGGTTTGTGGTGGTAAATAGAGAGCTAAGAATAATATAGATTAAGACTCTCTTGGTAAATAGTGTAGTCTGCAGCTTATCATGAGGCATTCTAACTTAGGTGAGCAAAACCTCGATACTTCCTTAACATTAAAGATTGTGCACTAGCTGTTGTTAACAGAGACACACACCTCCCCCTTAACCTTACCCGAAGCTGCCGTTAGGTCTTGACGATGCATAGAAAACCAGCTAGATGTATATTATCCATGTCGTTGTTCAGCCACGTCTCTGAGAAACATAGGATTTTACAGTTCTTCAGGTCCCGTTGATAGGAAAGTCTTGATCGAAGCTCGTCAAGTTTGTTCTCTAGTGATTGTACACTACCGTTCAAAAGTTTAGGGTCACTCTGCCTAGGTCAGCATCCCGGAGTTGCCTCTTCCCTGTTGACGTTGAGACTGGTGTTTTGCGGGTACTATTTAATGAAGCTGCCATTTGAGGACCTGTGAGGCGTCTGTTTCTCAAACTAGACACTAATGTATTTGTCCTCTTGCTCAGTTGTGCACCGGGGCCTCCCACTCCTCTTTCTATTCTGGTTAGAGACAGTTTGAGCTGTTCTGTGAAGGGAGTAGTACACAGCGTTGTACGAGATCTTCAGTTTCTTAGCAATTTCTCGCATGGAATAGCCTTCATTTCTCAGAACAAGAATAGACTGACGAGTTTCAGAAGAAAAGTTATTTGTTTCTGGCCATTTTGATCCTTTATTCGAACTGCTGATGCTCCAGATACTCAACTAGTCTCAAGAAGGGCAGTTTTATTGCTTATTTAATCAGCACAACCGTTTTCAGCTGTGCTAACATAATTGCAAAAGGGTTTTCTAATGATCAATTAGCCTTTTAAAATGATAAACTTGCCATTGGAACACAACTTGCCATTGGAACACAGGACTGATGGTTGCTGGAAATGGGCCTCTGCCGTTTCCAGCTACAATAGCTATTTATAACATTAACAATGGCTACACTGTATTTCTGATCAATTTGATGTTATTTTAATGGACCAACAAATTGGAAAACAAGGACATTTCTAAGTGACCCCAAACTTTTGAACGTAAGTGTACGTTCGCCATTAGAACGGAGGGTAGAGGCGATTTATTTACTCGCCGATGTAGTCTCGTCAGGGAACCCGCACGTTTGCCTTCTCTTGCACCGTCGCTTTCAAATCCCTGGGATTAGGGCCTGGTCCGGAATGAGCAGTACATCCATAGACTCAAAATAGAATATGTTTTCATGGTACGTTAACTGCACTGTAAGCACTGTGTGTTAATATTGAAGTCATGTCTCAGTTGTCCTCGGAGTACACTGCGTACATCTGGAGTGTCATAACACAGACTGTTACTCAACGTTTTTGGCGTGTCTACTAACTTTGACCACAAGGAGGCAGCAATGAGTCACTGATGAAACAAAAACGTGTGCTGCCTATGATACTGTATGACCATATCACAATGGGATCTCCTGGTTGAATAGACGTTGACTTGATAGTTAATATATCAGTAAGGATATATCATAATATAATGATTGATAAAATAATTTAATATCAGATACAGTATAGAAAAGCTGCTATTGTATCTTACGTGCAAAAGGAGCAGGGAAAGGAGGCTCAGCATGATTTCAACCCCCTTACGAAACACTAGAAATGGTCTGCCCCTCTACAGAAGAGTAGAAATCGTCTCATCCCTACCCCCTGATCCCCCCCAGGAACCAAATCCCTGTGACGCCATTGGACGAAACCATGATGGGCAGCAAAAACAGCCAATCAGACGGCTGGAGCACCGAGGATGAGGATGATGAGACATTTGAAGCTAATGGTCATGAGACCATGTCACCCTTCTCAGGTACAGGGTCAGGGGAGGGCGGCCGGTCCAAATCCTAAGTCTGACGGGAAAATGTGTTGCCTTTGAGCAAGGAACTTTCCCCTAAACTGCTCCAGAGCTCTGCACCATGGGTTATTCTTTTTCTAGCACTGTTAAATGGTTGGTTTTCGAAAACCTAACTACAGTGCATAGGTCCCATATTTATAATCATGAATAACTTATTCCCTCTCCTCTCTCCAGGTCCACCTATAGTATCAGAAGAAGAGTTGGTCAGCCTAGCCATGATCAGTCCAGCTAAGACCAGTCAATACGCTGGGTCCAGAGTGAAAGCCCTCATACAGATACTTCAACATCAACTAGACCAGCAAGAACTGGTCCGAGAGTTCATGGTGGGTATACACTGTGTGTTCCTCATTCATACACATGCACACACACACTAATGAAGTATGTTAACCATGTCATGCAACTTGGTCTGCCTTTTCAATAGCAGCAGAAAACATTTTCAGTTTGTTTCAGGCCTTGGAGCATCTAAAGCCGTCTGATAACTGTCTGGTGGGGAAAGCTCCGGAGAACCGGGAGAAGAACCGCTACCGGGACATCCTGCCCTGTAAGTCCCTGTTAAACTGGTTTAACTACAGTCCCTTTCATGCTTCTGTGTAGTCTGCACTGGAACCATCTAATCTGGGCTGGAAAGGACAGCTGCGGGCAAAATTGACACACAACGTGTTAATTACGTAATTTTCTGGTTGTAAGATTACAACCTAATGGTCCCTGTTGCAACCAGATAATTACGTCTTTTTCATGACGATATCAAGACGTTATATTTTGGTTGTTTTCTGGTCATATAATAGTTATGGTGGCTAAAAGATGTCAGCAAAACATCCTTATACAACCTGAAGGTTATACTACAAAGGAGGTTCAATTAGTTTTTCTGTATTTTTAAGTTGTATATCTTGAAAACTTTATTGTTGACATGCAAAACATTTTGGGACTATATCAACAATGGACTAATGAAACAAATTCCAAAATATAGTTTTTGGGTGGAATTTTCCTTTAAATTTGATAATCAACCAGAAAAAACTATTTATTTTCTGGTTCATTGAGAAAGCTAAACTTAGATATGAGTTTTGTTTTTTTGAGTCAATTAGACCATGCCCATTTCAAGCTCAAGGCCATCTTTAAAAAAGAAATGTCAACGTATTTCAGAAGATTTTGTCAAGTTAGCTGGCTAACTAATTTATGCTGCTTTGTAGTATACCCCTCTGAACATAAAGACATACAAAGTTTTGCTAGCTGGGCAGTGGTCACTCAAGTCTTATCCCTTATTTTATGAGTTCCCATACACACATGTAACTCCGATTTCCGTGGTAATTTACATCTGTGTGCCCTGCTAGTGAGGAGCATTTGGTTACGTGTGTGTGTGTGTGTGTGTCGGGGGCAACGTGCATGCTCCGCCCACCTGAGAATCTCTCCTTTTCAGCCATCTATTTCCTGTGTTTGAGGGATGCAAAATCCACTTGTCACTTAAACTCGCTGGATTCATTGCTTTCATTTTACTCTGGTGACTCTTTCCCACTCTTGCTTGTGCCATTCATTTCTTTCTTGTTAACAAACGACTGTGGAAACGTTTGTAATGACCTGTCAAATACACTCCGGTTATGGCTGAAATGGGCTCAATGGAATACATTGGTTAAACGTTGCATCTATAATAACGACCACTTCGTTGGGGATTTAACTCAGCGTCTCGAGACTTACATCACAAGAAAGAGAAGAAAGTTAACTTTATTTTAGTGGGTGTGGATTCTTTTGTGCAATTGAAAAAAGTAATGATTTAATACAGTTGAAATGTTTACAAATTAGATTTGCTGAAATGAAAGCAACATCCACACTCGGATTATAGTGATATTATGTCTGATCTCGCAAACAATGTAAAGTATGTATAGATAGGTGAAATCTAGAGTCAAGCGTTTAGATTTTAAATCTGTGGGCATCCTTCTCTTGACATACTTGTCACGTTCTCTGGCATAATTCAACAACAGTAATTCATTAGGCAGACTAGAATGCGCAGGTGAGTGCAGGTAGGCCAAGACAGAGCAAGTTTCTGGTGGTTGCAGCCCTGGTCCACCCCTTTATATTAATTTATAAATGTATGCAAAGACATCCAGTGTATACAGTGGGTATCATAAATATTCATTGGATTTCTTCACATTTTATTGTGTTACAACGTGGGATTAAAATTGATTTAATTGTCATTTGTTATCAATGATCTACACAAAATACTATTAATGAAAAATAAAACACTAATATACTGTACCTTGATTAGATATGTGTTCACCCCCCTGAGTCAATACATGTTAGAAACACATTTGGCAGTGATTATAGCTGTGAGTCTTCTTGGGTAAGTCTCTAAGAGCTTTGCACACCTAGATTGTGCAATATTTGCCCATTATTCTTTTCGGAATTCTTCAAGCTCAAGGTGTTGGGGATCATGGCTAGACAGCAATTTCCAAGTCTTTCCATACAGTTTCAAGCAGATTTAAGTTAAAACGAACTTGGCAACTCAGGAACATTCACTGTCTTCTTGGTAAGAACCCTTATGTTGTAGGTTATTGTCCTGCTGAAAGGTGAATTCCTCTCCCAGTGTCTGGTGTAAAGCAGACTGAAACAGCTATTCCTCTAGGATTTTGCCTGTGCTTAGCTCCGTCCCGTGTCTTTTTATCCTGAAAAACTCCCCAGTCTTTGCCGATATCAAGCATACCCATACCATGATGCAGCCACCACCATCCTTGAAAATAAGGAGGTAAAGGTCTGGGTACCAAACTTCCTTCATATTTACTCCTGAAGTCTGGGGTGACAATCTAACACCCTTATTTGAAAGGTGTTAGATTGCTGATGCTATGTATTGGCCAATGAGAGGCTTTGAAACCACCATATTGGTACTCCTCAGAAGGAGCAGTCCTCCATAGGAATTAATAGAATTCTACAGTATTTCTACAATATCTCCTGCATCGACAACGTCGTTTCCACAGTGACCGTACTCAGTGATGTATTGTGCTGGATTTGGCCCAAACATACAGTGAGGGATTTGATCCCCTGCTGATTTTGTACATTTGCCCACTGACAAAGACATGATCAGTCTATAATTTTAATGGTAGATTTATTTGAACAGTGAGAGACAGAATAACAACAAAAAAATCCAGAAAAACGTATGTAAAATTTTTTATAAATTGTTTTGCATTTTAATGAGGGAAATAAGTATTTGACCCCTCTGCAAAACATTACTTAGTACTTGGTGGCAAAACCCTTGTTTGCAATCACAGAGGTCAGACGTTTCTTGTAGTTGGCCACCAGGTTTGCACACATCTCGGGAGGGATTTTGTCCCACTCCTCTTTGCAGATCTTCTCCATGTCATTAAGGTTTCGAGGCTGACGTTTGGCAACTCGAACCTTCAGCTCCCTCCACAGATTTTCTATGGGATTAAGGTCTGGAGACTGGCTAGGCCACTCCAGGACGTTAATGTGCTTCTTCTTGAGCCACTCCTTTGTTGCCTTGGCCGTGTGTTTTGGGTCATTGTCATGCTGTAATACCCATCCATGACCAATTTTCAATGTCTTGGCTGAGGGAAGGAGGTTCTCACCCAAGATTTGACGGTACATGGCCCCGTCCATCGTCCCTTTGAGGCGGTGAAGTTGTCCTGTCCCCTTAGCAGAAAAACACCCCAAAAGCATAATGTTTCCACCTCCATGTTTGACGGTGGGGATGGTGTTCTTGGGGTCATAGGCAGCATTCCTCCTCCTCCAAACACGGCGAGTTGAGTTGATTTTATAGAGCTCCATTTTGGTCTCATCTGACCACAACACTTTCACCCAGTTCTCCTCTGAATCATTCAGATGTTCATTGGCAAACTTCAGACGGGCCTGTATATGTGCTTTCTTGAGCAGGGGGACCTTGCGGGCGCTGCAGGATTTCAGTCCTTCACGGCGTAGTGTGTTACCAATTGTTTTCTTGGTGACTATGGTCCCAGCTGCCTTGAGATCATTGACAAGATCCTCCTGTGTGGTTCTGGGCCGATTCCTCACCGTTCTCATGATCATTGCAACTCCACGAGGTGAGATCTTGCATGGAGCCCCAGGCCGAGGGAGATTGACAGTTATTTTGTGTTTCTTCCATTTGCGAATAATCGCACCAACTGTTGTCACCTTCTCACCAAGCTGCTTGGCGATGGTCTTGTGGCCCATTCCAGCCTTGTGTAGGTCTACAATCTTGTCCCTGACATCCTTGGAGAGCTCTTTGGTATTGGCCATGGTGGATAGTTTGGAATCTGATTGATTGATTGCTTCTGTGGACAGGTGTCTTTTATACAGGTAACAAACTGAGATTAGGAGCACTCCCTTTAAGAGTGTGCTCCTAATCTCAGCTCGTTACCTCTATAAAAGACACCTGGGAGCCAGAAATCGTTCTTATTGAGAGGGGGTCAAATACTTATTTCCCTCATTAAAATGCAAATCAATTTATATTTTTTTTATTATAGACTGATCATTTCTTTGTCAGTGGGCAAACGTACAAAATCAGCAGGGGATCAAATACTTTTTTCCCTCACTGTAAGGCTTTTGCTTTTAGGCTAAAAAGTGTATTCCTTTGCCGTGTTTTGTTTGTTGTTGCAATATTACTTTAGTGCCTTGTTGCATACAGGATGCATTTGTATATTTTTCTTCTTCTTATCATTATTGTGGAGTCACTACAATGTTGTTGATCAATCCTCCGTTTTCTCCCATCACAGCCAACGAACTCCGTAGCTGTTTTAAAATCACCAATAGCCTCATGGTGACATCCCTGAGCAGTTTCCTTCCTGTCCTTCAGCTCAGTTCAGAAGATCGACTGTATCTTTGATGTGTCTAGGTGGTTTAATACATCATCCACAGCATAATTATTAACTTGACCGTGCTAAAAGAGATATTCAGTGTCTGATTTGTTATTGTTGCCGATCTACCAATCACTGCCCTTCTTTATTTCTTTATAAGGTTTTCGAAAATGTTCCTGGTCTTTGTAGTTGAATGAATCTGTGCTTGAAATGCAGTACTTGACTGCGGGACCTTACAGATGTTGTATGTGTGGGGGACAGAGGAAGGGGTAGTCATTCAGAAAATAATTTAAACCCATATTATTTCACACAGAGTGTGTCCATGTAACTTACTATTTCAATTTTTCAATCAATTTTATTTTATATAGCCCTTCTTACATCAGCTAATATCTCGAAGTGCTGTACAGAAACCCAGCCTAAAACCCCAAACAGCTAGTAATGCAGGTGTAGAAGCACGGTGGCTAGGAAAAACTCCCTAGAAAGGCGAAAACCTAGGAAGAAACCTAGAGAGGAACCAGGCTATGAGGGGTGGCCAGTCCTCTTCTGGCTGTGCCGGGTGAAGATTATAACAGAACCATGCCAAGATGTTCAAAAATGTTCATAAGTGACAAGCATGGTCAAATAATAATCAGGAATAAATCTCAGTTGGCTTTTCATAGCCGATCATTAAGAGTTGAAAACAGCAGGTCTGGGACAGGTAGGGGTTCCATAACCGCAGGCAGAACAGTTGAAACTGGAATAGCAGCAAGGCCAGGCGGACTGGGGGCATTTGATTTGTTAAAAGCCCAGTGCAGTCAAGAATGTGATTTTCTTGTGTTTTATATACAGTATAGTTCCACACTATGAGGTTGGAATAATACTGTGAAATTGTGAAAATGATGATAATGCCCTTTTAGTGTAGGAGCTGTTTGAAAAGACCGCCTGAAATTTCTGCCTGTTTTGATATGATTGAGTTTTGGCCTGCCTGGTGACATCACAAGGCGGTAAATTAGTTAATAGACCAATAAGAAAGAGAGTTGCAGACCTCTCTGCCAATAAAAGCTAGTTTTCCGTTTTCCCCTCCCCACTTAGACCAATCCCGGACAGTCCTAGCAAAATTCTTGCTTGAGAAATTGCTCTTTGCTAAGAAGTTTTTTTTAACCATTTTAATTTAAAACAATCACAGTAAGGTACTTCATTGTTACCCAGAAACAATTTGATATTGAGATCAAAATGGCTGCATTGGACCTTTAAGCCAAATGTTATTCCTGAACTAATTTAGGCTTGCCTAAACAAAGGGGGTGAATACTTATTTGAGTTATTTCAATTTTATTCATTTGTAAAAATGTGTAGAATTTTCTTTTCATTTTGACATTATGGAGTATTTTGTGTAGATCAATGACAAATAAATCACAATTAAATCTATTTCAATCCCACTTTGTAATGCAACACACCCAAATCAGGCCCATACAATCTTCTTTATAAACATAAATTCAAAATAACTTCACAGATCTTCATTGTAAAGGGTTTAAACACTGTTTCCCATGCTTGTTCAATGAACCATAAACAATTAATGAACATGCACCTGTGGAACGGTCGTTAAGACACTAACAGCTTACAGATGGTAGGCAATTAAGGTCACAGTTATGAAAACTTAGGACACTAAAGAGGCCTTTCTACTGACTGTAAAACACCAAAAGAAAGATGCCCAGGGTCCCTGCTCATCTGCGTGAACGTGCCTTAGGCATGCTGCAAGGAGGCATAAGGACTGCAGATGTGGCCAGGGCAATAAATTGCAATGTCCGTGCTGTGAGATGCCTAAGACAGCGCTACAGGGAGACAGGACGGACAGCTGATCATCCTCGCAGTGGCAGACCACGTGTAACAACATCTGCACAGGATCGGCACATCCGAACATCACACCTGCGGGACAGGTACAGGATGGCAACAACAACTGCCCGAGTTACACCAGGAACACACAATCCCTCCATCAGTGCTCAGACTGTCCGCAATAGACTGAGAGGCTGGACTGAGGTCTTGTAGGCCTGTTGTAAGGCAGGTCCTCACCAGACATCTCCGGCAACAACGTCGCCTATGGGCACAAACCCACTGTCGCTGGACCAGACAGGACTGGCAAAAAGTGCTCTTCACTGACGAGTCGCGGTTTTGTTTCACCTGGGGTGATGGTCGGATTTGCATTTATCGTCGAAGGAATGAGCGTTACACCGAGGCCTGTGCTCTGGAGCGGGATCGTTTTGGAGGTGGAGCGTCCGTCATGGTCTGGGGCAGTGTGTCACAGCATCATCGGACTGAGCTTGTCATTGCAGGCAATCTCAACGCTGTGTGTTACAGGGAAGATATCCTCCTCCCTCATGTGGTACCCTTCCTGCAGGCTCATCCTGACATGACCCTCCAGCATGACAATGCCACCAGCCATACTGCTCGTTCTGCGCATGATTTCCTGAAAGACAGGAATGTCAGTGTTCTGCCATGGCCAGCGGAGAGCCCGGATCTCAATCCCATTGAGCATGTCTGGGACCTGTTGGATCGGAGGGTGAGGGCTAGGGCCATTCCCCCCCAGAAATGTCAGGGAACTTGCAGGTGCCTTGGTGGAAGTGTGGGGTAACATCTCACAGCAAGAACTGGCAAATCTGGTGCAGTCCATGAGGAGGAGATGCACTGCAGTACTTAATGCAGCTGGTGGCCACACCAGATACTGACTGTTACTTTTGATTTTGACCCCCCTTTGTTCAGGGACACATTATTCCATTTCTGTTAGTCACATGTCTGAGGAACTTGTTCAGTTTATGTCTCAGTTGTTGAATCTTGTTATGTTCATACAAATATTTACACATGTTAAGTTTGCTGAAAATAAACGCAGTTGACAGTGAGAGGACGTTTCTTTTTTTGCTGAGTTTATAAGTATAAACAATTACAATAAATGGAATACCTGAATTCCCACCAAAATTAATTATTTGTGTGTGGCAGTACAATGTTTTATGTTCTATAATTCAGTCAATATCGGATGGATTCTTTTTTTTCAAAAAGTGTGGAGTATCTTCATCCATTGTCCAACTGTTGCCTTTATTCAAATACTTTTTTAACCTTTTGACAATTTCGATGCCTGTTGCTAGTGTGTGTGTGTGTGTGTGTGTGTGTGTGTGTGTGCGCGTGACCAGTACAAGCTTTGTTTTGGCAGCATCATCAGAGTTTTATTTCACTAAGTAGGTTCAATGAGCCAGCAAACTCTGATCAACAAACACATAAACAAGACCCCGTGTGAGATAGACCACAACATTCCTCTCTTTCTCTTCTCTCTCTATCTATCACTCCTCTCCTCTCTTCTCACCCATCATTTACTCCCCAGTGCCCTATTAATTTATTCCGTGTTTTCTCCTCTGTCATTTACTCTGTAGTATTTACTAGTCCCTGGACTGGACTGTTCCTGGGAAAACAACAACACTGCATTGTTAGACTGTAGATTAACAACACTGTTGGCCAGTGGCACACACTGGTCTCCTCATAAAACAGTGTGTGTGTTTGTGCGTGCATGCAAGTAACTGCCAAAATATAGGAAACACCAACATAAAGTGGCTTAATAGGGTGTTGGGCCTCCACTAGCCAGAACAGCTTCAATGCACCTTGGCATATATTTTACCTTGGCATACAAGTGTCTGGATCTCTACTCATTTACTGAAGTGTTTCCATTATTTTGGCAGTTACCTGTATATCTCTGACCTGAATGTGTTTTCTGGGAAATGCTGTTTTATTGTTCTATTTTGGAAAACGACTGAGGAATGTGTGTTTCACTGGACGTTCCATGGGGAAAAAATGTGGTGTACAACCGTAATCAGCAGAATAATGTTTGTTCTAAACCTCCTAAAATGGTTTATGGGTACAGTGCCTTCGGAAAGTATTCAGACCCCTTTACTTTTTCCACATTTTGTTACGTTACAGCCTTATTCTAAAATGTATTAAATTGTTTTTTTCCTCATCAATCTACACACAATACCCCATAACTGGTTTTTAGAAATTGTTACTAATTTATAAAAATATAAAAAATATTTACATAAGTATTCAGACCCTTTACTCAGTACTTTGTTGAAGCACCTTTGGCAGCGATTACAGCATAGAGTCTTCTTGGGTATGACCCTACAAGCTTGGCACACCTGTATTTGGGGTGTTTCTCCCATTCTTCTCTGCAGATCCTCTCAAGCTCTGTCAGGTTGGATGGGGAGTGTTGCTGCACAGCTATTTTCAGGTCTCTCCAGAGATGTTTGATCGGGTTCAAGTCTGGCTGTGCCACTCAAGGACATTCAGATTCTTGTCCCGAAGCCACTCCTGCGTTGTCTTGGCTGTGTGCTTAGGGTCGTTGTCCTGTTGGAAGGTGAACATTCGCCCCAGTCTGAGGTCCTGAGCACTCTGGAGCAGGTTTTCATCAAGGATCTCTCTGTACTTTGCTCCGTTAATCTTTTCCTCGATACTGACTAGTCTCCCGGTCCCTGCCGCTGATGCTGCCACCACCATGCTTCACCATAGGGATGGTGCCAGGTTTCCTCCAGATGTGACGCTTGGCATTCAGGCCAAAGAGTTCAAATTTGGTTTCATCAGACCAGAGAATCTTGTTTCTCATGGTCTGAGAGTCTTTAGGTGCCTTTTGGAAAACTCCAAGCGGGCTGTCATGTGCCTTTTATTGAGGAGTGGCTTCCGTCTGGCCACTCTACCATAAAGGCCTGATTGGTGGAGTGCTGCAGAGATGGTTGTCCTTCTGGAAGGTTCTCCCATCTCCACAGAGGAACTCTAGAGCTCTGTCAGAGTGACCATCGGGTTCTTGGTCACCTCCCTGGCCAAGGCCCTTCTCCCCCTGATTGCTCAGTTTGGCCAGGCGACCAGCTCTAGGAAGAGTCTTGGTGATTCCAAACTTCTTTCATTTAAGAATGATGGAGGCCACTGTGTTCTTGGGGACCTTCAATGCTGCAGAAATGTTTTGGTACCCTTCCCCAGGTCTGTGCCTCGACATGATCCTGTCTCTGAGCTCTATGGACAATTATTTCGACCTCATGGCTTGGTTTTTGCTCTGACATGCACTGTCAACTGTGGGACCTTATATAGACATGTGTGTGCCTTTCCAAATCATGTCCAATCAATTGAATTTACCACAGGTGGACTCCAATCAAGTTGTAGAAACATCTCAAGGATGATCAATGGAATCAGGATGCATCTGAGTCTCATAGCAAAGGGTCTGAATACTTATGTAAATAAGATATTTCTGTTTTTAATTTTTAATACATTTGCACACATTTCAAAAAAACTGTTTTTGCTTTGTCATTATGGAGTATTGTGTGTGGATTGCTGAGGACAACTTTATATTTAATCCATTTTAGAATAAGCCTGTAACGTAACAAAATGTGGGAAAAGTCAAGGGGTCTGAGTACTTTCTGTCTGCAGAGTTAACTGCTGTAATCAGGAAACATGGTTAGGGAATGTCATGAAACTGACCAGAGAGTATATTGCTGTCCTCCTATTCTACTCATCTATCTACGGACGCATTCTCGTGTTTCTAACTCACATCGTGGTTTTTATTTTTGTATAATTTTTTATTAGATTTTCTATTATTATTATTATTATTATTATTATTATTACTGCATTGTTGGGAAAGAGCTCCCAAGATAAGAATTTCACTGTACTGTTTTACACCTGATGCATCCTGTGCACGTGGCGAATACACTTTGAAACTTGAAACATACACACACATACATAGCAGGACTATATCAATGCCAGTTATGTCCAACTAACTCTTCTCCCTCTCTCTCTCGCTCCCTTTCTCTCTCCCCCTGCTCTCTAGATGATAAGACGCGTGTTCCAGTGGGTGATAATCAGGACTATATTAATGCCAGTTATATCCATATGGAGGTTGGCAGTGATGAGTTCATCTATATCTCCTGCCAGGGTCCTCTGCCCTCCACCGTGCCCGACTTCTGGCAGATGGTCTGGGAGAACAGGTCTGTGGCATTAGTGTATACACAAAAGTTTCCGACAGACATCGTTTCGATCGAAAACGTTTTGCAGAGGAAAATGAGTAATTCTGTTTCAGTCCGTTTTCTTCTGTATGGTGCCTAATGAACACGACCCTGGTGTGTCAGCGCTGACCTGTAACTAAGGTCTTATAGTCTGAATAGTACAACATCGTTAACAACCCTCCTTCCCCACTCCCCAGGTCTGATGTGATAGCCATGATGACCCAGGAGGTGGAGAGAGGCAGGGTGAAGTGTCACCGCTACTGGCCAGAGAGGGTGAGCTGTCCCCTAGACACGGGACGCTTCCAGCTCAGCCTGGAGAACCAGCAGATCATGGAATACTTCCACATCAAGATCATCCGCATGGTGGAGAAAGAGGTGAAGGAGGGATGATAAATAGAGGGGACTAATCATAGGTGTGACGGAGAGGATACTAAAAAGCTTAAATGTAAAGCATAAATTAGCATGAGTACAATGTCTATTTTTTTGTGTCTACTAAATCCAATGAAAGTCGTTTTGAAGGATACAATATCTCTCATTTCAATTCAGTTTTTCATCAGCCACTGTCATCTCTGCTGTCTCTTAGATGGTTTAGGCCCTGGTCTCCTTTATGACAAAACACATTTGTAAAATTGTACAATTTGGAATTTGATTGATCAGTTGATTGATATATGTTCCCTCCTCCTGTTCCAGTCTGGGGAGACCCACTTTGTCCGTCACCTGAAGTTTATCCATTGGCCTGACCACGGTGTGCCGCAGTGTTCAGAGCAGCTGGTCAGATTTATCCGCTACCTCCGAGCGGTCCACCATAAAGGACCTGTTACTGTTCACTGTAGTGCTGGGATAGGACGAACAGGAGTACTGATCTGCACCGATGTCATCCTGAGTCTCATAGAGAACGATCTCCCGGTGAGTTAGATAGAGCACACAGGTGCGCACCAATGATGTATAAACACTAGATTGCTGATGCTATGTATTGGCCAGTGAGAGGCTTTGAAGCCACCATATTGGTACTCCTCAGAAGGAGCAGTCCTCCATAGGAATTAATAGAATTCTACAGTATTTCAATTTAATGTTTCAATTTAATTGAAGTATTTCTTTGTTGTAGTGGGGATGTTAAAAGTATGCATTACGGTGTCTGTAATATAATATATTAGCAAACAATTATGTAGAAATTAATAAATGCATTTCTATTTTTTTCAAAACCTTTTTTACAATGGCTTTCGAAACAGTGCCTCTGGTCAGTTATCTAGTGTTTTATATACATAATTGGTGCACACCCAGACACAAACACATGCATGCATGCACACGCTCACACACACTCCTTACCTCAAATACGGATACAAACTATGCTCTTCACTTGGTGTTCTTAAAAGTCCTTGTGTATATCAGAGAGATACCTGTACTAACCTCCATGTACCTAACTCCTTGTCTTTCTCTGTCCACAGATCAACATCAGTAACATTGTGAGGGAGATGAGACTGCAGCGATACGGCATGATTCAGACCAAGGTCAGTACAGTAGGCCCACCAGTCAGAGGTTAGTGTCAGGGGTCACGGGTCAAACATTTGATTAGCCATTCAGGCTACCATTGATCCTTTGTCTATGGCTTCCGTAAGCCTATCCACTATTGTTTCCTACATAATCAGATATGAAATGAAATTACACATATTCCACAAACCCAGTTTGAGTAGTGGTTCTTTAGTCCTACTAACCTGGGGTGGTTTTCCCAAAGCCTTCATAGCTAAATTCATGTCACTCAACCACCCAGCCACTGAGCCCTGAAAGAGTAACAATTATAAAAATCTATGTTTGACGGTCAATCATCTATGCATGATTCAAATATAATTTGTAAAATAAAGCACTTTGCGGTTTGAGTGGCGCGAGTCTGGATGGTCGAAAGAAAGTATGTTAGCTACGAAGCTGACGGGGAACCCACCCCCATGGTTAATTACAGTGTGTGAATAGAGTTAGTGGACCCTCACAGCGCTAGAGAGAGAGACAGAAGCTACAGTTGAAGTCGGAAGTTTACATACACTTAGGTTGGAGTAATTAAAACTTGTTTTTCAACCACTCCACAAATTTCTTGTTAACAAACTATAGTTTTGGCAAGTCGGTTAGGACATCTACTTTGTGCATAACACAAGTAATCTTTCCAACAACTGTTTACAGACAGATTATTTCACTTATAATTCACTGTATCACAATTCCAGTGGGTCAGAAGTTTAAATACACTAAGTTGACTGTGCCTTTAAACAGCTTGGAAAATTCCAGAAAATGATTTCATGGCTTTAGAAGCTTCTGATAGGCTAATTGACATCATTTGAGTCAATTGGAGGTGTACCTGTGGATGTATTTCAAGGCCTACCTTCAAACTCAGTGCCTCTTTGCTTGACATCATGGGAAAATCAAAAGAAATCAGCCAAGACCTCAGAAATAAAATTGTAGACCTCCACAAGTCTGGTTCATCCTTGGGAGCAATTTCCAAACGCCTGAAGGTACCACGTTCATCTGTACAAACAATAGTACGCAGGTATAAACACCTAATACCGCTCAGGAAGGAGACGCGTTCTGTCTCCTAGAGATGAACGTACTTTGGTGCGAAAAGTGGAAATCAATCCCAGAACAACAGCAAAGGACCTTGTGAAGATGCTGGAGGAAACAGGTACAAAAGCATCTACAGTGGGGAAAAAAAAGTATATAGTCAGCCACCAATTGTGCAAGTTCTCCCACTTAAAAAGATGAGAGAGGCCTGTAATTTTCATCATAGGTACACGTCAACTATGACAGACAAATTGAGAAAAAAATTCCAGAAAATCACATTGTAGGATTTTTAATAAATTTATTTGCAAATTATGGTGGAAAATAAGTATTTGGTCACCTACAAACAAGCAAGATTTCGGACTCTCACAGACCTGTAACTTCTTCTTTAAGAGGCTCCTCTGTCCTCCACTCATTACCTGTATTAATGGCACCTGTTATCAGTATAAAAGACACCTGTCCACAACCTCAAACAGTCACACTCCAAACTCCACTATGGCCAAGACCAAAGAGCTTTCAAAGGACACCAGAAACAAAATTGTAGACCTGCACCAGGCTGGGAAGACTGAATCTGCAATAGGTAAGCAGCTTGGTTTGAAGAAATCAACTGTGGGACCAATAATTAGGAAATGGAAGACATACAAGACCACTGATAATCTCCCCCGATCTGGGGCTCCACGCAAGATCTCACCCCGTGGGGTCAAAATGATCACAAGAACGGTGAGCAAAAATCCCAGAACCACACGGGGGGACCTAGTGAATGACCTGCAGAGAGCTGGGACCAAAGTAACAAAGCCTACCATCAGTAACACACTACGCCGCCAGGGACTCAAATCCTGCAGTGCCAGACGTGTCCCTCTGCTTAAGCCAGTGCATGTCCAGGCCGGTCTGAAGTTTGCTAGAGTGCATTTGGATGATCCAGAAGAGGATTGGGAGAATGTCATATGGTCAGATGAAACCAAAATAGAACTTTTTGGTAAAAACTCAACTCGTCGTGTTTGGAGGACAAAGAATGCTGAGTTGCATCCAAAGAACACCATACCTACTGTGAAGCATGGGGGTGGAAACATCATGCTTTGGGGCTGTTTTTCTGCAAAGGGACCAGGACGACTGATCCGTGTAAAGGAAAGAATGAATGGGGCCATGTATCGTGAGATTTTGAGTGAAAACCTCCTTCCATCAGCAAGGGCATTGAAGATGAAACGTGGCTGGGTCTTTCAGCATGACAATGATCCCAAACACACCGCCCGGGCAACGAAGGAGTGGCTTCGTAAGAAGCATTTCAAGGTCCTGGAGTGGCCTAGCCAGTTTCCAGATCTCAACCCCATAGAAAATCTTTGTTGGGAGTTGAAAGTCTGTGTTGCCCATCGACAGCCCCAAAACATCCCTGCTCTAGAGGAGATCTGCATGGAGGAATGGGCCAAAATACCAGCAACAGTGTGTGAAAACCTTGTGAAGACTTACAGAAAACGTTTGACCTGTGTCATTGCCAACAAAGGGTATATAACAAAGTATTGAGAAACTTTTGTTATTGACCAAACACTTATTTTCCACCATAATTTGCAAATAAATTCATAAAAAATCCTACAATGTGATTTTCTGGATATTTTTTTCTCATTTAGTCTGTCATAGTTGACGTGTACCTATGATGAAAATTACAGGCCTCTCTCATCTTTTTAAGTGGGAGAACTTGCACAATTGGTGGCTGACTAAATACTTTTTTTCCCCACTGTATATCCACAGTAAAACGAGTCCTATATCGACATAACCTGAAAGGCCGCTCAGCAGGGAAGAAGCTGCTGCTCCAAAACCGCCATAAAAAAGCCAGACTACGGTTTGCAACTGCACATGGGGACAAAGAAATGTCCTCTGTTCTGATGAAACAAAAATAGAACTGTTTGGCCATAATGACCATCGTTATGTTTGGAGGAAAAAGGGGGTCGCTTGCAAGCCGAAGAACACCATCCCAACCATGACACACGGGGGTGGCAGCATCATGTTGTGGGGTGCTTTGCTGCAGGAGGGACTGGTGCACTTCACAAAATATATGACATCATGAGGAAGGAAAATGATGTGGATATATTGAAGCAACATCTCAAGACCTCAGTCAGGAAGTTAAAGCTTGGTTGCAAATGGGTCTTCCAAATGGACAATGACCCCAAACATACTTCCAAAGTTGTGGCAAAATGGCTTAAGGACAACAAATTCAAGGTATTGGAGTGGCCATGACAAAGCCCTGACCTCAATCCTATAGAACATTTGTGGGCAGAACTGAAAAAGCATGTGCGAGCAAGGAGGCCTACAAACCTGATTCAGTTACACCATCTCTGTCAGGAGGAATGGGCCAAAATTCACCCAACTTATTGTGGGAAGCTTGTGGAAGGCTACCCGAAACGTTTGACCCAAGTTAAACAATTTAAAGGCAATGCTACCAAATACTAATTGAGTGTATGTAAACTTCTGACCCACTGGGAATGTGATGAAAGAAATAAAAGCTGAAATAAATAATTCTCTCTACTATTATTCTGACATTTCACATTCTTAAAATGAAGTGGTGATCCTAACTGACCTAAGACAGGGAATTTGTACTAGGATTAAATGTCAGGAATTGTGAAAAACAGAGTTTAAATGTATTTGGCTAAGGTGTATGTAAACTTCAGACTGCAACTGTATTTCCCCCTAACCACTAATGTACCACATCATAAGTAATTATAACATCCTATAATTATCTGACTACAGTCGGCTCTTTACTGCACTGTGTTTGTGTGTGTGTGTGTGCGTGTGTGTGTGTGCGTGCGTACGCGTTTGTGTGTGACCAGTGCATGAGCATTTGGGTATGTGTGTAGTAACATCTCTGTTTTGTCTCTGGTTATAGGAACAGTACTTGTTCTGCTACAAGGTATGGTTGGAGGTTCTACATCACATCCTGCAGCTGCACGGTAACCAATGGCAACCAGAGAGCCCCCGCGAACTTAATATGAGCCCTCGCGCACACAGTAACCGATGGCAACCTGAGAACCCCTGTGAAGATAATCAATTTGTTTGACCAGTTACTTGCCCCCCCCCCCCCCCCCCCCCGTTAGCAGTTGATTTTGTTATGAGCACTGTATATGTATATGTTTTAGCCAATTCCTTTGTTTGTTTGATGTCATGCCAAACATGACTATTCAGAGTTGGCTAAAGCACATATAAATGGGAAGACCAAGCTACAGTATGTTTCTGCAGGGTTTTGATATTTGGGTTATGAATTTATTGATGTAGGTAGACATTTTTACAGTTGGTTCTTTTGTGTTTTTTTCTAGATGACAGTGGCTGATGGAAAAACTTAACTGAAATGAGAGATACTGTGATTATAGTATTGGTTTGAGTTAGATCAATGATATGACAGCCTTTATGGGTTTAGTGATTGCCTTCTGTGTTAAGTTAGGAGTGTTTTGGTTGTGGGACTTTTGAAGGGTATTACTATTTAAATTGTTATATTTAATCTTTCCATATTTTATTTTAGTAACTTAATGTATATATATTTTCACAATTGTACTGCATGCATAATATCAATTATAACCTAAATACATTTAATAGCACCACAGCACATCACTAACCAATGATGTTACTGCTCATTGCAAATCACAGTGTAAGGTGTATTATACCAAAATGTATATTAGAATATCTTTAAATATGTACCTAATACATAGAGTTTATGAAATATTGTGTTTAAATATTGTGAAATAAGTGCATGTAAATCATTTGAGTTTTGTCCATGACTGAAACCAGAAGTGAATAGAATCAAGTGCCTTGGAAAGACTTGCAGCTTTATGTCACACTGATTAATAATAGTTATGTAGTGTGAATCCAAACATGCGATCTTGCAGTGCGAAGAGACTCATATTTTGTTTGTTTCACCTCCGGAAACCTGAAAACCAGGTTTGATTGAACAGGACCCTGAGTACACATGCTCTGTGTGATTCTGTAAGGAATCTCTGTCTGATACTTTCACAGGTTTTTGTTCATATCTTGTTGTCCCACAACTTGGAATCACTGTATGTGAGTTCTGCAGTACAATAGTAGTGAAACTATCTTCAATTTGCAGTCTGTCTACAACCACTGAACAAGTGCTTAGGGGTTTGAAATGTAATGACAGTCAAATGCACAAAAACATACTGTATTTCTTATTACATTTGAGCAGACACTCTTATCCAGAGCGACTTACAGTTAGTGAATGTAATTATTTATTTATTTTTATACTGGCTCCCCGTGGGAAACAAACCCACATCCCTGCTGGCCACACCCTCCCCTACCTTGGACCAATTGCGCGCCGCCCATGGGTCTCCCGGTTGCGACAGAGCCTGGATTCGAACCAGGATCTCTAGTGGTACAGCTAGACGCTGCGATGCAGTGCCTTAGACCACTGTGCCACTTGGGAGTCATTGTACAGTAACATCACCATTGTAGCTGCAGTTTCAGTAGCATGATAATATAACTCACTGCAACATACACTGTGTGTAACAGTGTAGCCTTGGTCTGGTCACTATGTATTACCTCTGACTGTCATATAAAATCTGTTCTCAAATACTGATTTGTTTCACATTGTGGTAAGAGACAGGATCATGATTAGAAACAGATGTTCTTTATTTGGTAGGTCACAGGTATTGTATATGACAAGGACAAGGCAGTTGGCTATAACAGGTATATTTACAAACTGACAGAACATGGAAAAGAGAGAAGGGAGAGAGAACCCTAACTGTGGCTACATGGAGCCCCTCTCTGGTACAGAGTAAATTATCTCCAGGTTTACTGCATGATAAATAAGTGTGTCTCACATGGGCATTTGTGACCGCATGGAAACCCCACTGGGCACACACTGGTTGAATCAACATTGTTTCCATGTCATTTTAATGAAATGACGTTGAACCAACATGGAATAGATGTTGAATTGACATCTGTGCCGAGTGGGACAGCACGCACCCTAAGAGGAAACAGCTAGCTACACACACACACACACGTCTTAAAACCTGAGACTGGGGAAAGCCCTATAGCAATGTCTCCCTCTCTCCCACTGTCTCTCTATTAGGACTCCATACCTCACTCCATCACTCACTCCTTCACAAAGTCCCTTCCTCATTCCCTCTCTCGCACTCTCTCCCTCCTTCACTCTCTACCCCAGACCTTGTTATAGTTGTGAGTTATTGTATGACATGGGTTATTCAGGGTCCAGTCACTTTTAGGTGTATAGAATTATATAAATCCTACTTGCCTTTTATAGTTTCGTATAAATAGTTATTTCCTTTTTTATAAAAGGTGATCGTAGGAGTCTTGGCTGGAATGAATGAATAAATGAATGAAGAAATTAGTGAATTAATGAATTCTTGTTATCCCTGGGCAGGGTCTGAGTGAGCGCTGGAACCTCCCTGGGAGAATCTCAATTGCATTGCCTTGATTCCTCGCGACCTCTGACCTTCTCATCCAATGGGTTTTGAGAAGGAGAGAGGATGCGAGGAATCTAGGAAATGCAATTGAGATGATCTCCCTGATCAAGTCTCACATCCTCCTTATCCATCACCAGCCACCGTTCTAACGCACCACTGTGAATACTGCCATCTTCTCCTTTCTAACCATAAGACACACGGGAGAGGATAAACAGGAGTGGAAGAGAAGAGAGAAGGAGTGGAGGAAAGGAAGTGGAGCAGATGACAGACAGTGGTGATGGAGAAGGAGTGGATGGAGTGGAGGAGAGGGCATCCAGAGGTGATAGAGATAGAGTGTGGAGGACATGGGGAGGTGGCAAAGTAATTAGTTGTGGTGTGTTCAGTGAGAGAACAGTGGTTTATAGACCACGCGGGAACGTGTAGAAATGAACTCACTGACTTCCAGTAAATCATCACTCTCTCTGTTGGGTTCACACAGCAACACACACACACACCCCACCATGTTTTCTGTTAAGTCGATTTTTTTTTTTTATTAGCACACACGAGCTGCTCCATTACTCATTGCACACACATCTTGTTGGGCTTTAAAGAGCATCTAGCTCTGTTCTATGGGAAGTTTAGTCTAGGACTCATGACCTGTGGGACACTGGGAATTTGAATTTTCTCATGACTCCTGTGGACTCCTCATGGACAGTCAAATAAGTGATATGAAGAGCAGACAGACATAAATACTCAGGGAGGATAGAACACATCTTCCACATATCCTGGAGTTTTCTGAGTGACCAGAGAGCTGTAACTGTCACACACACACAGAAGGTGCTGGAGGTTCGAAGGCAAGCAGCTGGAGTTTCAATCAGACCTAGGGTTTAAGGGGAGCATGAGGTGAGAGGGGGGGGGGTTGAGTAAGTGGACGTGTGTATTTTTGTCTCAGTGGAGGTGTGTGTTGTCGGCACCAGCCAGGTGTTGAGTGGGGGGCCAAAGCTTGGTGATGATGGAGGTTCAATCGTCTTGTAGCGTAAAGTACGAGTCAGCTCATACCTCACTGTCACCAACACAACTAAGCCCGCCCCCCTGGCAAAGTAGTTGGTGGCTGTGTGTGTTTGTGCACACATTTGTGTTTGTGCATGCGCACGTAAGTGGCTGTGCGTGCATATGTGTGTTTGTGTGTGTTATTCACATCCTGTGTGTGTGTGTGTGTGTGTGTGTGTGTGTGTGTGTGTGTGTGTGTGTGTAGACTCCCTTGGTGTCTCTGGAGTGACAGACAAAGTGACACTCACAGAACAACCATTCATGACATCACTGAATTAAACTCCACTTATTTTACAGGCAAACAAGGAAGTGAAGGAAAACTAATTATAAAAAGTCCCTCTTGTAGGTCCACTTGTAATTATCTTAGGGTTGACTTAAAGCGGAGTAGCTGCTTTCATGTCCTGTGGTCATGTTGGGTTTTGAGTTACTGCCAGAAGTACTTTGTCAAATAAAACACCATTTTATTTGTCACATGCTTCGTAGACAACAGGTGTAGACTAACAGTGAAATGTTTACTTACAGGTAAATTTCAAACAATGCAGTGTAAAAAAAATAATAAAAAAAGATAAAAAAAATACATAAATTGTGACACGATGAATAAATAATGGGTCTTGTTGCTTCCAGACTTGGTGCATTGGTACCGCTTGCCGTGCGGCAGCAGAGAGAACAGTCTGTGGCTTGGGTGGCTGGATTCTTTGACAATTTTTGGTGCTTGGTATAGAAGCCCTGGATGGCTGGGAATTCGGCCCTGTGATGTACTGGGCCGTACGCACTACCCTCTGTAGCACCTTGTGGTCAGATGCCAAGCAGTTTCCATACCAAGGGGTGATGCAGCCAGTCAAGATGATCTCGATAGTGCAGCTTTAGAACTTTGAGGATCTGAGGGACCATGCCAAATCTTTTCAGCCTCCTGAGGGGGAAGAGGCATTGTCTTGCCCTCTTCACAACTGTGTTGGAGTGTTTGGACCATGATAGCTCCATAGTGATGTGGACACCGAGGAACTTGAAGCTCCACTACAGTCCCGTCGATGTGAATGGGGGCGTGCTCAGCATTCCGTTTCCTGTAGTCTATGATCAGCTCCTTTGTCTTACTGATGTTGAGGGAGAGTTTGTTGTCCTGGCACCACATTGCCAGGTCTCTGACCTCCTCCCTATAGGTTGTCTCATCGTCGTCGGTGATCAGGCCTACCACCGTCGTGTCGTCGGCAAAAAATGATAGTGTTGGCGTTGTGCACGGCCACGCAATCATGGGTGAACAGGGAGTACAGGAGGGGACTAAGCACGCACCCCTGAGGAGCCCCCATGTTGAGGGTCATCGTGGAAGATGTGTTTTTGCCTACCCTCACCACCTGGGGGCGGCCTGTCAGAAAGTCCAGGACCCAGTTGCAGAGGGAGTTGTTCAGTCCTAGGGACCTTAGCTTAGTGATGAGCTTCAAGGGCACTATGGTGTTGAACGCTGAGCTGTAGTCAATGAACAGCATTCTCAGGTAGGTGTTCCTTTTGTCCAAGTGGGAAAGGCTAGTGTAGAGTGCAATAGAGATTGCGTCATCTGTATGCAAATTGGGGTGGGTGATGGTGGTGTTGATGTGAGCCATAACCAGCCTTTCAAAGCATTTCATGGCTACAGATGTGAGTAGTACGGGGCGATAGTCATTTAGACTGGTTACATTGGCGTTATTGGGTACAGGGACTATGGTGGTCTGTTTGAAACATGTAGGTATTACAGACTTGGTCAGGGAGAGGTTGAAAATGTCAGTGAAGACACAAGCCCTGCGGCCTTGTGAATGTTAACCTGTTTAAAGGTCTTACTCACATCAATACGGAGTCGTCCGGAACAGCTGGTGCTTTCACGCATGGTTCAGTGTAGCTTACCTCGAATTGAGCCTTTAGCTCATCTGGTAGGCTTGTGTCACTGAGCAGCTCGTGGCTGGATTTCCCTTGTAATCCGTGATAGTTTGCAAGCCCTGCCACATCAGATGAGCATCAGAGCCGGTGTAGTATGATTCGATCTTAGTGCTGTATTGATACTTTGCTTGTTTGATGGTTCATCGGAAGGAGTAGCAGGATTTCTTATAAGCGTCAAGGCTAGTTTCCCAATCCTTGAAAGTGGCAGCTCTAGCCTTTGGCTCAGTGCGGATGTTGCCTGCAATCCATGGCTTCTGGTTAGGATATTTACGTACGATCACTGTGGGGACGATGTCGTCGATGCACTTATTAAAGAAGCCATTGACTGATGTGGGAAACTTCTAAATGCCATCAGATGAATCACGGAACATACTCCTGTCTGTGCTAGCGAAACAATTCTGTAGCTTATCATCCACTTCATCAGTCCACTTCAGTATTGAGCGCATCACTGGTGCTTCCTGTGAGTTTTTGCTTGTAAGCAGGAATCAGGAGGAAAGAGTTATGGTCAGATTTGCCAAGTGGAGGCGTGAGGGAGAGCTTTGTATGCGTCTGTATGTGGAGTAAAGGAGATCTAAAGTTTTTTTCTCTCTAGTTGCAGATATCCTGCATTAAAATCACTGGCCACTATGAGTGCTGCCTCTGGCTGAGCATTTTCTTATTGGTTTATGGCCCTATATAGCTCTTAGAGCGCAGTCTTAGTGCCAGCATCGGTTTGTAGTGGTAAATAGACAGCTACGAAAAATACAGATGAAAACTCAGATGGTAAATGGCATGATTTACAGCTTATCATGAGGTATTCTAACTCAGGCGAGCAGAACCTCGAGACTTCCTTAATATTAGAGATTGCGTACCAGCTGTTGTTAACAAGAGACACACACACCCGCCCTTGAGTTTACGACACACTGCTTTTCTGTCCTTCCGATGCATAGAAAAACAGCTAGATTTATATTAACCATGTCCTCGTTCATCCACGACTCAATGAAGTATAGAATATTACAGTTGTTCAGGTCTCATTGATAGGATCGTCGCGAACGGAGCTTGTCTAGTTTGTTCTGATTATACATTTGCCAATAGAACAGAGGGTAGAGGCAGTTTAGTTCCTCAGTTTAGTCTTAGTTTCATCAGGGTACCCCCACGTCGGCCTCTATCGCTGTCTTTTCCTCTTCCGAGTGTCAGGGATTAGAGCCTGGTTTGGAGCCTGCGCAGCAGTGTCATTGAAGTAGAATTCTTCAGCCAAATCGAGGTTAGTGATGATTGCTGTTCTGATATACAGAAGCTCTTTTCGGTCATAGGAAACGATGGCATTATGTACAAAAAAAGTTAACATCAGCACAATAAACCACACAAAATAGCAGAATTGATCAGGAGCCTGTAAAACGGCTGCTATACATCCCAGCGCCATTCTCTCCTGCTCTCTGTGCGTGCTCCTCTTTATTTAAATTGGTGAGTGTTTTGAGGCTGTCAGTTGGTGTTTTTCGCAAGAGCATTTTCTCATTGTGTGGTTGTTGTATTGTGAAAGCAGGAGTTACTATATTAGCAAAGAACAATTGCTGTCTTTGAAATCTGCTGTGAGATTGAGGTAAATTCATCAGTTCTTCAAAAACACAACGTTGAAAGAAATGGACAGGTAAAAGCATTACACCAGTAGGCATTCACTTTATTGCTTTCACCCATATTATGTTTCCAGATCAGTGCAGATAAAGGAGAGGAGACAAGTAGAGGACGCCACTGTAGACTATTGAGATGCAGCCCTGGGACTATGGAAGGAAAGGTCTAAGAAGCAGATGTGAAGTAGCTAGTGTAGGGTTGGATAGTCCCATCGTGCTGTGACGTCATCTCCCCGGAGACTTGAAGTAGTCTGTCGTTTCCGGTCTTCCAAAGCTGCTGTTTTCCTACGGATATAATCCCGGGTCAGGCATACAGGTAGGATCTGTGTAACATCTACACTAAATATACTGAATCTGAATACACCACTAGCTGGGTTAAATACACCACTAGCTATCCGTTTCCACCAGCATTGTTACATGCTCCTAAAATGCTTCTACACAAACCATACTGGGTCTAGGCATGACTCAGCTCTCCCTGCCCCACTGATTGGCTCTTCTGTGTCAAGGCGTGCTGTAGGTGCAGTGGCGGAATCAAACGCAGGACGCAGACGGATAATCCAACAGACTTGTATTAAGCCGAAACACGGCAAACGGACAACACTTGCCCGAAGGCGAAATACGCACGAAGGCGAAAAAGAAACAAAACAGCGCACAAACAGGTGCGTAAACTCCAGCGCAGTGGAGAGAAGCTCAACCGAGCGAAAACACGTCTGACACAATCAATAATACACAACACCTGACAAACACAACGGGAACTAAATAGGACACTAATGACACTAAATGAAAACAGGTGTGACAACACTCAGACAAAAGCAAACGAACATGAAACATACAACGGTGGCAGCTAGTATTCCGGAGACAACGAACGCCGAAGCCTGCCCGAACAAGGGAGAGAGGCAGCCTCGGCCGAAACCGTGACATTCTGTATCTGCTTGATTATAATTAGATAGCTGGTATCTGAAGCGGACAGGGATACTGATGATGACGGACACTAATGATGTAGAAACACTCATTGGGTTACTATGTGGTGCGTTGACCCTGAAATAGAATAATATTCAATGATGAGAAAATGTAGAGAAATAGGAAAGGTCTGCACTCTTAATATTGAGCTGATGAAAATATCAATTGAGCTTGTTTACTATTCAATTTAATCTCATTCTCCACAATGTACAAATTGCGGACCTCTCCTTACCACGGTCTCTTCACAGACACTGATGAATCTAATATATTCCTGCCCATAGGGTTATTCATGATCATCAATCCCTAATCATCCATAGAATAAGAATTATATTTCCATGAATCCGGCTATTCACCTCATCAGTCAGTGCATTTGTCATCTTCCAGTAACCCTAACGCACAGAGACCATCTATCCGTGTAATGACAGGGGTGGTATAAGGATGGTCTAGACATTAGTAGTGTGTGTGCGAGTGTGTGTGTGTGTTTGCGCACGTGTGTATGTGTGTGTGATTGAAAAGCAGACTGAATCCAACATCTGTCCTCCAGGTCTTCTATGTGTCTTAATTAAGGAGCTCTGAGTATCTCCATGGATGGGTTAACTTTACTGTAAACCCTGTCAGTCTCTGTTCAAGTAGACTGCTAGTCCTATTACGGATCTCAGAGGTCCCATCACATTTACATTTACATTTTAGTCATTTAGCAGACGCTCTTATCCAGAGCGACTTACAGGAGCAATTAGGGTTAAGTGCCTTGCTCAAGGGCACATTTACGTCATTTAGCAGACGCTCTTATCCAGAGCGACTCACCAATTGGTGCGTTCACCCTATAGCCAGTGGGATGACCACTTTACAATTTTGGGGGGGGGGTAGAAGGATTACTTTATCCTATCCCAGGTATTCCTTAAAGAGGTGGGGTTTCAAATGTCTCCGGAAGGTGGTGAGCGACTCCGCTGTGTGTGTGGGGGGGGGGGTAGAAGGATTACTTTATCCTATCCCAGGTATTCCTTAAAGAGGTGGGGTTTCAAAATGTCTCTGGAAGGTGGTGAGTGACTCCGCTGTGGGGTGGGGGGGGGGGGGGGGGGGTAGAAGGGTTACTTTATCCTATCCCAGGTATTCCTTAAAGAGGTGGGGTTTCAAATGTCACCGGAAGGTGGTGAGCGACTCCGCTGTGTGTGTGGGTGGGGGGGGGGGGGGTAGAAGGATTACTTTATCCTATCCCAGGTATTCCTTAAAGAGGTGGGGTTTCAAATGTCTCCGGAAGGTGGTGAGTGACTCCGCTGAGGGGTGGGTGGGGGGGGGGGGGTAGAAGGATTACTTTATCCTATCCCAGGTATTCCTTAAAGAGGTGGGGTTTCAAATGTCTCCGGAAGGTGGTGAGCGACTCCGCTGTGTGTGTGGGGGGGGTAGAAGGATTGCTTTATCCTATCCCAGGTATTCCTTAAAGAGGTGGGGTTTCAAATGTCTCCGGAAGGTGGTGAGTGACTCCGCTGTCCTGGCGTCGTGAGGGAGCTTGTTCCACCATTGGGGTGCCAGAGCAGCGAACAGTTTTGACTGGGCTGAGCGGGAACTATGCTTCCGCAGAGGAAGGGGAGCCAGCAGGCCAGAGGTGGATGAACGCAATGCCCTCGTTTGGGTGTAGGGACTGATCAGAGCCCGAAGGTACAGAGGTGCCGTTCCCCTCGCTGCTCCAAAGGCAAGCACCATGGTCTTGTAACGGATGCGAGCTTCAACTGGAAGCCAGTGGAGTGTGCGGAGGAGGGGGGTGACGTGAGAGAACTTGGGAAGGTTGAACACCAGACGGGCTGCGGCATTCTGGATGAGTTGTAGGGGTTTAATGGCACATGCAGGGAGGCCAGCCAACAGCGAGTTGCAGTAATCCAGACGAGAGATGACAAGTGCCTGGATTAGGACCTGTGCCGCTTCCTGTGTAAGGCAGGGTCGTACTCTCCGAATGTTGTAGAGCATGAACCTGCAGGAGCGGGTCACCGCCTTGATGTTAGCGGAGAACGACAGGGTGTTGTCCAGGGTCACGCCAAGGCTCTTCGCACTCTGGGAGGAGGACACAACGGAGTTGTCCACCGTGATGGCGAGATCATGGAACGGGCAGTCCTTCCCCGGGAGGAAGAGCAGCTCCGTCTTGCCAGGGTTCAGCTTGAGGTGGTGATCCGTCATCCATACTGATATGTCTGCCAGACATGCAGAGATGCGATTCGCCACCTGGTTATCAGAGGGGGGAAAGGAGAAGATTAGTTGTGTATCGTCAGCGTAGCAATGATAGGAGAGGCCGTGTGAGGATATGACAGAGCCAAGTGACTTGGTGTATAGGGAGAAAATCACCAGTTAAATAGATGGGATAACCATACTACTGCAATGTGAGAGCAGATATCTCAGACTTTGTCTGTCTTCTACAGGAATCTCGCTCTCTCTCTTGTCTTGAGCTCAAAGAATTCACATTAGCCTACTGATCCCAGCTCTGGGCCCAGTTTTTCAAAACTTTTCTCCAATCTAGGGTCAGATCAATCTGGCTGATTCTTAGCCAGTCTTTCTGAAAAAGATTGGATAGGATCATTCTGATATCAAGATCACACAATACAGATTTCCAGTGCTTTGACTAGGCCTACACCTTGCCATCTAGACTTCTCAATATAACAACTGACCACATACCTGTACTGCAGTCAATTTAAAATAATGAACCTTTGGTTTTCAGATGTAAGATTTTTTTTTTTTTTTTCAACCTTCCCAGTTTAGTTACATTGAAATGTATTGGTTTTGGGGCTTTTCAACTCTCAAAATCCACCCTGAATCTACCCTTCCAGTGGGATCAAGATTATCCAGATTTTCAGCATCAACACAACCCTAATCATATAATTAATGAATTCATTTAAGAACATATAATTCTGATTAAAGGTTGGATTGGATTACCAAATCAGAATCTCAAATTCTAAGAATGAATCCGATCCGATTTTGAAAAACCGGGCCCTGGGCGATTAGACCCTCTTGTGATTCTCCCAGTCCCTGTGCTCTGATGACTACACAGTCTGAATGAGAGGGAGAGATGCACCCCCCCCAACACAACGAGCCTCTCCCAAAACACAACACACACCCATCATATAGACACACACCTCCACTTTCAGTCCTTCTCAGTCACATCACATCCTATGATCCTCCTGTTATACACACATGTCTCTTTCTTCACTCCCAGAAAAGTGGGAATCATTGTAAAGAGGTTTGTTCTGGTGAGAGTAAATCACAAGGTGGACAGGGCCCATCTTTAGAGCTCTGGAAACACTGACACAAACGCAAGCACACACACACACACGCACTCACTGTTTCCACTCCATTACTGTAATTATTTCTCCCTGCAGGGAGAGAGGCAGACTAAATGTGAATGGGCATCGGTCACCAACAGTACTGAGGGTTTCACCACCACAGCTCTGGGAATAGAAACACCTTTACTGAGTAAAGGGACATTACACTTAAATCACATTGTGTCAGTTGTTTTCAGACCTCAAAGTAGTCTTATATCAAGAGGAGTCAACATTCCACCCCATCGGTGGTGTAGATCCAGCTACAGTGGGGAGAACAAGTATTTGATACACTGCCGATTTTGCAGGTTTTCCTACTTACAAAGCATGTAGAGGTCTGTCATTTTTTATCATAGGTACACTTCAACTGTGAGAGACGGAATCTAAAACAAAAATCTAGAAAATCACATTGTATGATTTTTAAGTAATGAAGTTGCATTTTATTGCATGACATAAGTATTTGATACATCAGAAAAGCAGAACTTAATATTTGGTACAGAAACCTTTGTTTGCAATTACAGAGATCATACGTTTCTTGTAGGTCTTGACCAGGTTTGCACACACTGCAGCAGGGATTTTGGCCCACTCCTGCATACAGACCTTCTCCAGATCCTTCAGGTTTCGGGGCTGTCGCTGGGCAATACGGACTTTCAGCTCCCTCCAAAGATTTTCTATTGGGTTCAGGTCTGGAGACTGGCTAGGCCACTCCAGGACCTTGAGATGCTTCTTACGGAGCCACTCCTTAGTTGCCCTGGCTGTGTGTTTCGGGTCGTTGTCATGCTGGAAGACCCAGCCACGACCCATCTTCAATGCCCTTACTGAGGGAAGGAGGTTGTTGGCCAAGATCTCGCGATACATGGCCCCATCCATCCTCCCCTCAATACGGTGCAGTCGTCCTGTTCCCTTTGCAGAAAAGCATCCCCAAAGAATGATGTTTCCACCTCCATGCTTCACAGTTGGGATGGTGTTCTTGTGGTTGTACTCATCCTTCTTCTTCCTCCAAACACGGCGAGTGGAGTTTAGACCAAAAAGCTCTATTTTTGTCTCATCAGACCACATGACCTTCACACATTCCTCCTCTGGATCATCCAGATGGTCATTGGCAAACTTCAGACGGGCCTGGACATGCGCTGGCTTGAGCAGGGGGACCTTTTGTGCGCTGCAGGATGTTAATCCATGACGGCGTAGTGTGTTACTAATGGTTTTCTTTGAGACTGTGGTCCCAGCTCTCTTCAGGTCATTGACCAGGTCCTGCTGTGTAGTTCTGGGCTGAACCCTCACCTTCCTCATGATCATTGATGCCCCACAAGGTGAGATCTTGCATGGAGCCCCAGACCGAGGGTGATTGACCGTCATCTTGAACTTCTTCCATTTTCTAATAATTGCGCCAACAGTTGTTGCCTTCTCACCAAGCTGCTTGCCTATTGTCCTGTAGCCAATCCCAGCTTTATGCAGGTCTACAATTTTATCCCTGATGTCCTTACACAGCTCTCTGCTCTTGGCCATTGTGGAGAGGTTGGAGTCTGTTTGATTGAGTGTGTGGACAGGTGTCTTTTATACAGGTAACGAGTTCAAACAGGTGCAGTTAATACAGGTAATGAGTGGAGAACAGGAGGGCTTCTTAAAGAAAAACTAACAGGTCTGTGAGAGCCGGAATTCTTAATGGTTGGTAGGTGATCAAATACTTATGTCATGCAATAAAATGCAAATGAATAACTTTAAAATCATACAATGTGATTTTCTGGATTTTTGTTTTTGATTCCGTCTCTCACAGTTGAAGTGTACCCATGATAAAAATTACAGACCTCTACATGCTTTGTAAGTAGGAAAACCTGCAAAATCGGCAGTGTATCAAATACTTGTTCTCCTCACTGTATAGAAAACATCAACACTGCAAATCTGGATATTACATAGTGCTTATCTTTTACATTCGATGGCTTGCTACGTGAACGTATATCAACAGAAGACCACATTTAAGGTATGAAAATATCTGTCAAACTTTGATTTTGAAGTGTAATGTCCCTTTAAACTCCTATAGGTCAGTGGTATATTCATCAGAAAATTCAAAGCTGTTTCATAAATCATATCAGAAAGACATTTTTCCAGAAAAAAAGTGACCTTCAAATCATTTGGGTCATGATCTTCTGAGACTTAACAGTCTTTTATCCACTTTCTTTACTCTCTTACAGAGACTTCAAGGACTTTCTGTTCTCACAACTAACATGTCACGTGAGTGTCAAGGACAGTCTTCTCTCTGTCACACACACACAAACGCACCTCCCGAACTCCCCCACCCCTCAACAGCCGCATCAGTATATTGTGATTAACACCTGCTGCCAATTAGCCAACCCTCTTTGTCAAGCTGCTGTTTAAAAAAAATAACTGTGGCTCGCCACATCAAAGATGTTCCCCAAATGAGAAAAGATTTTACACACACACACTCCATGGTTAGGAACATCGTTTATCTTCATCTATGGCAGACCATCCTTGAGCGGCTCCGGCAGGAGCAGGTAATTGAAAAACAGCTTCAGCGCTTCGAATCCATGTTATTTAGCGGCGATGATAATTGATGACTCTCAGCTTGTGGAGTCCTGGGAGTCGTTTGTATTCATTAGTGTAAATTCTAATTAGGGTTTGTGATTAAAATGTGACTGTAACAGGCAGCGGGGTGCCGGGTGCGGAGACAGCCGCTGATGAGACCTCTGGTTCTGGTCACTGGCTCAGAGATTTGCCCTTAACCAGGAGCGTCGTGGAGGAGGAGGACGACAGTCCTCACTGCCGGCTAGCACCATCAATCCGTGTCTACTTCCAGTTGAGACATCCGCTCTGATGGACACTGCATTTGTGTAAAGGAGGGATAGGGAGAGTGCTCCGGGTAAGCAATTAAATAACCACATGCATGCATACACATGACATAGGCCAATAGACCTACATGCATGTGCACATATACACACATTCAGGGAGAGAAAAAACATACTTAATAAAAGTCACTGTGCAACGTTCCAAAAGACTAGTTAGAAATCATCTTCACTTCGCCCTTTAATAATAATAACACCTCTATTTCCTATTTCCTGATAATTATCCATTGAAGAGTAGTCTTATTAATCCATTGATTAATGAGTGACTGCACCTAAAAACCATGTGGCATCAATATGAGTCAAACATTTATTCTAGTGACAAATTTATTACATAGTGTAAATAGGATAATTTTGATAATAAAGTCAGTCTTGTCTAAAACAGAGTTTGGAACCTCAGTGCGTCACAACGAGTAAATGAAGGTTGGGTTCGGATTACAATTATGTCAACAAATCATGACCCCTTTTGCCAAGCTCCATGTGCAAATCGCCCCCTGGCCACTTTGCTTCCCTTCATTGAGGGCTCCGTTGTTTCACCGTCCCTAACGCGTTCAAAGGATCATGGCCATTTGAGACTGAAAAGCCCTATACGGATTGACCATGCAATGCATGCATCCAGCAGGATGCACAGTCAATAACTATGGTTTGCATGTCCTGCCGAAGGACCCTGCGGAATAGGTGGTTGGAGTTCGTTGGTCCCCTGTGGTGGTGAGTATACTGGTAGCTAGACCATAAACTGCTGGTTATGTACTGTATCTGGTTATGTATATTTTGATAATCATTATCAACTATCATCGCTAGTATAGTTGATGTTAGCTAGCTAGCTAACTGGCTAATGTTAGCCTACCTCAATACAACTCGGATTTGGCTTGGAAACACAATAACATTTAAAAAGAAAGCAAATAATTAGTAGGAAACCTTTTGTCATGATTGTGATGTCGCCAGATTGACTTTAGATGCATTATAACTTTAGCCAGCTAACTAAGACTGAGGGGACCACCGTATTTTAGCTAGGTAACATTAGCATTGCTAGCTATTTTTGACAAACTTTGCTAGTAACAGTAATGGCAACACTCCCATCTCTCTAAAGTAAATTTAAACTAAATTTGACGACGTCATAATATGGCAAAGTTGTTTGCTACTAATTATTTGCATACTTTAGCAATGTCATTGTATTTACATGCCACTACAAATTACTGTAATTTAGACTAAATAGTCACATTAGCCTCTGAGGTGCAACCCATGTCTAGGGCACAAATATATATTGGATGCAGCTATGGTGGTACTAGCTAACTCATGTCTGACTACAACAGTGTACTAACTAGCAGCAATAAACCCAAACCAATCCAGGGCTATAGCAATTGGTTGCATACAGTTGGTTGCATAGTGTAACGGCATCACCGGCCTGTATCTAATCCAATCTGGAGCCAGTCAGTCTACATTGTAAAACACATAATTAGCTTCCAAACAAGATTACGTTATTTCTCAAGCAATGTTTATAATTCAGGGATGATGACAATCGTTGACCCTGTTTTTCTGTAAGACAAAGTGCACAGTTGGCTGCCAGAATTATCCCCTGTTTATTAATGGATGACCTACCAGAAGGAGCAAAGGTCCAGCAAGGGGATTGCAATGGTTTAACGACCTCCCAAAATTATTTAATTTACTCTTCACCTGCTATTTTCACAGCTTGTCAGGCAAGACCTCAGAATAAAAGTCTGTCATGCGACACAAGTACCCTTGTGACACCTCCTTCATTGTTGCCAGTCTCCCTCGACTCCTATGAAAAGGACACCCCATCATGAGGCCTCTGATAGTGAACCGAGTTACTGCCCTGATGACACCGACGGCTTCATCAACAACATGAAAAGTTGTATTAAAAATACCCGGCTTGATAAACTAGTACGCTAATTCCCCAGCCAAGCAGATCCAACTAGAGGTGTCTTATGGTAGAGAAATGAACACTCAATTCTCTGACAACAGCTCTGGTGGACATTCCTGCAGTCAACATGCCAATTGCATGCTCCCTCAAAACTTTTGACATCTGCGGCATTGGGTTGTGTGACACAATTGCACATTTTAGAGTGGCCTTTTATTGTCCCCAGCACAAGGTGCACCTGTGTAATGATCATGCTGTTAAATCAGCTTCTTGATATGCCACACCTGTCAGGTGGATGGATTATCTTGGCAAATGAGAAATGCTCACAAACAGGGATGCAATCAAATTTGTGCACAAAATTTGAGAGAAATACGCTTTTTGTGCATATGGAACATTTCTGGGATCTTTTATTTCAGCTCATGAAACGTGGGCCCAACACTTCACATGTTGCGTTTATATTTTTGTTCAGTATAGAAGACCTAGAAAGGGGGCTCTCATCAGCATCTTGCAGACATGCACTCGCTGTGAGCATTCCTATTAATGGAACACTCAGACAGATGATGGCAAATAATCTGTGTGTGTGTGACAAACCAGTATATTTTATGAGGGGCCAGGAGCTGATCTATGCTGCTATGCCCATCAATCGGGCTCTGGCAAAGACCTCTCCTCTTGCCTGCTCTTCAACGGTCGTCGATGGGGAGAGCAGAATTAGGTAGGTTTAGTCTGACTTCACCATAGTATATGTTTGTGTGTCAGATATCACCTGCTCCTAACTGCCATTGGCAATAGAACAGTGACTGTGTATGTGTTCACAGATGCAGAGAGACCTGGGTCCTCATTTATCAACCGCGTGTGCACAAATCTGTGCTTAAACCATGTGTGGGATCATTTCCATGCAAAGTGTGAGATTTATCAATATGAACATTTGCTTGAGTGTGGTTAAATTCACGCACAGCCATGACCATGCGTAAGCACAGTGCAAAGTGGTGGAATAAGATAACTGCTTGTCAAGCGTAGAATGGGGAAAATATATGTTGAAAATGTGTGAAATATATGTTGAAAATGTAATTAATAATTAAATAATAATATTTCCATTGTAAATTCATGCAACATATCTTTATTAATTTTATTGGCCCATCCACCACCACCCCTCTTCGGAAGACAAAAGTAACTTTGTTTTTTTACATTTTATTTTTTACATGCTATGTAATTTCACCACATCAGTGCATTTGTTACAATAATAATCCATATAAAGTACAGTAATTTGCTAAATGAGAGGTATGTGTGAAAGGGGGGATAGACTAATCTAACATATGGAATTGTTTTAAGATGATCGTACCAAGGATCATTTAGCTATTTGATTTTGAATTTTAGGATGCCTTTAGGTATCCATAAAATATATTTAAAAAATGATTTGATGAAACATTGGCCTTACTGAAATTAGGCCACAGACACGTTGTCACGCCCTGACCTAGAGAACTCTTGTTGGTTGGGTCAGGGTGTGAGTTTCAGTTTGAGATCTATGATTCCCAATCAGAGGCAGCTGTCGCTCGTTGTCTCAGATTGGGGATCATACTTAGGTAGCCTGGTTGCCTAGTTGTGGGATCTTGTGTTCCTGTTAGGCTTGTGGTGTTATAGCCCTTAGGACCTTCACGGTTACGTTGTTTTTGTTGAGTGTTTATTCGTTCTAATAAACATGTACGCATACCATGCTGCACCTTGGTCTGACCCGTCTCTCAACGACCGTGACACACGTATTGAATAACAGATTCATACATGGAAAAACAGATTTGTTTTGAAGTGTCTGTTCTATATCTGAGAGATAAAGAAAGATCAGGAAACTATTATTTATTTGTATACATATTTAACCCCTTTTTTTCACTAAACTACTTCCATAATATACTTCCATTCATTTTTTTTAACTGCTACTTTCCATAGAGTGGCCATATTCGTTTTTTTTTAGGCCAAACCGTTCAGATGCTACAGACGTTTTTGTGAGAAGACCGATTTTAGGGATCTGACAGACACAGCCGTAGCACGGAAATGGATTGAGACACTGCCCATGCAAAAAAAAACATATCTCTATCTTAAAGGTGCAATATGCAGAAATCGCTGCGCCATTTACTAGTTGCTAAAATTCGAATAGTTCGCCTAATTTCAGTTTGTGACAAAACAAGCAATGGATAGTGTAGAGAATCATTGTACATTTTTTACATTTTAGTCATTTTAGCAGACGCTCTTATCCAGAGCGACTTACAGTCATTCCCCCGTGGGAATCGAACCCACAACCCTGGCGTTGCAAACGCCATGCTCTATCAACTGAGCTACATCCCTGCCGGCCATTCCCTCCCCTACCCTGGATGACGCTGGGCCAATTGTGCGCCGCCCATGAGTCTCCTGGTCACGGCCGGCTGCGACAGAGCCTGGATTCGAACCAGGATCTCTAGTGGCACAGTTAGCACTGCGATGCAGTGCCTTAGACCACTGCGCCACTCAATACCATCGAAACCACTGTGAAATATATTTTAATTAAACCAAAAATATTGTATTATCACCTGTTTGAAACCGGGGTACAAAACCTCAAGTAAAAGATTCAAAAATGAAACTTAAGAATGGGAAGCATAGAAATAAAGCGCATTTTACATATTAGCATGACATTTTTTAATACCACACAAATTACCCAAATTACAAGCTAAGACTGGACAAAGACATAGGCCTATGTGTTCATCTTATCATATTTCTCCAATGCCAAATCAGTGTGTCTTGTTTGCAATGAAACTGTCTCAGTTTGCAAATAATTACAATAAATCTGAGATGTCATTAGGAATCTGAGCATGGTACTTTCAAAAGTTAGGCCTACCTTTCCACCCCAGACAGAGCATGCCTACCGACGCAGAAAGATTTAAGCTCTTCTTCCATGGCTTAACCCAACGATAGGTGCTTCCCTAAAGGCTGTCTGGGTTTAAACATCTATTGTACAGAAAGTGAATAGGTTATTCAATTGATTACTTCCAAAGCAAAGTCAATTTTTTTGTCTCCTTGGCTATAGAAGTTCGTAGCTCAGCCTCTGAATGTCAAAGAAACAAAACAATGATATCCCCATATGCATCAGTCACGTCTTTCCCGGGTATTTTACAGCTTGTTTCTAGCATAAAGCATTGCGGGCCAAAGCGCTGTTATAGATCACTTTATATAATCAGATCCGTTTTATTTTCTTCAAAGCTAACAAGGGGTAGGCCTGTGACTTTTGCCATTTTCTTTAAAAAAAGTAGGCTTATGGCATACCCTCTCAATTCAAGTCTTGGATTGAATTTAACAGCCCTTCACTGACATGGAGGTAGGCTATTTAAAGAGTGCATGGTGGGTGGAGGAATTGACCGACAAATCTATGGATAGAGCAGCCTATAGCCTAATTTCATCTGTCAAACAGGAAGGCCTACCTCTTATTTCTTAATAGGAAGAAATAGGCTCCAACATAAAGCCCTCTTGTTGTTAGTAAACTCTAATTTAAAATGAAGACGGTTTAAATGAATTATGCCTACATGAATTTGCCTACTTTCAGCACAATAAGCTCTCCATTTCCGATTGAAAATGTCGCGGCTGCTGCTTCAAGTTTCAGCACCACAATGTAAGTTACTCGAATCTGTCTTATTCTGAGGTCAATAACTCTGAAAAATAGGCCTACGTCATGGGCAAGAAACATATTGCTTTGAATAAAATCAATTATAGTAGTAGCAAGCTACAGTATCAAAGTTGATCTTCGCGCTTTCCTTCTCAAACTGAACAGAACATAGGCTATAGGCTAGTACGCGAGCAAGATCGTGAATTTTCTGGACTAGGCCTAATAAATAATAATTTTTCGGGAGAAGCCTTTGACTCTCCTCCTGAACTGCCACTGTAGGCCTACACAGCATAGTCATTGGTAAGGCAGCACACAACAAAGTTTTTGATCAGCAAGATTAGAGCAGGCAAGGGCTCAGGGTTGGAATATCCATTGCAGTGTATAATGTAGCCTAGTTTTATTTACACCATCCCAGCAGCTAATGTATCTTAGAAATATAACTTTGCTCTGTGCTTCTCCAAGCATGCACTTAGTAGCCTATAGCCAATATGCATGGATCATTTGATTGAGACCACATTAAATAGCCTATAGGAGCCCTTGATATTGTGCGCCCAGCGCCGAATCGGGAGATGACGGGCGGCATCGGGCACACATCGATATATATATATACAGTGGGGAGAACAAGTATTTGATACACTGCCGATTTTGCAGGTTTTCCTTCTTACAAAGCATGTAGAGGTCTGTAATTTTTATCATAGATACACTTCAACTGTGAGAGGCGGAATCTAAAACAAAAATCCAGAAAATCACATTGTATGATTTTTAAGTAATTAATTTGCATTTTATTGCATGACATAAGTATTTGATCACCTACCAACCAGTAAGAATTCCGGCTCTCACAGACCTGTTAGTGTTTCTTTAAGAAGCCCTCCTGTTCTCCACTCATTACCTGTATTAACTGCACCTGTTTGAACTCGTTACCTGTATAAAAGACACCTGTCCACACACTCAATCAAACAGACTCCAACCTCTCCACAATGGCCAAGACCAGAGAGCTGTGTAAGGACATCAGGGATAAAATTGTAGACCTGCACAAGGCTAGGATGGGCTACAGGACAATAGGCAAGCAGCTTGGTGAGAAGGCAACAACTGTTGGCGCAATTATTAGAAAATGGAAGAAGTTCAAGATGACGGTCAATCACCCTCGGTCTGGGGCTCCATGCAAGATCTCACCTCGTGGGGCATCAATGATCATGAGGAAGGTGAGGGATCAGCCCAGAACTACACGGCAGGACCTGGTCAATGACCTGAAGAGAGCTGGGACCACAGTCTCAAAGAAAACCATTTGTAACACACTACGCCGTCATGGATTAAAATCCTGCAGCGCACGCAAGGTCCCCCTGCTCAATCCAGCGCATGTCCAGGCCCGTCTGAAGTTTGCCAATGACCATCTGGATGATCCAGAGGAGGAATGGGAGAAGGTCATGTGGTCTGATGAGACAAAAATAGAGCTTTTTGGTCTAAACTCCACTCGCCGTGTTTAGAGGAAGAAGAAGGATGAGTACAACCCCAAGAACACCATCCCAACCGTGAAGCATGGAGGTGGAAACATCATTCTTTGGGGATGCTTTTCTGCAAAGGGGACAGGACGACTGCACCGTATTGAGGGGAGGATGGATGGGGCAATGTTTCGCGAGATCTTGGCCAACAACTTCCTTCCCTCAGTAAGAGCATTGAAGATGGGTCGTGGCTGGGTCTTCCAGTATGACAACGACCCGAAACACACAGCCAGGGCAACTAAGGAGTGGCTCCGTAAGAAGCATCTCAAGGTCCTGGAGTGGCCTAGCCAGTCTCCAGACCTGAACCCAATAGAAAATCTTTGGAGGGAGCTGAAAGTCTGTATTGCCCAGCGACAGCCCCGAAACCTGAAGGATCTGGAGAAGATCTGTATGGAGGAGTGGGCCAAAATCCCTGCTGCAGTGTGTGCAAACCTGGTCAAGACCTACAGGAAACGTATGATCTCTGTAATCGCAAACAAAGGTTTCTGTACCAAATATTAAGTTCAGCTTTTCTGATGTATCAAATACTTATGTCATGCAATAAAATGCAAATTAATTACTTAAAAATCATACAATGTGATTTTCTGGATTTTTAGATTCCATCTCTCACAGTTGAAGTGTACCTATGATACAAATTACAGACCTCTACATGCTTTGTAAGTAGGAAAACCTGCAAAATCGGCAGTGTATCAAATACTTGTTCTCCCCACTGTATCAAAAAAAGTATTTAGTCAGCCACCAATTGTGCAAGTTCTCCCACTTAAAAATATGAGAGAGGCCTGTAATTTTCATCATAGGTACACGTCAACTATGACAGACAAAATGAGGGAAAAAAATCCAGAAAATCACATTGTAGGATTTTTAATGAATTTATTTGCAAATTATGGTGGAAAATAAGTATTTGGTCAATAACAAAAGTTTCTCAATACTTTGTTATATACCCTTTGTTGGCAATGACACAGGTCAAACGTTTTCTGTAAGTCTTCACAAGGTTTTCACACACTGTTGCTGGTATTTTTGGCCCATTCCTCCATGCAGATCTCCTCTAGAGCAGTGATGTTTTGGGGCTGTCGCTGGGCAATACGGACTTTCAACTCCCGCCAAAGATTTTCTATGGGGTTGAGATCTGGAGACTGGCTAGGCCACTCCAGGACCTTGAAATGCTTCTTATGAAGCCACTCCTTCGTTGCCCGGGCGGTGTGTTTGGGATCATTGTCATGCTGAAAGACCCAGCCACGTTTCATCTTCAATGCCTTGCTGATGTAAGGAGGTTTTCACTCAAAATCTCATGATACATGGCCCCATTCATTCTTTCCTTTACACGGATCAGTCGTCCTGGTCCCTTTGCAGAAAAACAGCCCCAAAGCATGATGTTTCCACCCCCATGCTTCACAGTAGGTATGGTGTTCTTTGGATGCAACTCAGCATTCTTTGTCCTCCAAACACGACGAGTTGAGTTTTTACCAAAAAGTTCTATTTTGGTTTCATCTGACATTCTCCCAATCCTCTTCTGGATCATCCAAATGCACTCTAGCAAACTTCAGATGGGCCTGGACATGTACTGGCTTAAGCAGGGGGACACGTCTTGTACTGCAGGATTTGAGTCCCTGGCAGCGTAGTGTGTTACTGATGGTAGGCTTTGTTACTTTGGTCCCAGCTCTCTGCAGGTCATTCACTAGGTCCCCCCGTGTGGTTCTGGGATTTTTGCTCACCGTTCTTGTGATCATTTTGACCCCACAGGGTGAGATCTTGCGTGGAGCCCCAGATCGAGGGAGATTATCAGTGGTCTTGTATGTCTTCCATTTCCTAATAATTGCTCCCACTGTTGATTTCTTCAAACCAAGCTGCTTACCTATTGCAGATTCAGTCTTCCCAGCCTGGTGCAGGTCTACAATTTTGTTTCTGGTGTCCTTTGACAGCTCTTTGGTCTTGGCCATAGTGGAGTTTGGAGTGTGACTGTTTGAGGTTGTGGACAGGTGTCTTTTATACTGATAACAAGTTCAAACAGGTGACATTAATACAGGTAACGAGTGGAGGACAGAGGAGCCTCTTAAAGAAGAAGTTACAGGTCTGTGAGAGCCAGAAATCTTGCTTGTTTGTAGGTGACCAAATACTTATTTTCCACCATAATTTGCAAATAAATTCATTAAAAATCCTACAATGTGATTTTCTGGAAATTTTTTTCTCATTTTGTCTGTCATAGTTGACGTGTACCTATGATGAAAATTACAGGCCTCTCTCATCTTTTTAAGTGGGAGAACTTGCACAATTGGTGGCTGACTAAATACTTTTTTTCCCCACTGTATGTATGTGTATATGTATGTATGTCACGATCATCTTGAAAAGAAGCGGGCCAAGGCGCAGTGTGAGATGCGTACATATTTATTTTCTTGTACACCACAGCGAACAAAACAACAAACGATACGTGAAGTCCTACGATGCAAACACAAATCAAAAGGAACAAGAAACCACACCAAACGAATGCCTTACAGCTACCTAAGTATGGCTCCCAATCAGAGACAACGAGCTACAGCCGTCTCCGATTGGGAGCCACCCTGGCCAACATAGAAACACAAAACTAGAACCTAACACCCTGGCTCAACATACGAGAGTCCCCAGAGCCAGGGCGTGACAGTACCCCCCCCCCCCCCCAAAGGCGCGGACTCCGAACCCGCCAACCAAACACAACAGGGGAGGGACCGGGTGGGCACTCCGCTTCGGCGGCGGATCCGGCTCCGGGCATGACTCCCACTCCCTCTCTAACCCCCCAAAGCGCCCCTGGTCCGGTCTGGCCCTGCTGGCCGGAGCTGGACTGAACACTGGTGGAGCGGAATGCTCTAGCTCCGGAGTGGAGCAGCTGACCGGTGCCGGACCAGGCACCGGTGGAACAGGCACGGGCTGTGCCGGACTGACGACGCGCACCACAGACTTGGTGCGGGGAGCAGGGACGGGCCGGACCGGGCTGATGAAGCGCACCACCGACTTGGTGCGGGGAGCAGGGACGGGCCGAACCGGGCTGATGAAGCGCACCACTGGCTTGGTGCGGGGAGCAGAGACGGGCCGATCCGGGCTGACGAAGCGCACCACTGGCTTGGTGCGGGGAGCAGGAACAGGCCGGACCGGGCTGACGACACGCACCATTTGCTTGGTGCGGAGAGCAGGAACAGGCCGGGCCGGGCTGATGAAGCGCACCACCGACTTGGTGCGGGGAGCAGGGACGGGCCGAACCGGGCTGATGAAGCTCACCACTGGCTTGGTGCAGGGAGCAGGGACGGGCCGAACCGGGCTGACGAAGCGCACCACTGGCTTGGTGCGGGGAGCAGGAACAGGCCGGACCGGGCTGACGACACGCACCATTTGCTTGGTGCGGAGAGCAGGAACAGGCCGGGCCGGGCTGGCGACGCGCACCATAGGCTTGGTGCAGGGAGCCGGAACAGGCCGGGCCGGGCTGGCGACGCGCACCATTGGCTTGGTGCGGGGAGCAGAAGCAGGCCGGGTCGGGCTGGCGACGCGCACCATAGGCTTGGTGCGGGGAGCAGGGACGGGCCGGCCCGGGTTGACGACGCGCACCATTGGCTTGGTGCGGGGTGCAGGGACGGGCCGAACCGGGCTGATGAAGCGCACCACTGGCTTGGTGCGGGGAGCAGGGACGGGCCGAACCGGGCTGACGAAGCGCACCACTGGCTTGGTGCGGGGAGCAGGAACAGGCCGGACCGGGCTGACGACACGCACCATTTGCTTGGTGCGGGGAGCAGGAACAGGCCGGGCCGGGCTGGCGACGCGCACCATAGGCTTGGTGCAGGGAGCCGGAACAGGCCGGGCCGGGCTGGCGACGCGCACCATTGGCTTGGTGCAGGGAGCAGGAGCAGGCCGGGCCGGGCTGGCGACGCGCACCATAGGCTTGGTGCGGGGAGCAGGAACAGGCCAAACCGGGCTGGCGACGCGCACCACAGGCTTGGCGCGAGGGACAGGAACAGGCCGGACCGGGCTGGCGACGCGCACCACAGGCTCGGTGCGAGAGGCAGGAACAGGCCGAACCGGGCTGGCGACGCGCACCACAGGCTCGGTGCGAGAGACAGGAACAGGCCGGACCGTACTGGGGACACACGCCACTGGCCCTACGCGGGGATCAGGAACGGGCCGGACCGGACTGGCAACACACCCCAGTACCTCTCGCCGTGCCTCTACATTCTCCTACCCCCTGGTGTCCAATAACTCCCGTAACCTGGCGGCCTCCTCTGCCAACCCTCTGAACCACTCTATCCCGTACTCCTGCTGCCCCGTCGTGAGCCCCCCCCTAAAAAATTTCTGGGCTTGTCTCTCCCCCATGGACCAGGCCTCCATGGTTCTCGTCCAACTCTCACTCCACTGCTCCCAATTCCAACCTCTCTCCTCATCACGCTGCTTGACCCAGTCGTGGTGGTTTCTTCTGACACGATCGTCTTGAAAAGAAGCGGGCCAAGGCGCAGCGTGAGATGCGTACATATTTATTTTCTTGTACACCACAGCGAACAAAACAACAAACGATACGTGAAGTCCTACGATACAAACACAAATCAAAAGGAACAAGAAACCACACCAAACGAATGCCTTACAGCTACCTAAGTATGGCTACCAATCAGAGACAACGAGCTACAGCCGTCTCTGATTGGGAGCCACCCTGGCCAACATAGAAACACAAAACTAGAACCTAACACCCTGGCTCAACATACGAGAGTCCCCAGAGCCAGGGCGTGACAATGTATGTATATATGTGTATATGTATGTATATGTGTGTGTGTATACACAATATATAACTTGTTCTAAAACACTGAGAAATATTGAAATTTCATCAATTACAAATTACCTTGACTAGATTTTTTTAATACTAACCCCTCCCCTTGACTGAAATTGAAAAAGCATGACTGTCCCCCATTTTCCTCCAGGTACCCATTATGTACATTTCAATCCAACCCTAACTGCCATTGATAATAAAACGGTGACTATGTGTTCACAAAAACATGTATGGAGCCAGCAGATGGAGACTTGCAAGATGACTGATAGACATGCTTGATACTGATGTCTCGGAATGGAGAGAGACCTGGCACTCGGCATAAACATTTTACTAGACACAACTTTTACTTGTATTGTCTTTTTTATTATTGAATTGAATGGTATTAGTCAAAATGGGAGGGAGAAACCCTGTTTATTCTGCACCAGGATCAGGAAACTCCTGTTGGATACGGGACACCGTATACAACAGACAGGCACAGGAGTTTTAACCGGACATGCCCACTCTTTGACTGGACGGAGAGCGACTGCCCGAATTTGTTTGAGTGAATTGTTTGTCACAGAAAGTTACATTTAACAGGATTCATTAATGTGTGTAAACTCCTAAGCTAGATGAGGGACACAGGACAAGGACACACCATGTGTTATTGGTGTCACGAGTAAATAACAGAAGGTCAGTGTGCCAAGATAGATTGGGGGCCACTGTTGCTAATCTTTGGATGGGTGCGTGATGGAATGGCCTGGCTAGGGTGCCACATGATACCAAGGAGGTGGATGATATGGTGGTAGATGAGTGACAATCAATAATGGTTAGAAACTGTGTAAGTTAAAAGTAGATTGGAAGGGCATTATATAAACTGAGAGATTTTCTATGGAAGTCATTCATATGACAAGAGGTGAAGCACGTGCAGCTTGTCATATGATCCAGTACTGAAATAAATGTGAATCAACCTTCCAGCTGAGTGTCGACTGCTCTCTTACATCCTGAACTTCTCAATACCAGAAACTCATCATAACAACAGTCTATTAATTTTTTTTTTTTTTTATTGTATCGTGTGTATTTACTGATGGCCTGTATAGATCCGGAAAAATACATCAGTTATTTTTTATAATTTTTTTTTTACTCTGCCTCTAATTCACTATCTCTGCAACACTGATTGAGTTGCTATGTCTCTTCTCATGGAGGCTTCCCCATTGAGAGGAAAAAGTGAGCGTTTCATGCACTGCGGGAGCTATATTTACTATGCACTTTCCCGGGACAATGTGGACCAACCGGAGTTATGATACAAAAACTGTTTACACGCAGAGGACTATAGGGAAGAAGTGGCTTCTCTTAGCAAACAGATTAAGAACTAGCACAATATACTGGGGAAAGCACCCCCACCTACCTTCTCTACACCAAAGGCTGAACGCCGCTGGCTGAATGGCCAATGCCTTCCAGGGACCCCTCCCTGAAGAAGTCTCCCACTCCCCTGAAAGATGGAGCAGGACCGGGGATTCTGGTGGATTTAACTGATGATACTGTCACCTCTCCTGCTGCCCAACCATGGAAGCACGTCCCCGCCATAAGCCAAATGGAGTGAAGCGGCCTGTGGCGAATGGGGCTCCTTTAACATTGGGAAGCCCGACCCAAATACAGTTGTCAAACAGCTTTGCCCTCCTGGATGCGGAGGCTCCCTACGACATCGTCCCCTATCTGGACTCCTTCCCAGGGGGATTCTCCCTCGGACTCGGATCCTCCACGTTCCCGGGGGGACTCTGCCTCCGAATCAGATCTGCTGTGCTCCTCCTCTTAACGGGCCTCGAGGGTGTCTGATGCACCGACTCCTCCGTCAGCCACAATGGGTTTTGTGGCCGGCTCGAGGCTGCTGAAACTGGATTTTAAAGAACAGATTCAAGCTCTGAAATACTCCAAAAAGAGGCAGATTATTTCACGCCCTGTGCCATCGCTGGGCAACGGCAGTGAAAGATTCAGCAGGCTACTGGCATTACACATCTGGCTAAAAGACTACTGTAGCTCTGTTGGCATAACTTTTATAGATAACTTCGACACCATTTGGAAACAGAAGATGCTCTACAGGAATGACGGAGTCCATCCAAATCATCTTGGTGCCTGGGCCCTGTCCTAGCATTTCAAGGCCGCATTGAGACAATGACTTATCAGTGACCTAAGCCCTGCTCCGATAACCCCTACCACAGTGCTGCTGCAAATTTACACTTTCCCAGGGGTGTTGGCAGTCAATGTAAGTAACCTAATTTGTGACTCGTTTCAGGAAACTAGGCGTATGTCGTGCGTCACTACTTCACAGGAGAGCCATTTGAACGTAAACTTTTTTTTAAAAATCAAAATGCGTTTTTTGGGCAGAAATACCTTCTGAAACATGTGAACGTTCATGTGCCTTAATTACAAACTTCTATGCCATCTGTAAATACGAATAAAAATTGTTAAATTACGAGCCTAGTTGGATTAGCCATGGAAAAATGCCAGCAACCTTCCCGCTAGCCATGATTGGCTGAGATCATGAGTGGGCTGGACATGCCGAGAGATGAGTTTGGATTGGTCAGCCATGTAGCACCTTCTGTCTATAACATCAGCTGGTCAGTATGTGTAGGTGATCCTTTCTAACATGGCTTTTTTGAAAGATATCACTTAGTAGAACTACATAAGGTTGCTCTCCAATTTCTGGAGGGCCGAATTTGGAAGTCAGTGGAATTAGAGTATGATAGCTAAGATGATGTAGAAAATTCTGCCGTTTGACTGCAAATATGCATTTAAAGTTAAAGTGTACTGTTAGCTAGCTAACATTACGTGTATGATCTGTGTGTAGTTCTATTATTCGTATCTCAGATCCATTTGCATTGCTAGTTATAGCCTAATGTTAGCTAGCTGACATTGAACCTGGTTGGTTAGCTACCTGCAGATTCATGCAGGGTAGTAACGTTATGAGTTGGGATTATGGTTTAGTTAGCTAGCTGTCTTGCTACATGTCTAAACAAAAGACTCCACTACTATGCAAGTAACCATTTCAATAGAATGTTCATGATGTCACTGCGACAACTGTCGATAGACGTAGCTGGTAAATTCACTCTGGCTATCTACTCCGATTTCAGAGCACTCTCATCTGAGTGTGCCAGAGCGCAGAATAACTGACAAATTTACGAACGCTCAACACCCATTGAATATGACCAGTGTCAGTAAACGTTGGCAAAAAAGCATAATTAAATTGTTGCCAACAGCATAGTTGCAGTCACCAACGCTCTGGATAACTTAAACACAGCACAACCAGCTCTGCTAGGGCGAGTAAAATGGTCAGAGTGAGCTGTTCTCTCATTTGTGTCTGGAAGTAGCTAGCAAGCTAGCCAACGTTAGCCAGTTAGCTTGGGTGCTTGACTGCTGTTGTTAGGTCAGAACGCTCGGATCAACCCTACTCCTCGGCCAGAGCGTCCAGTGTGTGCTCTGAATGCTCCAAGAGCAAAACACTCTGAATTTACGAACGGACAATCTGACAACGCTCTGAGTTTACGAACACCCAGAGTGCACTCTGAGCACACTCAGGCACTCCAGGTTAAATGTACGAACACACCCGTAGTATAAACCAGCCTTTAGTCTTGAAATCTTTGGTTGTTTGGTACATGGCCTCGCATGTGAATCCTTAAAGATGTGGGTCTAAGGCTTTAGAGGGTGTGAACAATGCTGAATGGGTGTAGACAAAGAAGACCTCTCCAGTAGGTGTACCAAAACATTCAATGGCCATTTTCTCAAAAGTTAGGTTACAGGTTTATCAACATTCAAAGCAGAATTACTTTCCCATTGTTCCTCAACTGTAGTGTATGATACAGTGGGGAAAAAAAGTATTTAGTCAGCCACCAATTGTGCAAGTTCTCCCACTTAAAAAGATGAGAGAGGCCTGTAATTTTCATCATAGGTACACGTCAACTATGACAGACAAAATGAGAAGAAAAAAAATCCAGAAAATCACATTGTAGGATTTTTAATGAATTTATTTGCAAATTATGGTGGAAAATAAGTATTTGGTCAATAACAAAAGTTTCTCAATACTTTGTTATATACCCTTTGTTGGCAATGACACAGGTCAAACGTTTTCTGTAAGTCTTCACAAGGTTTTCACACACTGTTGCTGGTATTTTGGCCCATTCCTCCATGCAGATCTCCTCTAGAGCAGTGATGTTTTGGGGCTGTCGCTGGGCAACACAGACTTTCAACTCCCTCCAAAGATTTTCTATGGGGTTGAGATCTGGAGACTGGCTAGGCCACTCCAGGACCTTGAAATGCTTCTTACGAAGCCACTCCTTCGTTGCCCGGGCGGTGTGTTTGGGATCATTGTCATGCTGAAAGACCCAGCCACGTTTCATCTTCAATGCCCTTGCTGATGGAAGGAGGTTTTCACTCAAAATCTCACGATACATGGCCCCATTCATTCTTTCCTTTACACGGATCAGTCGTCCTGGTCCCTTTGCAGAAAAACAGCCCCAAAGCATGATGTTTCCACCCCCATGCTTCACAGTAGGTATGGTGTTCTTTGGAGGCAACTCAGCATTCTTTGTCCTCCAAACACGACGAGTTGAGTTTTTACCAAAAAGTTATATTTTGGTTTCATCTGACCATATGACATTCTCCCAATCCTCTTCTGGATCATCCAAATGCACTCTAGCTAACTTCAGACGGGCCTGGACATGTACTGACTTAAGCAGGGGGACATGTCTGACACTGCAGGATTTGAGTCCCTGACGGCGTAGTGTGTTACTGATGGTAGGCTTTGTTACTTTGGTCCCAGCTCTCTGCAGGTCATTCACTAGGTCCCCCTGTGTGGTTCTGGAATTTTTGCTCATCGTTTTTGTGATCCTTTTGACCCCACGGGGTGAGATCTTGCGTGGAGCCCCAGATCGAGGGAGATTATCAGTGGTCTTGTATGTCTTCCATTTCCTAATAATTGCTCCCACAGTTGATTTCTTCAAACCAAGCTGCTTACCTATTGCAGATTCAGTCTTCCCAGCCTGGTGCAGGTCTACAATTTTGTTTCTGGTGTCCGTTGACAGCTCTTTGGTGTTGACCATAGTGGAGTTTGGAGTGTGACTGTTTGAGGTTGTGGACAGGTGTCTTTTATACTGATAACAAGTTCAAACAGGTGCCATTAATACAGGTAACGAGTGGAGGACAGAGGAGCCTCTTAAAGAAGAAGTTACAGGTCTGTGAGAGCCAGAAATCTTGCTTGTTTGTAGGTGACCAAATACTTATTTTCCACCATAATTTGCAAATAAATTCATAAAAAATCCTACAATGTGATTTTCTGGATTTTTTTTCCTCAATTTGTCTGTCATAGTTGACGTGTACCTATGATGAAAATTACAGGCCTCTCTCATCTTTTTAAGTGGGAGAACTTGCACAATTGCTGGCTGACTAAATACTTTTTTTCCCCACTGTATACCATTTGCTAGCTCCGAGTCTCTACTTTTATCCAATGTAAAAAACACAATTTCAAATTTTGCTACATAAGATCGAACCGGTCGGTCACATTTATGTTCCTCTATATGACTCTGTCAATCCATCAGCTATTGTCAGCAGTAATCATGTGCCTATTACCCTGAATTATGCTGTTAGCACTGAGACGTTTTTCCCTAGTAGGAAGCCCACTGTGAGCAGTTCACCCTGCACGATGCTCAAATATCACTGTCATGTCGCCCTCTGATAAGCCTCCCAGTAAACCAATAAAACAATCAAGAATTCCAGAAAAGCGCAAAAAAATTCCCATATTAACATATGTAGCCTAAGAAACAAGATTCATGAAATTGATAAGTTGCTAGCCACAGAAAGCATTTATATACTGGCTATCTCTAAAACTCACTTAGATAATACCTTTAATGATACAGTGGTAGCAATATATGGTTATAACATCTACAGAAGAGACAGGAATGCCAATATTCAGAGTCATATTCCTGTAAAGCTTAGTGAGGATCTCATGTCAAATGCTGTTGAAGTAATATGGCTACAGGTTCACCTGACTCACCTAAAGCCTATTCTTGTGGGAAGTTGCTATAGACCACCAAGTGCTACCAGTTAGTATCTGGATAATATGTGTGAAATTATTGATAATGTATGTGATATCAACAGAGAGGTATATTTTCTGGGTGACCTAATATTGACTGGCTTTCATCAAGCTGTCCACTCAAGAAAAAGCTTCAAACTGTAACCAGTGCCTGCAACCTGGTTCAGGTGATCAATCAAGCTACCAGGGTATTTACAAACAGAACAGGAACTAAATCATGAACTTGTATTGACCACATCTTTATTAATGCTGCAGAAATTTGTAATTAAAATATAATAGCCAAAGTTCCAAAGACTGGACCTAAAATAGTGTATCATACAAGAGGTTTTTCAATGATTGCTATGTTGAAGATGTGAAAAATATTTGTTGGTCTGATGTGTGTAATGAGGAACATCCTGACGCTGCACTTGAAGCATTTATGAAATTGCTTATTCCGATTACTGACAGGCATGCGCCCATAAAGAAACTGATTGATAACTGTGTGTGTGGTCCTCTGTAGCTCAGCTGGTAGAGCACTGCGCTTGTAACGCCAGGGTAGTGGGTTCGATCCCCGGGACCACCCATACACAAAAATGTATGCATGCATGACTGTAAGTCGCTTTGGATAAAAGCGTCTGCTAAATGGCATATTATATTATTATTATAACTGCTAAATCCCCATGGATAGATGATGAATTGAAAAACTGTATGGCTGAGAGGGATGAGGCTAAGAGAATGGCAAATACAGTAAGTCTGGCAACACAGCAGATTGGCAAACATAGAGTAAATTGAGAAATCATGTAACTAAACTATACTAAGGAACAAAGATAAATAGTCAAAAGCTCTGGAGTACATTAAATGAAATTCTAGGCAGAAAAGCTAACACAGCTCCATTCTTCATTGAGGCTGATGGCTCATTCATAAAACCATTTGATAATTCCAACCACTTTAATAACTTTTTTGTTGACAAGGTTAGCAAACTGAGGCATGACATGCAAACAACAAATTCTGAGCCTTCATATTCATATATAATGGACCAAATAACGAAAGACAAGCACTGTAACTTTGAATTCCGCAAAGTTAGTGTGTAGATGGTGATAAAATGATTGCTATCTATAAATAAGGGGAAGGAACTGACAACCGGGATAGTAAATTACTGAGGTTGGTAGCAGAAAACATTGCGACTCCTATTTGCCACATCTTCAATCTTAGCCAAGAAGATGGAGGGTGCCCTCAGGCCTGGAGGGAGGCAAATGTCATTCCGCTGGCCAAAAACCGCAAAGTACCCTTTAATGGTTCAAACAGCAGACCAATCACCCTGTTACCTGTGCTGAGCAAACTTTTGGAAAAAATTGTGTTCGACCAAATACAATGTTATTTTACAGAAAACTAATTAACAACAGACTTTCAGTATACTTATACAGTTGAAGTCGGAAGTTTACATAAACTTAGGTTGGAGTCATTAAAACTCGTTTTTCAACCACTCCACAAATGTCTTGTTAACAAACTATAGCTTTGGCAAGTCGGTTAGGACATCTACTTTGTGCATGACACAAGTCATTTTTCCAACAATTGTTTACAGACATATTATTTCACTTATAATTCACTGTATCACAATTCCAGTGGGTCAGAAGTTTACATACACTAAGTTGACTGTGCCTTTAAACAGCTTGGAAAATTGCAGAAAATGATGTCATGGCTTTAGAAGCTTCTGATGGGCTAATTGACATAATTTGAGTCAATTGGAGGTGTACCTGTGGATGTATTTCAAGGCCTACCTTCAAACTCAGTGCCTCTTTGCTTGACATCATGGAAAAATGAAAATAAATCAGCCAAGACCTCAGAAAAAAATTGTAGACCTCCACAAGTCTGGTTCATCCTTGGGAGGGGAATGCTTGCAAGCTGAAGAACACCATCCCAACCGTGAAGCACGGGGGTGGCAGCATCATGCTGTGGGGTGCTTTGCTGCAGGAGGGACAGGTGCACTTCACAAAATAGATGGCATCATGACGAAGGAAAATTATGTGGATATATTGAAGCAACATCTCAAGACATCAGTCAGGAAGTTAAAGCTTGGTCGCAAATGGGTCTTCCAAATGGACAATGACTCCAAGCATACTTCCAAAGTTGTGGCAAAACGGCTTAAGGACAACAAAGTCAAGGTATTGGAGTGGCCATCACATAGCCCTGACCTCAATCCTATAAGACATTTGTTGGCAGAACTGAAAAAGCGTGTGCGAGCAAGGAGGCCTACAAACCTGACTCAGTTACACCAGCTCTGTCAGGAGGAATGGGCCAAAATTCACCCAACTTATTGTGGGAAGCTTGTGGAAGGCTACCCGAAACGTTTGACCCAAGTTAAACAATTTAAAGGCAATGCTACCAAATACTAATTGAGTGTATGTAAACTTCTGACCCACTGGGAATGTGATGAAAGAAATAAAAGCTGAAATAAATCATTCTCTCTACTATTATTCTGACATTTCACATTCTTTAAATGAAGTGGTGATCCTAACTGACCTAAGACAGGGAATTTTTACTAGGATTAAATGTCAGGAATTGTGAAAAACTGAGTTTAAATGCATTTGGCTAAGGTGTATGTAAACTTCTGACTTCAACTTTAGGGAAGGGCACACTGTTTTGTTAGACTTCAGTGCAGCCTTTGATATCATTGATAATAACATATTGCTGAAAAAACGTAGGTGTTATGGATTAACATCTTCTGCCTTATCAAGGATAGACAGTTATCTATCCAATATAACACAGAGGATTTTCTTTTAATGGAACCCTCTCTAATACAAATTTGCTTGATTGTGGTGTACTGCAGTGCAGCATGCTTGGACCATTATTGTTTTCTGTGTTTACCAATGACCTTCCACTGACCTTGAATACAGCCTGTGTGTCCATGTATGCTGATGACTCAACAGTATACCTGTCGGCTGAAACAGTAAAATAAATAACTGACACCCTTAACATAGGGCTCCAATCAGTTTTAGAATGAGTAACTAGCAATAGGCTGGTGCTAAATAACAAAAAAACTAAAAGCATCATTTTTGGGACAAATCACTCGCTCAACCCTAAACCTCAACTGGATCTATTATTAAATAATGTGGCTATTGAGCAAGTTGAAGACACTAAACTGCTGGGTTTCCCCCTAGATAGCAAGCTATCATGGTCAAAACATATAGACTCAATGGTTACTAAAATGGGAAGAGGTCTGTCCATGATAAGGCATTGCTCTGCTTTCTTGATATCTCAGACAACCAGACTGGTCCTACAGGCCCTAGTTTTGTCACACCTGGACTACTGTCCAGTTGTGGTCAGGTGCAGCAAAGAAGGACTTAGGACAATTGCAGTTGGTCCAAAACAGAGAAGCACATACAGTGAGGGGAAAAAAATATTTGATCCCCTGCTGATTTTGTACGTTTGCCCACTGACAAAGACATGATCAGTGTATAATTTTATGGTAGGTTTATTTGAACAGTGAGAGACAGAATAACAACAACAAAAAATCCAGAAAAAAAGCATTTCAAAAATGTTATACTGTATTTTAATAAGGGAAATAAGTATTTGACCCCTCTGCAAAACATGACTTAGTACTTGGTGGCAAAACCCTTGTTGGCAATCACAGAGGTCAGACGTTTCTTGTAATTGGCCACCAGGTTTGCACACATCTCAGGAGGGATTTTGTCCTACTCCTCTTTGCAGATCTTCTCCAAGTCATTAAGGTTTCGAGGCTGATGTTTGGCAACTCGAACCTTCAGCTCCCTCCACAGATTTTCTATGGGATTAAGGTCTGGAGACTGGCTAGGCCACTCCAGGACCTTAATGTGCTTCTTCTTGAACCACTCCTTTGTTGCCTTGGCCGTGTGTTTTGGGTCATTGTCATGCTGGAATACCCATCCACGACCAATTTTCAATGCCCTGGCTGAGGGAAGGAGGTTCTCATCCAAGAGTTGACGGTACATGGCCCCGTCCATCGTCCTTTTGATGCGGTGAAGTTGTCCTGTCCCCTTAGCAGAAAAACATCCCCAAAGCATAATGTTTCCACCTCCATGTTTGACGGTGGGGATGGTGTTCTTGGGGTCATAGGCAGCATTCCTCCTCCTCCAAACACGGCGAGTTGAGTTGATGCCAAAGAGCTCGATTTTGGTCTCATCTGACCACAACACTTTCACCCAGTTCTCCTCTGAATCATTCAGATGTTCATTGGCAAACAACAGAAGGGCCTGTATATGTGCATTCTTGAGCAGGGGGACCTTGCGGGCGCTGCAGGATTTCAGTCCTTCACGGCGTGGTGTGTTACCAATTGTTTTCTTGGTGACTATGGTCCCAGCTGCCTTGAGATCATTGACAAGATCCTCCCGTGTAGTTCTGGGCTGATTCCTCACCGTTCTCATGATCATTGCAACTCCACGAGGTTAGATCTTGCATGGAGCCCCAGGCTGAGGGAGATTGACAGTTATTTTGTGTTTCTTCCATTTGTGAATAATCAAACCAATTGTTGTCACCTTCTCACCAAGCTGCTTGGCAATGGTCTTGTAGCCCATTCCAATCTTGTCCCTGACATCCTTGGAGAGCTCTTTGGTCTTGGCCATGGTGGAGAGTATGGAATCTGATTGATTGATTGATTGATTGCTTCTGTGGACAGGTGTCTTTTATACAGGTAACAAACTGAGATTAGGAGCACTCCCTTTAAGAGTGTGCTCCTAATCTCAACTCGTTACCTGTATAAAAGACACCTGGGAGCCAGACATCTTGAGAGGGGGTCAAATACTTATTTCCCACATTAAAATGCAAATCAATTTACAACATTTTTGACATGTGTTTTTCTGGATTTTGTTGTTGTTATTCTGTCTCTCACTGTTCAAATAAACCTACCATTAAAATGATAGACTGATCATTTCTTTGTCAGTGGGCAAACGTACAAAATCAGCAGGGGATCAAATACTTTTTTCCCTCACTGTACCGAATACCACACAGGAAGTTATGACCACTCTGACATGTTTGCCAAGGTAGCCCCATTACCACCAGACAAAATGTAGATAGGCAAAGTATCTCTTTCGGCTGGGAATGACAATGAAAGGTGAAAGGTGAACATTGCTATATTAGCAGAACACTGCTTCTATGGTATTATATAAATGGTTGTTTATTCTACATGGACCTGTTACTACATTTGAAAGTTATCAAAACACTGTTTGGAATATCTACATAAATTCAGCAATTACATTCTTCTCATATTACTCTGTAGGCTACTGACCGACAGCTTCCTCCGACATCTCACCATACATCTGCCTGTAGTTATTGAAGTCAACCTGCAGGAGGTTTGTTTGTTGTGATTGAGTGAGGGGAAACGGCTGCGTGCAAGGTTCTGACAGATGGGTGTGTCTTGGTGTTGTCAATGTCACACCCAAGATACACCCACATCAAACCACACCCCCAAGCCAACTCACAGTTGGCGTCTGTTATGGCCGCCAACATTTCTTGAGCAACAAGGCAAAAAATTAGGCCAAATCAGCGCATGCGGTTCCCCTTTAAATAAGCGTGTACAGATAACGATGAACAAGCACCGTCCATCCCCAGATGCGCTGATACAGTGACGTGTTTGACATCCCAGTCAAGGGGACAATAAGTAGGTCACAGTGACACACATCAGGCATGGCACGTCACTGGCTGCACCGCTCCTCCACTTGGCCGCCTGTCACTAAATGGATAGGCAGGATGGATTATTGAGTGCTCCTTTAGCGAGCAGCGGAGTGCCATAAATTACTGCTAATGCGTGCTGTCACTACGGAATAACACAGCGCCCTGTCACAGTGGGAAGGAGAGGAACTTTATCAAATGTGCCACGCCAAAGGTCATCTGTCACCGGCCTGATATGTGACAGACAGGTCCCTGTCTGTCTTGACTACGACGGGAGGCGGGAGGGAGAGGGGGAAAGGGGAGGGTAGAAGGATATGGGGAATAGGGGAGGGTAGAGTAGGGCCATATAAAATCTGTTATTTTTTGCCTGATTCTGTTATTTTTTCAAAATCCTTTTTTCTCCATTTAGGAATCTGATTGATTGATTGCTTCTGTGGATAGGGGAGGGTAGAGTAGGGCCATATAAAATCTGTAATTTTTTGCCTGATTCTGTTATTTTTTCAAAATCCTTTTTTCTCCATTTAGTTTTCCCAGGTTTCCGTTTTCCCCAGTTCTTTCAGGTTTTCGCTCTCAAAATCTAACTTTTTTCATAGAACATCCAATTGAGTTGTTTATCTAAGTCCACAACAATGCTGAACCTTTTGACACGTACAAACACACAGGTGTGCTCATTCCACAATGGTCCCTGCAGCATACACTCAAACCGGTGTGATTAGAACACTTCATTAGAACATCTAGTTACGATTGACGCAACAGTCAGCGTTTGAGCTGGCCACACCGTTTTTTCACAAAAAAGTTTTGCACAAACAGTTTTTACAACGTTATGCCCTCAATGTGAGTAGTTTGGATGCAATGTTCAGACATTCACAGAAGTAGCAACAGCATAACACTATTCTCATCCAAATCGGAAAATCCTAGCGCTAACTGAGTAAAGACTGAGCTAACACAAGCGGTCATATTTAGCTAACTCTCAAGTGATAGAAACCATAATATGAATTAGCTAATAGCAAAGATTATTTACAATTTATCATATCACATCACGGGTGCGCTCACCAGTGATATAAATAATTGAGTAAAACACTTTCTAAAAGTCAAAAGTAATCCAAAGGGTAGTTTGTGCTCGCCGCCAGGTTTGTTTTTCTGCGTCAACCAAAGATAAGGAGAGGTGACAAGATGAGTTGGGTCTATTTGCAGTATGCATGTTGAAGGCAAAGGGGATATGTTGTCTACAATCATTCATTTCCCACCATTCTCTTCCAGAGGTTTACTTGAAAGACGAGTGAACCATCCCTTCATCTCGTTTTGCTATAACATCTTTGGTCTGACAGACGTTTACGTTTTGTCGCCACAGATGGTTTAAGTTTCTACTGTTGTGGCTAGATGGAATAGCTAGGCCTACAACAGCTCTATCTAGTAGTCACGACAGGGGCAACTGTTATTGAAAACTGTAGCATTTTCCTAACCTTAACCTCATTCTCTTAATTACGTTAATTCACCTAACCTGCTGCATTCATTCTCCTAACCTGCCATGTTAATTATCCCAACCTGCTATGTAAACAAACCATCTGTGGAGACAAATTATCAGTATCACCACACCGGCAGCCAATCACATCACCACTGCCACTCACTTGGAGCCATTCAGTGTTGGTGTTTATGTATGTATCTAGCTAAGCTGTAGCATTAGCAATGTCTTTCAAAACTCACAAATGCAGAAATCCTGGAGATTTTTGTAAATTCTGACAATGATTCTGAGACCGTGAGGAATCAGATTCTGACAGTGAGAGTGACAGTGAGGAGCTGCCCCCCAACCTTGTTGCCATTGAGAACCATGAATCTGAGGACCCCATGACCACCGAGTCCCAGGTCCCTCTGAAGATGCTGGTGGTGATGGAGCTAGACCAACAGTGGGTGAAATACAGGTCTGCAGTAGCTGGAACGCCGCCAGCCATTTCACCCCTCCTGGCCCTTCTGTTGGCTTTGATGAGTCCCAGTCTGTAGTGCAAAGCCCCTTGCCATCTCCCTCTGAGGCAGAGTGCTTCAAGCTGTTTCTGACAGAGACATAGTGAAGGAGACCAATCGCTATGCCTTGGAGCTACAGGAGAAGAGAGAGCCACAGTGAAGGTGGACCACCTGATGGGAGACAGAAAGATCAAACCAGACTGTGTGCTTGACTATAACCTCAAAATGGAGGCAGTGGATAAGGCGGACATGATAAACAGTTTTGGGGCATGCCTTCGGAAATCCACTAAGTGGTATAAGAAGATATTTTTTCCATCTGATCGACACTGCTATCCTCAATGGCCACATAGTTCACCGCCAGCTAACAAGTGAGATTATTACTGAACAAGGTTTATTGTAATTGGACATACAGTTCACATACAAATCAAATACAGTTCCATTATACAATTATCTCACCCACCTCCCGACTCCCTCATCATCCTCTCCACTCACCCATCCCCCCTACTCCCTCTCCAAACAGTATGTTGTCCTCAATCTTTTGCAAGAAAAATATACAGTTCCAGTTATGATGTTGGTAAGTTATGTTCAGTACTGTGTGTGTGTGTGTGTGTGTGTGGTTTCTGAAAGTACAGAATAAAGAGGAATTGTTAGTAATTAGAATTAAATATCAGGATATAGCAATATTACAATGAAGTAACATAACACTGCTATAAAAATAATAAATTGCATTGACAAAATCACAATTATGAATGATATAACAGTAAGGAACAGTAACTGAAGAGCTCCACAAGGGGGCAGGGCAGAGCAGAGCTATGCTAAACGGGCCAAATGAAAACACAGGTCATGGTCATGATAAGGCTGGGCAGCTTCAAATATACAACGCAAGCTAATACTTCTCTGACACCATTAGCATTGTTTTACAAAGCTAATAGAATAATGTAGCTAGCTACATAAGCACAATTGAGTATAACACCATAAAGGTTACGAAATAAGTACCTTGTTTGTCTGCGATTATAAAGGAATACACACATAATACATTATGCTCCATACATACATACATACTGTGGCGTACAGCAGGTCAGCCACCAGGGGGAGACTCATCGAGGCCTGGTAACAGATGGAGCATACATCACGAGGCGGTGGCTCCATCTGCTGGACGTGCCAGGTCTCGACGGGCTCCCCGGACAGGACTAATTGGGGCTGATTGAGAGCTGGTGAGTAATTAAGGGCGGATTGCTCACCAGCTGTGCTAGGCCCATAAAGCATCCAGAAGGGCAGCACATGAGAGAGGACTGGGGGAAGTAAGGTAACTTCCATGTAGTTGGAGACGGTATCCTGGAGAGGGTCTCATGGGGGAGACCTAACCTTTTCTTTTGATTATTTTATTAATAAACACCCTTGAAACCCAGCTAATCATACTCTGTCCGTGTCTGATCTGTGTAAACGTCTTGACCCAACCCCCTGATCTGCCACAAGTGGTGGAGAATGCGGGCACTTTGATAACGTGGTCAGATAAGGGTTGACGTTTACACAGCATCAGCATGGACGAGTTGATAGCTCAGTTCGTCCGGGCCCAACAAGCACAACAGGCGGTTCAGGAACGAACGCTGGAGGAACAGCGACTACAAAACGTCTGCCTCGTGGAGGAAGTCAGGAAGCTACAAGGAGGAGCGTCTCCTGAAACCCTTCCCAACCAGTTTTTAATCAAGCTAACGGAAGACGATGACATTGAAACATACCTCTGTATGTTTGAACGGACAGCGCTATGGAAGGATGGCCAAGGCCGAAGTGGGCAAGTCTGCTGGCCCCGTTCCTCTCTGGGAATGCCCAAAAGGCGTATTGGGACCTGAACGACGAACAGGCGGCTAACTACGACGGACTCAAACGGGAGATACTCAGCCGCTACATGTACAACCTGGCCCATTACCAAAGTAAGTTCCTGGCAAAATGGCACTGACCATAGGAGGTGGTCGAGAAACTGGGACCTGTCAACTATCGCGTACGGCAACCGGGGAGACGGAAACCTCAACAGATTTACCACGTGAACCTGTTGAAGAAGTGGCACGAGAGGACAGCCTTGGCCGTGTTATGGTCGGGACCCAGGACGCCAATGGTACCAGTGGTGGTCCCGAGCAGTGAGGACCTCGACCCGGCCCAGAAGCAAGAGCTCTGGGAGCTTGTCGATTGGAACACAGCGGTGTTCTCCGAGAAGCCGGGCCGCACGACCCTCATTGAACACCACATCCGTACCCGGCCCGGGGAAATGGTAAGAAAGAGGCCGTATCGAATTCCGGAGGCCCGACAGAAGGCCGTGAAACAAGAAGTGGAGGCTATGCTGAGGATGGGGGTCGTTGAAGAGTCCCACAGTGCATTGTGCCGCCCCATCATATTGGTGCCCAAACCAGATGGTAGCCGCCTCTTCTGTAATGATTTCCGGGGTGTGAATGACATAAGCGTATTCGACCCCTACCCCATGCCGAGGGTGGACGAGCTAATCGACCGATTGGGAAAGGCCCGGTACATCAGCACCCTTGACCTGACCAAAGGATATTGGCAGGTAGCATTGGCAGCCTCCTCTCGGGAGAAGACGGCGTTCTTGACACCAGACGGTCTGTACCAGTACCGGGTGCTCCCGTTCGGTCTCCATGGAGCCCCGCCCACATTCCAGTGACTGATGAACAGAGTGCTTCGACCCCACCAGCAGTACACAGCAGCCTATCTGGATGATATCATCATCCACAGCCAAGGTTGGGAGGAGCACCTGACGCGCCTCCAGGCGGTGCTGGACACGTTCAGACAAGCCGGGTTGACCGCAAACCCCAAGAAATGCAAGCTAGTGTTCGAGGAGGTGGAGTACCTGGGGTATTTGATCGGACGGGGGAACATCAAGCCCCAGGAGAGGAAGGTTCACGCAGCACGTGACTGGCCCATTCCACGCACCAAGACACAGGTCAAGTCCTTCCTGGGACTGGCAGGATACTATAGCCGTTTTATCCCCTACTTTGCGGCTATAGCTTCCCCCGTTACCGATCTAAACATGGAAGGACGAGACAGAAGCGGCGTTCAGCCGTCTGAAGGAAGCGCTGTGCTCCCATCCGATTCTCGTAACGCCCGATTTCCAGGTGCCGATGATGGTCCAGACAGATGCATGTGATACGGGACTAGGGGCCGTTCTATCCCAGATACACGATGGGGAGGAGCACCCCATCATGTACATCAGCCAAAGGTGATCCAGAGAGAAAACAAATACTCAATTATTGGGAAAGAGTGTCTGGCGGTCACGGACCATGCTCCCCTGGTCTGGGGAAAAGACACAAATGATCGGGTCACCAGGTGGTTCTTGTCCCTTCAACGCTTCTCTTTTTCTGTTGTGCACAGGTCAGGGGCGAAGCATGGAAACGCAGATGCCCTATCAAGAAGGGAGACAGACGCTGCGTACAGCAGGTCATCCACCAGGGGGAGACTCGTCGAGGCCTGGTAACAGATGGAGTATACATCACGAGGCGGAGGCTCCATCTGCTGGATGTGCCAGGTCTCGACGGGCTCCCCGGACAGGACTAATTGGGGCTGATTGGGAGCTGGTGAGTAATTAAGGGTGGATTGCTCACCAGCTGTGCAAGGCCCATAAAGCTGCCAGAAGGGCAGGGGGAATGGGGGACTGGGGGAATAAGGTAACTTCTGTGTAGTTGGAGACGGTATCCTGGAGAGGGTCTCATGGGGGAGACCTAACCTTTTCTTTTGATTATTTTATTAATAAACACCCTTGAAACCCAGCTAATCAAACTCTGTCCGTGTCTGATCTGTGTAAACGTCTTGACACAACCCCCTGATCTGCCACAATACATACATACATACACACATACAGTGTGCTACAGTAGAAATGACATAACATGATATAGAGAAAACGATTATGATAGCGTAATAACTCCAAAGTTATTATTAGTAAGGAAAACAACAATGAAGGCAATGCGGGCGCCGCTGCCTTGAAAATGTGCCAGAGGAGAAAAGTTCTTGCAGGTTCTGTTCTGACTGGAGATGTGCTAATGTCTGCATATTTGACCTGGGGAAACACTGGGGAAGTGCTTGGGCTCTCATCGAAGAGAGAAGTTTGTCCGGCTCATCATAATGCCTCAAACATAAATTGTCTTCCACAGTGAAATGGGCTACTTCTATGTGAATTATTGAGGAGGCAGAACACACCTAAATTCAAACTGTTGTTAAACAAAACTTGTTAGAAAATAATTAGAAATTGACAAGTTGAAACACAGCCCATAGATAATTAGCAGGCAGCGTGCCTTGGTTTGAGGTCAGCGTGGGTTAACCTCTAGTCTAAGCTGTTGGGGGGGGGTACTAAGCTAACATATGGAATTGTTTTAAGATGGTCACACCATTGATCATTTAACTATTTGATTTTGAACTTTAGGATCACATTAGGAATCCCCCCAAAATATAAAAACATGATTTGATAAAATATTGAATTTGGCCTTTACTACTATAGCCCATAGACATGCATTAAATAACACATTCTTAAATGGCAAAATAGACTGTAAAAAATGTATAATAAGGAATAAGGTTTTGAATATCTAGGAGAAATAAGAAAGCTCAGGAAATATATATACACATATTTATACAGGTGCAGCTCAATAAATTAGAATATTGCCCACACTGCCAAAGGTACCAATACCTGGTTCAATGACCATGGGATTACTGTGCTTGATTGGCCAGCAAACTCGCCTGATCTGAACCCCATACAGAATTTATGGGGTATTGTCAAGAGGAAGATGAGAGATACGAGACCCAACAATGCAGACGAGCTGAAGGCCGCTATCGAAGCAACCTGGGCTTCCATAACACCTCAGCAGTGCCACAGGCTGATCGACTCCATGCCACGCCGCATAGATGCAGTGATTCATGCAAAAGGAGCCCCAACCAAGTACTGAGTGCATGTACAAGAACATACTTTTCAGAAGGCCGACATGTCTGATTTAAATTTCCTTTTTTCACTGGTCTTATGTCATATTCTATTTTTCTGAGATACTGAATTTGGGGTTTTCATGAGCTGTAAGCCGTAATCATCAAGATTAAAACAAATACAGCCTTGAACGATTTCACTTTTTGTGTAATTAATCCACGATATGAGTTTCACTTTGCCAATTGAAATATTGAAATTACTTAACATTTCCACAATATTCTAATTTATTGAGCTTTCCACAAAACTACCTCCATACTACCATTAGTTTGTATGGGTTACCTTCAGACCAGTCCCGTGACACGTGTGGGGGTCCTAGAGCAAAGCAGAGAGTCTTTCCTTTCTGTTTAGTGGTCATAATAGTTTGTAGGCCAAACGGTTTGGACGCTACACACGTTTTCGTGAGAAGACTGAATTTCGGGATGTCTGACAAACACCGCTGTAGCTCGGCCAGCTTCCACCGCAGATGCGGAAGACTGACATAGGTGGATGCGGTGGATTGAGAAGCAGCCCACGCGGATATCTCTAATTTAAACAGACTGATTTTGATGGGGATTTTTGTATTATGTTAGTTACAGTGCATTTGGAAAGTATTCAGACCCCTTGACTTTTCAAAATGTTGTTACATTACAGTCTTATTCTAAAATGGATTAAATAAAACATTTCCTCATCAATCTTCACACAATACCTTATAATGACAAAGCTAAAACAGGTTTTTAGACAATTTTGCAAATATATTACAAATATATTCAGACCCTTTGCTCTGAGACTCGAAATTGAGCTCAGGTGCATCCTGTTTCCATTGATTCCTTGAGATGTTTACAACTTGATTGGAGTCCACCTGTGGTAAATTCAATTGATCGGACGTGATTTGGAAAGGCACACCTCTGTCTATATAAGGTCCCACAGTTGACAGTGCATGTCAGAGCAAAATCCAAGCCATAAGGTTGAAGGAATTGACAGTAGAGCTCAGATAAGTTTGGAACCACCAAGACTCTTCCTAGAGCTGGCTGCCCGGCCAAACTGAGCAATCGGGGGAGAAGGGCCTTGGTCAGGGAGGTGACCAAGAAACCGATAGTCACAATGACAGAGCTCCAGAGTTCCTCTGTGGAGATGGGAGAATCTTCCAGAAGGACAACCATCTCTGCAGCACTCCACCAATCAGGCCTTTATGGTAGAGTGGCCAGACGGAAGCCACTCCTCAGTAAAAGGCACATGACAGCCCGCTTGGTGTTTGCCAAAAGGCAGCTAAAGGACTCTCAGGCCATGAGAAACAAGATTCTCTAGTCTGATGAAACCAAGATTGAACTCTTTGGCCTGAATGCCAAGGGTCACGTCTGGAGGAAACCTGGCACCATCCCTACGGTGAAGCACGGTGGTGACAGCATCATGCTGTGGGGATGTTTTTTAGCGGCAGGGACTGGGAGACTAGTCAGGATCGAGGGAAAGATTAACATTTGCAAAGTACAGAGAGATCCTTGATGAAAACCTGCTCCAGAGCGCTCAGGACCTCCGACTGGGGCAAAGGTTCACCTTCCAACAGGACAACGACCCTAAGCGCACAGCCAAGGCAACGCAGGAGTGGCTTTGGGACAAGTCTCTGAATGTCCTTGAGTGGCCCAGCCAGAGCACGGACTTGAACCAGATTTAGCATCTCTGGAGAGACCTGAAAATAACTGTGCAGCAATGCTCCCCATCCAACCTGAGAGCTTGAGAGGATCTGCAGAGAAGAATGGGAGAAACTCCCCAAATACAGGTGTGCCAAGCTTGTAGCGTCATACACAAGAAGACTCAAGGCTGTAATTGCTGCCAAAGGTGCTTCAACAAAGTACTGAGTAAAGGGTCTGAATACTTAATACTGAATACTTAAATGTGATATTTAAGTTTTTTATTTTTAATACATTTGCTGTTTTTGCTTTGTCATTATGGGGTATTGTGTGTAGACTGATGAGGGGGGAAAACAGTTGAATCCACTTTAGAATAAGGCTGTAACGTAACAAAATTTTGAAAAATTCAACGGGTCTGAATACTTTCCCAGATGCACTGTAGGTGCGTCAATAGACTCTTAAGGAATAACTGTCCTGTTGCGTAAAAATCACATTTTGTAACAGTGAATACATTCTGACATCGCACACAAAAAAATTAAATGCTGGGGGGATCGTTTGAGATATTTGGAACTCACACGTGAAAAAGTTAAACCACATCAAGAGACCACCTTTGAGGTCTGGGAGAAATGTGTTTTGGGTGTAGTTACCCTTTAATTCCAATGTGCACTTAGTAAGAGGCTGTTGATTAGCTGTGTTTTTGTAGGGCACATAGGATGGTAGAGTCGCTAATGGCTACACAAAAAGGCTAGACTTGTGCACCACACATACACAGATGGGGGGAATTCTCGTTGCCTCTTCAGAAAGTTGCAGGAAATATGAATTACTGATGCATTATGTTAATTTCTTATGATGAACTTGGGCAAATTAATACATAATCGATACATTTAGTTGATTCCCTACTAAGTTCAATACATTTTTTTATAGTGTTGAGTTCCGTTTTATTGTCTGCGTTCTCCGCATGGCAGATTTTATAGGGCCCAAGTAGAGGGATGAGGGGGTAGGTGGGAGTAAAGGGGGAGAGAGAGGGTGTGAATAGGCAAGGAAGGAGGGGAAGGCCTGTGGTTGGGAGTCAGTGGTTGTTGTGCAGGGGGAGACAAAGATGAGAGAGGTGGGGAAGAGCGACGTACAGGGTTGTGAGGGGAGACGGTGTGTAGATTTGGGACGTGAGTGGATACTGATTGACACAGAGGCGCGGTGTGATATGATACTGGTCCCATGAGCCAGTAAGTGGAGCCAACCAATAGATGGCGCTAAAAGGCCTTACTGATATCACCGTCTCTAATGTCAAGTAACAGCTTTTTCCCAGAGGAAACTTCTGTCAGTCACATGTATCTGCTGGGTCATCAACTACTATCAACTACCTTTCTATGGCAGAATAGCATGACTGCTTGTTCAGATCAAAGAGATAGAGGACTCATCTTTGTATCTGTTCCATTATAGCATCTGTGACATCATTGGCAGCACCATTGAGGCAATCTCCATTTTGAAGTAGTCCATTTTCTTCTTCACGGTTGGCTGATCCCTCCTGATGACCCGGTTGGACGTGACTCCAACAGGATCACCAGGAAGGATCAGCCAATGAAGTTGGAAGTCCCACCCAGTTGACTACATTAAAATGGTGGAAGCCCTCAACGGCGTTGCCCATGCTAATGCAGCCTTTTGGCCACTAGAGGCCTCTATCATTCTCTATTGTTCAGATACAGAGCTCTACCCAAGTGGCTTCTAGATGTATTTGAATTGTGACCGAACTCAAGCTTTTCATATTTTCTTGGTATGATCTTCCAAATACATGACACTCATTTATTTTACTGTATGCTCTAACATAGCCTACAACAATGCACTTTGGGAAAAATAAAAATAAACGGTAACCTCTTTTTTAACGTTTTTGTTTATATCGTTCTGCTTGAATCTTTTGGTGAATTGGTTTTTTAAAAGGCCTCTGCAATAACTGCCTACAGCAATTATGCTAACACATGCTCTATTACCTCTAGGTTACACAGGCTCTGTGTGCATTCCCTAGGTCAACACTCCACCTCCGCCCTCCACCTCCGCATGTAAAAACAGAGTTCCCCTCTCAATTACGTATGAATCGCACACTTTAAACTTCACACATCCCTGAGCAAACAGGTGTAGCCCCTCTTACACACACACACACACACACACACACACACACATGCGGGCACACACACACTCGCACGCCTAAATTCAGTAAACTGTGGAAAATCCCATATTTTCCTTCTGACCTGCTGCTAGCTTCTTCAAACAGGAGACCATCAATGGGACTTTCTCCTAGGTAGAGGGCAACCCCCTGTACACACACAGACACACACACACACGGAGACATACACACTCAGGAAAACCCTCTCGCCCATACACCTCTTCAGGCCTTTGTAAATGTCAGTTCCAGGGTTTATCTTGGAGCAGCGAGGTATTTTTACACCTTTTGTAACAACTTCTCACGTAGTCACACACACACAACGTAGTGATGAGCAATTAACCAAAATGTTTTTTAAATGTCGATTCAATTATTTGAATTCCATTGCGTTCCGTTTTCTTCTGTGAGCGCAATGAACGGGTTCTCTAGATACAATACATGACCAAAAGTATGTGGACACCTGCTCATCGAACATCTTATTCCAAAATCAGGGCATTAATATGGAGTTGGTCCCCCTTTTGCTGCTATAACAGCCTCCACTCTTCTGGGAAGGCTTTCCACTAGATGTTGGAACATTGCTGCAGGGAATTGTTTCCATTCAGCCACAAGAGCATTAGTGAGGTCGGGAACTGATGTTGGGTGATTAGACCTGGCTCGCAGTCGGTGTTCCAATTCATCCCAAAGGTGTTCGATGGGGTTGAGGTCAGGGCTCTGCGCAGGTCAGTTAAGTTCTTCCATACCAATCTCGACAAACCATTTCTGTATGCACCTCATTTTGTGCACGGGGGCATTGTCATGCTGAAACAGGAAAGGGCCTTCCCCAAACTGTTGCCACAAAGTTGGAAGCACAGAATCATCTAGATTGTCATTGTATGCTGTAGCATTAAGATTTCCCTTCACTGGAACTAAGGGCCTAGCCCGAACCATGAAAAACAGTCCCAGACCATTATTCCTCCGCCACCAAACTTTACAGTTGGCACTATGCATTGGGACATGTAGCGCTCTCCTGGCATCTGCCAAACCCAGATTCCTCCGTTGGACTGCCAGATAGTGAAGCATGACTCATCACTCCGGAGAACGTGTTTCCACTGCTCCGGTGTCCAATGGCGGCGAGCTTTACACCACTCCAGCCGACCCTTGGCATTGCGCATGGTGATCTTAGGCCTGTGTGCGGCTGCTCAGCCATGGAAATCCATTTAATGAAGCTCCCGAACGAAGTGATTGATAGTTGGTATTCAACAGTCATAAAAATATGCCTTATTTCCTTTGAAGAATTACTAAAATAGCGATTTTGTCAGACAGCATAGGCAGCAGATCTATAGAGATGAGATGATGACTTGGAATTAAATAATAAAGTCATCAAATAGGTCTAAAACAAATGTAATATACAGTGGGGAAAAAAAGTATTTAGTCAGCCACCAATTGTGCAAGTTCTCCCACTTAAAAAGATGAGAGAGGCCTGTAATTTTCATCATAGGTACACGTCAACTATGACAGACAAAATTAGATTTTTTTTCTCCAGAAAATCACATTGTAGGATTTTGAATGAATTTATTTGCAAATTATGGTGGAAAATAAGTATTTGGTCAATAACAAAAGTTTCTCAATACTTTGTTATATACCCTTTGTTGGCAATGACACAGGTCAAACGTTTTCTGTAAGTCTTCACAAGGTTTTCACACACTGTTGCTGGTATTTTGGCCCATTCCTCCATGCAGATCTCCTCTAGAGCAGGGATGTTTTGGGGCTGTCGCTGGGCAACACGGACTTTCAACTCCCTCCAAAGATTTTCTATGGGGTTGAGATCTGGAGACTGGCTAGGCCACTCCAGGACCTTGAAATGCTTCTTACGAAGCCACTTCTTCGTTGCCCGGGCGGTGTGTTTGGGATCATTGTCATGCTGAAAGACCCAGCCACGTTTCATCTTCAATGCCCTTGCTGATGGAAGGAGGTTTTCACTCAAAATCTCACGATACATGGCCCCATTCATTCTTTCCTTTACATGGATCAGTCGTCCTGGTCCCTTTGCAGAAAAACAGCCCCAAAGGATGATGTTTCCACCCCCATGCTTCACAGTAGGTATGGTGTTCTTTGGATGCAACTCAGCATTCTTTGTCCTCCAAACACGACGAGTTGAGTTTTTACCAAAAAGTTATATTTTGGTTTCATCTGACCATATGACATTCTCCCAATCCTCTTCTGGATCATCCAAATGCACTCTAGCAAACTTCAGACGGGCCTGGACACCTGGCTTAAGCAGGGGGACACGTCTGGCACTGCAGGATTTGAGTCCCTGGCGGCGTAGTGTGTTACTGATGGTAGGCTTTGTTCTTTTGGTCCCAGCTCTCTGCAGGTCATTCTCTAGGTCCCCCCGTGTGGTTTTGGTATTTTTGCTCACCGTTCTTGTGATCATTTTGACCCCACGGGGTGAGATCTTGCGTGGAGCCCCAGATCGAGGGAGATTATCAGTGGTCTTGTATGTCTTCCATTTCCTAATAATTGCTCCCACAGTTGATTTCTTCAAACCAAGCTGCTTACCTATTGCATATTCAGTCTTCCCAGCCTGGTGCAGGTCTACAATTTTGTTTCTGGTGTCCTTTGACAGCTCTTTGGTCTTGGCCATAGTGGAGTTTGGAGTGTGACTGTTTGAGGTTGTGGACAGGTGTCTTTTATACTGATAACAAGTTCAAACAGGTGCCATTAATACAGGTAACGAGTGGAGGACAGAGGAGCCTCTTAAAGAAGAAGTTACAGGTCTGTGAGAGCCAGAAATCTTGCTTGTTTGTAGGTGACCAAATACTTATTTTCCACCATAATTTGCAAATAAATGCATTAAAAATCCTACAATGTGATTTTCTGGATTTTTTTTCCTCAATTTGTCTGTCATAGTTGACGTATACCTATGATGAAAATTACAGGCCTCTCTCATCTTTTTAAGTGGGAGAACTTGCACAATTGGTGCCTGACTAAATACTTTTTTTCCCCACTGTACACAACAACTGAAATATTTTATTAAAGTAAAGTAATGTGAATAAATGATGGTTAATAAGTTGTTACAGCATTCAACCCACATAATTCATAGTGCATTTAATGTCTATTTTTTTGGGGGAAACCGTGATTCTTTTTTAAATAATTGAACAGACCTCAAAAAGCACTAATTGCTCAGCACTAACACAACCACATAATGTAGATCACATCAATACAGACCTTTCATAACAACCTTTCTCTCCTCTTATACTGCCCTCCTTCACTCCCTCCCGCCCTCAAAGTAATCTGTTTAGACATCACATGTGAATCTGATTAATGATGCTTTAAAATAGGCAATTACAATAGTTTAATGCAATTATTTGGTAATTCATTAGCATTCATAGCCACATCATGCCTAGTATGAGAATGAAGATGTTTAGCTAGCTGTCAGTGGAAGTGTGAAGATGAGGCCTTTGTCCCCCATGCTTTTAGCTCTGCCCACACAACAAGTTCCCGCTTTAATTTCTATATATTTAATTTCAAACAACAATACAATACAAACATGGCCGCTAATACTATTTTAGTGTCTTTCTTTAGCCGTCATACAGGGCCTTGCAAAAGTATTCATCCCCCTCTGCGTTTTTCCTATTTTGTTGCATTACAACATGTAATTTAAATTGATTTTTAATTGGATTTCATGTAATGGACATAGACAAAATAGTCCAAAAATTCTAAAAAATTAATAACGGAAAAGTGGTGCGTGCATATGTATTCACCCCATTTGCTATGAAGCTCCTAAATAAGATCTGGTGCAACCAATTACCTTCAGAAGTCACATAATTAGTTAAATAAAGTCCACCTGTGTGCAATCCATGTGTCACATGATCTGTCACATGATCTCAGTATATATACACCTGTTCTGAAAGGCCCCAGACTCTGCAACACCACTAAGCAAGGGGCACCACCAAGAAAGCAGCACCATGAAGACCAAGGAGCTCTCCAAACAGGTCAGGGACAAAGTTGTGGAGAAGTGCAGATCAGGGTTGGGTTATAAAAAAATATCAGAAACTTTGAACATCCCACAGAGCACCATTTAAATCCATTATTAAAAAATTGAAAGAATATGGCACCCCAACAAACCTGCCAAGAGAGGGCCACCCACCAAAACTCACAGACCAGGCAAGGAGAGCATTAATCAGAGAGGCAACAAAGAGACCAAAGATAACCCTGAAGGAGCTGCAACGCTCCACAGCGGAGATTGGAGTATCTGTCCATAGGACCACTTTAAGCCGTACACTCCACAGAGTTGGGCTTTATGGAAGAGTGGCCAGAAAAAAGCCATTGCTTAAAGAAGAAAATAAGCAAACACGTTTGGTGTTCGCCAAAAGGCATGTGGAAGACTCCCCAAACATATGGAAGAAGGTACTCTGGTCAGATGACACAAAAATTGAGCTTTTTGGCCATCAAGGAAAACGCTATGTCTGGCGCAAACCCAACACCTCTCATCACCCCGAGAACACCATCCCCACAGTGAAGGATGGTGGTGGCAGCATCATGCTGTGGGGATGTTTTTCATCGGCAGGGACTGGGAAACTAGTCAGAATTGAAGGAATGATGGATGGCGCTGAATACAGGGAAATTCTTGAGGGAAACCTGTTTCAGTCTTCCAGAGATTTGAGACTGGGATGGAGGTTCACCTTCCAGCAGGACAATGACCCTACGCATACTGCTAAAGCAACACTCGAGTGGTTTATGGGGAAACATTTGAATGTCTTGGAATGGCCTAGTCAAAGCCCAGACCTCAATTAAAGATTGCTGTACACCAGCGGAACCCATCCAACTTGAAGGAGCTGGAGCAGTTTTTCCTTGAAGAATGGGAAAACTCCCAGTGGCTAGATGCGCCAAGCTTATAAAGACATACCCCAAGAGACTTGCAGCTGTAATTGCTGCAAATGGTGGCTCTACAAAGTATTGACTTTGGGGGGGTGAATAGTTATGCACGCTCAGGTTTTCAGTTTTTTTGTCTTATTTCTTGTTTGTTTCACAATAACAAATATTTTGCATCTTCAAAGTGGTAGGCATGTTGTGTAAATCAAATGATACAACCCCCCAAAAAAATCTATTTTAATTCCAGGTTGTAAGGCAACAAAATATGAAAAAAGCAAAGGGTGGTGAATACTTTCGCAAGCCAATTTACTCTAGCCCCATTCACCCCAATACAATGAGCTTTAATGGACTTCTAACCCAATGTTACACCGTACACACATAACAAACACACACAGAGCTCAATGTTACGCCGTACATATTGATGTCTCTATCCTTACCAGTCTCTATTACCATCTCTCTATCTGGCCACTTTGTTCTTTCAACAATGTGTCCAACCCCCTGGAGAATCGCCCCTAATAGAGCTCTCTGACATGTATTGTTACTGAAAGGGAATTTAGACCCTGAGTCTCTGCCCTTGCTTCTCCACTGCCTACCAATTGACAGCCAGGGCTGAGACTGTGACAAATGCCCTCCCTATAGACCTGGCTGTGTGTGTGTGCATGCGACTAATGCAGAGTATACATCAGGAGGCCATTAGTAGTTTAGGCTCCTGGAGAAAGCAGCAGGGAGAGGGACAGCCATTGTTGTGGCCCCCGTCATCCCTATCATAAGCTATGTTACCATTAACTTGTCCAGTGATTTTTTTTGTCGACATTTAGAAAGTTTGCATAGAAAATAGATGCGACAATTGACTGCTACGGTGCGTTTCCATTCAACGTCGTGTCGATAAAAACAGTTAGACGTAATGACATCACACCTACAAAACATGTATTTATTTTTCACAAAAACCTAGTGTCCAATAAAAATGAAGTGGTTGAAGTGTTTCCATGATCCATTTAGGCAAATTGCGCATTAACAAATTGCCGACAGCCTGTATGCCTTCCCACCTATCTGTTTCATGTCTCAGTTAGCCTGCAAAAGCCAGCATGGATAGAATGGAAGAATTGACTAATATTTGCCATATTCTAATAATTCTCATTTGCAAACGTATCACCACGCTCTGTGCCATGGTGAAACTTGCACTCCTTTTAATCTGAAATATTTGGATGGTGAAACTTGCATCCAGCCAACCAGAAAAGCAAGGGGAAGCAATTCATACATTTCTTGAAAGTCAAGACAATCCTTGTCCTGCAAAGAAAAATAGTTGAAAAATAAATTTAAGCAGTAGGCATTTAGAATAAAATATGGAGTGGAGTATTATGGTTACATGATGACATCACATGCCCTGCATACCTTCAACATTATTCGGCAATCATAATTTATTAGAAAAACACTTTTTCCATCATAGTTTTTCTTAATAAAGAGAGTTAGACAAAACAAAAATCCACCCCTATCCAGAGGTGGAAAAAGTATCCAATTGTCATACTTGAGTAAAAGTAAAGATACATTATTAGAAAATGACTCAAGTAAAAGTGAAAGTCACCCAGTAAAATACTGCTTGAGTAAAAGTCTAAAAGTATTTGGTTTTAAATATAAATGTAGTTGCTAAAATATACTTAAGTATCAAAAGTAAAATTAAAAGTACGAATAATAAAAAAATCCTTATATTAATCAAATCAGATGGCACAATTTTCTTATTTTTTTTACATTTACGTATAGCCAGGGTCACACTCCAACATTCAGACATCATTTACAAACAAAGTATTTGTGTTTAGTGATTCCGCCAGATCAGAGGCAGCAGGAATGACCAGGGATGTTCTCTTGATAAGTGTGTGAACTGGACCATTTTCTGTCCTGCTAAGCATTCAAAATGTAACGAGTACTTTTGGGTGTCAGGGAAAATGTATGGAGTAAAAAGTACATAATTTTCTTTAGGAATGTAGTGAAGTAAAAGTAAAAGTTGTCAAAAATATAAATAGTAAAGTATAGATACCCCAAAAAACTACTTAAGTAGTACTTTAAAGTATTTTTACTTAAGTACTTTACACCACTGACCCTGTCAAACAGATAAAAATGTTGCCGATCTTTAGAACATTTCTCCTGCCGTTTCCATTACACGTGTCGCAATGTTTTTTGTTGTTGCAACATTGCTATTGTCTAATAAACCTGGGTCAATGGAAACCTGCCTACAGTCTCAGTCACTCCTATTATGGAAACATTACACATTTAATAGAGTTAGAAAAACAAACAGCAGTGGCAATTTTGGGGAAGTGTTGTTGTAGTGCAGTTCAGTCACTGCCGGAAGTGTTTTTGTCTCAACTTTCAGGTTTTACTCTGCTAATTTCAAATAATTTGGACTTTGGCGAAAGTCTGCTTTTGTTTAGGCAAAAACAAATTTGCTCAAATATCTATGTACGTACGTCCGTGTGTACCTGCATGTGACCTTACAATGTGGCCTTACCATGTGTACCTGCATGTGACTTTATCACAGAGGCTGTTCTCACCAGCAGTCAGTCTAGTCATTACTTCCAGGGATTATATTGGGATTTGTTGTGGTGGGATCAAAGGCAGATACTTTTCCATGTTGATTTTAACCCATAAGAGTCTAAGCCAGCCAAACTCAGCTGGCGGACCGCGGTCAGGGTCAATCCGGACAACATCCCATTTTGTTATATAAAAGTAAATAAATTATTTTTAGACAGCTTTTAAAAAATCAGCCGGGCGCAGCGGCCTCTTTAACTCAGCAACCTCTCTCTCTCTCTCTCGAAGCAACGCCCACCTCTACTAGTGCCCCGTCTAATCCAATCGCGTGGTTATATGCAAATACAAGAGGCTGCGTCTTACCCAATCACATCAATCCAAATATCCTCTGTGGAACCTTGAGACAAGCAGGCAGAAAGAAACAGAACGTTTGTAGGCCAAACCGTTTGGATGCTACAGATGATTTTGTGAAAAGACTGATTTTCGGGATGTCTCATGGTCTGACAAACATTGCTCTAGCTCTGTCACCTTTCCCCCGCAGATGCGGAAGTGCAACATAGGCAGATGTGGTGGATTGAGACGCATCCAATGCAAAAAACAAAAATATCTCTAGCTTAAACTGACTGATTTTAATGGGGATTTTTTTATTATGCTAATTAGATTTCAGTGGGGGCGCGGACATCAACCTTAGTGGTTAAAAGACTCCTAGACCAGTGATTCTCAACCTTCTTTAGATTTTGCTCTAGATTTTGCTCTACCCGAAGTATTACCCCCAGTGCAACTGATTATTAGGCCTACTGTATTTGTAATTGTATTTCTATGTATTATGGATCCCCATTAGCTGCTGCCAAGGCAGCAGCTACTCTTCCTGGGATCCAGAAAAATTAAGGTAGTTATACATTTTTTAAAACATTACAATACATTCACAACAGATTTCACACCATATTACATGTGTGCCCTCAGGCCCCTACTCTACTACCACATATCTACAACACAAAATCCATGTGTGTGTGTGAATAGTGCGTATGTTATCGTGTGTTTGTTTGCATGCGTCTGTGCCTATGTTTGTGTTGCTTCATTGTCCTCGCTGTTCCATAAGGTGTATTTTTATATGTTTTTAAAATCTAATTTTACTGCTTGCATGAGTTGCTTGATGTGGAATACAGTTCCATGTAGTCATGGCTCTATTTTAGTACTGTGCATCTCTCATAGTCTGTTCTGGACTTGGGGACTGTGAAGAGACCTCTGATGGCATGTTTTGTGGGGTATGCATAGTGTCCGAGCTGTGTGCCAGTAGTTCAAACAGACAGCTCGGTATATTCAACATGTCAATACTTCTCACAAATACAACTTGTGATGAAGTCATCCGCTCCTCCACTTTGAGCCAGGAGAGATTGACATGCATATTATTCATGTTAGCTCTCTGTGTTAGCCGTGTGGCACCTGACCACATGACTGAACAGTAGTCAAGGTGCTAGAGCGTGTAGAACCTGCCTTGTTGATAGTGCTATTAAGAATGCAGAGTAGCACTTTATTATGGACAGACTTCTCCCCATGCTAGCTACCGTTGTATCAATGTGTTTTGATCATGACAGTTTACAATCCAGGGTTACTCCAAGCAGTTTAGTCTCCTCAACTTGCTCAATTTCCACATTATTCATTACAAGATTTAGTTTAGGTTCAGGGTTTAGTGAAGGATTTGTCCCATATACAATGTTTTTAGTTTTATAAATATTTAGGACTAACTTGTTCCTTGCCACCCATTCTGAAACTAACTGCAGCTCTTTGTTAAGTGTTGCAGTCATTTCAGTCGCTGTGGTAGCTGATGTGTATAGTGTTGAGTCATCCGCATACATAGACACACTGGATTTACTCAAAGCCAGTGGCATGTCGTTAGTAAAGTTTGAAAAAAAGTAAGGTGCCTAGACATCTGCCCTGGGGAATTCCTGATTCTATCTGGATTTTGTTGGAGAGGCTTCCATTAAATAACACACTCTGTGTTCTGTTAGACAGGTAACTCTTTATCCACAATATAGCAGGGGGTGTAAAACCATAACACATACGTTTTTCCAGCAACAGACTATGATCGATAATGTCAAAAGCCACACTGAAGTATAACAAAACAGCCCCCACAATATTTTTATCATCAATTTCTCCCAGCCAATCATCAGTCATTTGTGTAAGTGCTCTGCTTGTAGAATGTCCTTCCCTATAAGCGTGCTGGAAGTCTGTTGTCAATTTGTTCACTGTAAAATAGCATTGCATCTTGTCAAACTTTTTCCAAAAGCTTACTAAGGGTTGGTAACAGGCTGATTAGTCGGCTATTTGAGCAAGTGAAGGGGGCTTTACTATTCTTAGGTAGGGGAATAAATGTTGCTTCCCTCCAGGCCTGAGGGCACACACTTTCTAGTAGGCTTAAATTGAAGATATGGCAAATAGGAGTGACAATATCGTCCTCTATTATCCTCAGTAATTTTCCATCCAAGTTGTCAGATCCCGGTGGCTTGTCATTGTTGATAGACGACAATCATTTTTTCACCTCTTCCACACTTACTTTACGGAATTCAAAATTACAATGCTTGTCTTTCATAATTTGGTCAGACATACTTGGATGTGTAGTGTCAGCATTTGTTGCTGGCATGTAATGCCTAAGTTTAATTATTCTTTCATTGGCAAGATGAGTAAAGTAGTTGGCGTTATCAGTGGGTTTTGTGATGAATAAGCCATCTGATTCAATGAATGATGGAGCGGAGCTTGCCTTTTTGCCCAACATTTCATTTTAAGGTGCTCCAATGCTTTTTACAATAATTATTATTATTTATGTCATTTATCTTTGTTTCATATTGCAGTTTCTTCTTCTTTTTATTCAGTTTAGTCACATGATTTCTCAATTTGCAGTGTGTTTGCCAATCGGTTGTACCAGACCTATTTGCCAGACCTATTTGTCATTTCTCTTGCCTCATCCCTCTCAACCATACCATTTTTAAATTCCTCATCAATCCAAGGGGAGTTAACCGTTTTTACAGTCATTTTCTTAATTGGTGCATGCTTATTAGTAACTGGGATAAGCAATTTCATAAATGTGTCAAGTGCAGTGTCTGGTTGCTTGTCATTACACACCTCAGACCAACAAATATTCTTTATATCAACAACATAGGAATCACTACAAAACTTATTGTATGACCTCTTTTCCTAGACATGTCATCACTACAACCGATGGATTTGGATACTGCTTTCAAACACATTTACATTACATTACATTTTAGTCATTTAGCAGACGCTCTTATCCAGAGCGACTTACAGTTAGTGAGTGCATTCATATATATATTTTTTCATACCCCCCGTGGGAATCGAACCCACAACCCTGGCGTTGCAAACGCCATGCTCTACCAACTGAGCTACATCCCTGCCGGCCATTCCATTCCCTCCCCTACCCTAGACGACGCTGGGCCAATTGTGCGCATTAAACACATTTCTGCAGCATTAGTAAAGATGTGATCAATACATGTTGATGACTTCATTCCTGTGCTGTTTGTAACTACTCTGGTAGGTTGATTGATAACCTGAACAGGTTGCAGGCACTAGTTACAATTTGAAGCGTTCTCTTGAGTGGACAGCCTGATGAAAGCCAGTCAATACTTAAATCACCAAGACATAGACCTCTATTGATATCACATACATTATCAAGCATTTCACACATGTTATCCAGATACTGACGGTTAGCACTTGGTGGTACATAGCAGCTTCCCACCAGAATGGGCTTTAGGTGAGGCAGATGAACCTGTAGCCATATTACTTCAACAGTATTTAACATGAAATCCTCTCTAAGCTTAACAGGAACGTGGTGCTGAATATAAACATCCACACCTCCACCTTTGGCATTTCTGTATTTTCTGTAGATCTTATAACAATGTATTGCTACCACTGTATCATCAAATGTATTATCTAAGTGAGTTTCAGAGATTGTCAGAATATGAATGTCATCTGTTACTAGCAAATTATTGATTTCATGAACATTGTTTCTTAAGCTACTGTCACGCCCTGGCTCTGGGGACTCTTATATGTTGAGCCAGGGTGTGTAGGGTCTATGTTTTGTGTTCTATGTTCAGTTTCTAGTTCATGTGTTTTCTAGGTTGGCCGGGGTGGTTCTCAATCAGAGGCAATGAGAATCAGCTGTTGCTTGTTGTCTCTGATTGGGAACCATACTTAGGCAGCCTGTTGTGCACTTGTGTTTTGTGGGATCTTGTTCCGTGTTGGTTTGTGTTGTTAACCGAGGACTTCACATTTCGTTTGGTTGTTTTGTATTTTGTATCGTGTTGCCAGTACACTATTAAAAAGATGTATGCATATCACGCTGCGCCTTGGTCCAATCATTATGACGATCGTGACAGCTACATATGTTAACGTGGGCTATTTTTAACACTTTTCTGGGATGCTTGATTGTTTTTCTTGCTTTACTGGGAAGCTTAGCAGATGTACACATTCTCATGTTATTTATGTTAGTGCAGGGTGAGCTGCACACAGTGGGCTCCCTGCTAGGGCACAGCACCTCAGTGCTAACAGTATTACTCTGGTTCATAGGCACATGATTACTGCATACAATAGCTGTAAGATTAGCAGAGGCATTAAGGGCTGTAAGAGGGACATCAATTAGATTACTTACATTGTGTCTTCCAACGCCCCTGGGATAATGTACATTTGCTGAAGCATTATGACAACTCAGCAACAAAGGGATTACATGAGCTGGACTTGGGTCATTGATAAGTCATTGTCTCAATGCAGCCTTATAATGCTGTGAAAGGATCCAGGAACCCAAATGATTTGGGTGGATCCCATCCTCCTTATAATACGAGCTTTCCAGAAGGTATCAAAATTGTCAATAAATGTTACGCCCACAGAGCTGCAATAGTCTCGTAGCCAGTTATGTATGGCTAAAAGTCTGCTTAACCGTTCAATGCCACAATTTGTAAGTCGCTCTGGATAAGAGTGTCTGCTAAATGACTAAAATGTAAATGTAAATTTAGGGAGGGCAGAGGGCCAGATATTATGGGGCATTTGTTGGTGTCAAGTAGTGACCCAATCAGTTCTTTAAAATCCATCTTCAGCTTTTCTGAGCTGCCCTTCATAATGTAATTAGACCTCACATGAACCATGACCAGGCCACAACAGCCAAAGGGACAGAGCTCTGATCCAGAGAGCACGGCCCAGCGGAGGTGGGCCGGAGTGGTCCAGGCTGTGCCCAGGCAGTTGATTGACTAGGTCAGGGAGAGGTAGCTGGAGGGGCATCCACAGCCATGGAGGGAACACCCAAGTCCCCCGCAGAATACAGCTGGTTCAGGGTCTCAAAGCAATTTGAATGTCTTAAGTCCGGACTCGGGTGAAGAAGGCAGGTGCGCCAAGAAGGATTCTTCTCATTCTTTCTGGTTCCGACACGCATCCATTTACTAGTAGACGGGTGCAGTGGCGGAAATGTATCATAGTCCAGGAAGGTCCCATTATAATCCTCTTGGATGTTTTGATAGGAAGCATTTAAAGATGCCGATAGTCTCATAGAATCCTTATTCAGTTCAAGGCGCTTGGTCAAATGTTTTATTTCTTCATGAAGAGTAATAATCCTTTCTTTAGCTGCAGTTTAATACATTTTTCACAAATGAAGGTATTCATCGGACCTTTCCCCATGACAACTATGAACATGTTGCAGATTATATACTTAATAGCACGCGAGTCCCCAGCAGATTCAAAGGAGTTTTCACTGCTGAACGCCGACATCCAAGGGAACAAACATTTCCCGGCTTTGCCGGGGACTTAGATGCTCCCTCCATGACCGCGGACCCCCCGCACAACTGTGTTGTTGTCTGTCTCTCGTTGAATGTGAAGAGCGCGAGAGAAGCGCAGGGGGGTGGGTGATGGCTGGGTCAGTTGTCAGTGGCAGGTCACCGGCTGTTCCTTGCTATGCACCGGCCCGGCTGTGTGTTAGCGTTTGGGGTAGCCTCTCAGAGCTGTGTCAGGCGTGTCTTTAGTGGTTCTATATAGAGCGTTTTATGAGTTGAGCTCTTGGTAGCCTGGCTCGGTTGTTGGTATCCAGGTACTAAGGCATCCGGGGTGAAAAAGTTGAATGAAAAAGTTGAGCGAGGAAAAACTTAAGACGTTGGTAAATGTGTTAAATGCAGAGTTTTGATTAAACAGTTATTCAAATAATAAAACGAAAAGTTTGGCAGGTAGCCAAGTTGCAACAAACAGCACAGCAGCATGACAACGCGGAAGTATGACGTTTACTGTATGTGCTTCTGAGTCTTCCGGAGTACCCCATGAGGGTAGGCCAGGAACAAGGTTCAGAACCACTGACCTAAAGCATTCCTATATTGTTTGATATTACTCATTCAACCCCAGGTTATTCAATCTAGGAGGACATAGACCTCAGCCTCTGGGTCTCATAAACTTGTCCTACTCTTTGTGAGGAGGGGGAGAAGGGAGGAGAGGGGAGGAGAGGGAAATAATATTTCAATGTAGTAAACAATTAGTGAACTTCAGCGATCAGGACAGGAGTCCGGCGGGAGATCATTGTTGCTCCACATCAATCATTGTGTCTTTGAACTCAACCGTGACCACAGCGCCTTATAAAACACACAGGCCCTGTGACCTTATAAAGTAGCAGTAAAAAACATGCAGGGGGCTTTCATTTACTCTCAGTCACATTGGAGCTTTCAGAGTCTCTGGATTCTCTTAATTCCTGACAGTGGGATTCACCTCTGCCCTATTGTCTATGTGCACTTCTGTTTGTATCTCTCTCTCTGTATCTTTCTCTCTGTATCTCTCTCTGTCTCTCTCTCTCATTGATGATGGTAAGTTGCCATTTTTTTTCTCGCTGATTTTAGTATCCCTACTGTAGTCCCTTAGACACAGGCTGCCATCCGTTTTAAATCCTTCCAACAGTTTTGTACAGACTCAAGCAAAAACAGGGTTTATTTTACACCCCTGGAAAATCTAACAAGCTGGCAGCAGATGTAGGGGGATTCCATGTGTGCAAACACCTCATAGGGCTTTCCTCGACATCTAGTTTGTTCCTACACCTATGCAACACACACAAACCCTCACACACACACACAGTTACTTGCTAGTTTTTGCTTGTCTTGGACAAAGACAAACAGTGGGTAGTTATGCATGAATTATGTTTTGACATCAAATACAAGGAGAGTAAAGAAAAACAACTGTGCTTTTGCTAAGTTCTCTACATGTGTTTGATCTGAAGCCTTCTGAAGGAGCCCTGTATCTGAGGCAGACACAAACAAGCAAGCGCACAAGCGACCACATCAGCTCCACCTTACCTGACACCCAGGACCCACTCCAATTTGAATACCGCCCCAACAGCTCCACGGTTGACGCAATCGCCATTGCTCTACACACTGCCCTATCCCACCTGGACAAGAGAAACACCTATGTGAGAATGCTGTTCATCGACTACAGCTTAGCGTTCAACACCATAGTCCCCTCCAAGCTCGACACTAAGCTTAAGGACCTGGGAATGAACACCTCCCTCTGCAACTGGATCTAGGACTTCCTGACAGGCAGACCCTAGGTGGTGAGGGTAGGCAACAACACCTCTGCCACACTGACTCTCAACAAGGGGGCCCCCCAGGGATGTGTGCTCAGCCCCCTCCTGTACTCCCTGTACACCCCCAACTGTGTGGCCACGCATGACTCCAACATGATCATTACGTTTGCAGACGACACGACGGTGGTGGGAATGATAGCCGAAGGCGACGAGACAGTTAGAGAGGAGGTTAGAGCCCTGGAAGAATGGTGCCAGGAAAACAGCCTGTCCCTCAACATCAGCAAAACCAAGGAGCTGATCGTGGACTAGGCCTACAGAAAACAGGGGGAGGAAACAGGGGGAGAATGTATTTATTATTATTGTATTTAACATTTTCTGTGTGTCCCTGAAATCATTTTCCACCATGTTAGTTTGCAGTAATTATCTTTTAAGAAAGCCGCCCCTTCCCACAATGACATTTTTTTGGGTGGGAAAACAACGGTGCCAAGATAAATACATTTTGCCAGATTTTATGATGTTAGTCTGCTTGTCTCACTCATACATTTCCACTCTGTTAGGCTTCATTACATATTATGTTATATTTACATTTTAAAATAAGTTTGATATAGAAGTTTAAAGCCTCTTCAAGTGTTTACCATTATGCTAGCTCAATCGCAATCACCTACAGCGCTATGGATAATATAGGTTCCAAATGTCCACCCTTTTACGTTCCACCTTATAGGACTATGCACCTAACATGGGTGGAAAATGTGGATTTAAGTGCCTGAGCTTATATGTCAAAAATGTCATTTTTCAAAAATGTCATTTTTCTGATATACAGTGGGGGGGGGAAAGTATTTAGTCAGCCACCAATTGTGCAAGTTCTCCCACTTAAAAAAATGAGAGAGGCCTGTAATTTTCATCATAGGTACACGTCAACTATGACAGACAAATTGAGGAATAAAAATCCAGAAAATCACATTGTAGGATTTTTAATGAATTTATTTGCAAATTATGGTGGAAAATAAGTATTTGGTCACCTACAAACAAGCAAGATTTCTGGCTCTCACAGAACTGTAACTTCTTCTTTAAGAGGCTCCTCTGTCCTCCACTCGTTACCTGTATTAATGGCACCTGTTTGAACTTGTTATCTGTATAAAAGACACCTGTCCACAACCTCAAACAGCCACACTCCAAACTCCACTATGGCCAAGACCAAAGAGCTGTCAAAGGACACCAGAAACAAAATTGTAGACCTGCACCAGGCTGGGAAGACTGAATCTGCAATAGGTAAGCAGCTTGGTTTGAAGAAATCAACTGTGGGAGCAATTATTAGGAAATGGAAGACATACAAGACCACTGATAATCTCCCTCGATCTGGGGCTCCACGCAAGATCTCACCCCGTGGGGTCAAAATGATCACAAGAACAGTGAGCAAAAATCCCAGAACCACACGGGGGGACCTAGTGAATGACCTGCAGAGAGCTGGGACCAAAGTAACAAAGCCTACCATCAGTAACACACTACGCCGCCAGGGACTCAAATCCTGCAGTGCCAGACGTGTCCCCCTGCTTAAGCCAGTACATGTCCAGGCCCGTCTGAAGTTTGCTAGAGTGCATTTCGATGATCCAGAAGAGGATTGGGAGAATGTCATATGGTCAGATGAAACCAAAATAGAACTTTTTGGTAAAAACTCAACTCGTCGTGTTTGGAGGACAAAGAATGCTGAGTTGCATCCAAAGAACACCATACCTACCGTGAAGCATGGGGGTGGAAACATCATGCTTTGGGGCTGTTTTGCTGCAAAGGGATCAGGACGACTGCACCGTATTGAGGGAAGGATGGATGGGGCCATGTATCGCGAGATCTTGGCCAACAACCTCCTTCCCTCAGTAAGAGCATTGAAGATGGGTCGTGGCTGGGTCTTCCAGCATGACAACGACCCGAAACACACAGCCAGGGCAACTAAGGAGTGGCTCCGTAAGAAGCATCTCAAGGTCCTGGAGTGGCCTAGCCAGTCTCCAGACCTGAACCCAAAAGAAAATCTTTGGAGGGAGCTGAAAGTCCGTATTGCCCAGCGACAGCCCCAAAACCTGAAGGATCTGGAGAAGGTCTGAATGGAGGAGTGGGCCAAAATCCCTGCTGCAGTGTGTGCAAACCTGGTCAAGACCTACAGGAAACGTGTGATCTCTGTAATTGCAAACAAAGGTTTCTGTACCAAATATAAAATTCTGCTTTTCTGATGTATCAAATACTAATGTCATGCAATAAAATGCAAATGAATTACTTAAATCATACAATGTGATTTTCAGGATTTTTGTTTTAGATTCTGTCTCTCACAGTTGAAGTGTACCTATGATAAAAATTACAGACCTCTACATGCTTTGTAAGTAGGAAAACCTGCAAAATCGGCAGTGTATCAAATAATTGTTCTCCCCACTATATATATATATATATATATACTTTTTTCCCAAAAAAACGATATGAGGTCCAAAACGCACCGGACAGTAGGAATGACCCAGCTGTCTCCTTGCAGAGACCTGCACCTTGGAAACTATTTGCACCTCAGAGACTATCTGCACTTTAGAGATTATAACTACTGACACATCCAAACCTTACACACACAAACACCCATAAACACACACAAAAACCCACATGCACTCAGAACTCACACACACAAACATACATACACACACACACAGTCAACGCTGCTGTTCTATGATACAGTGCCTTCGGAAAGTATTCAGACCCCTTGACTTTTCCCACATTTTGTTACGTTACAGCCTTATTCAAAAATGGATTAAATAAATACAAATCCTTAGCAATCTACACACAATACCCCATAATGACAAAGCGAAAACCGGTTTTTAGAAATTTTTGCACATGTAAAAACTATTATCTTAAATAACTTATTTACCTAAATATTCAGACGCTTTGCTATAAGACACGAAATTGAGGTCAGGTGCATCCTGTTTCCATTGATCATCCTTGATGTTTCCACAACTTGATTGGAGTCCGCCTGTGGTAAATTCAATTGTTTGGACATGATTTAGTAATGCACACACCCGTCTATATAAGGTCCCACAGTTGACAGCGCATGTCAGAGAAAAAACCAAGCCATGAGGTCGAAGGAATTGTCTGTAGAGTTCTTAGACAGGATTGTGTTGAGGCACAGATCTACTAAATCATTTCTGCAGCATTGAAGGTCGCCAAGAACACAGCGGCCTCCATCATTCTTAAATGGAAGAGGTTTGGAACCACCAAGACTCTTCCTAGAGCTGGCCACCCGGCCAAACTGAGCAATCAGTGGAGAAGGGCCTTGGTCAGGGAGGTGACCAAGAACCCGGAGGACACTCTGACAGAGCTCTAGAGTTCCTCTGTGGAGATGGGAGAACCTTCCAGAAGGACAGCCATCTCTGAAGCACTCCACCAATCAGGCCTTTCTGGTAGAGTGGCCAGACGGAAGCCACTCCTCGGTAAAAGGCACATGACAGCCCGCTTGGAGTTTGCCAAAAGGCACCTAAAGGACTCTCAGACCATGAGAATAAAGATTCTCTGGTCTGATGAAACCAAATTTGAACTCTTCGGCCTGAATGCCAAGCGTCACGTCTGGAGGAAACCTGACATCATCCCTACGGTGAAGCATGGTGGTGGCAGCATTATACTGTGGGGATCTTTTTCAGCAGCAGGGACTGGGAGACTAGTCAGGATCGAGGCAAAGATGAACGGAGCAAAGTACAGAGAGATTCTTGATGAAAACCTGTTCCATATCGCTCAGGACCTCAGACTGTGGCGATGGTTCACCTTCCAACAGGACAACAACCCTAAGCACACAGCCAAGACAATGCAGGAGTGTCTTCGGGACATTCTTGTAGCGTCATACTCTAGGAGACTCAAGGCTGTTATTGCTGCCAAAGGTGCTTCAACAAAGTACTGAGTAAAGGTTCTGAATACTTAAGTAAATGTGATATTTAAGTTTTGTATTTTTGATACATTTGCACACATTTCTATAAACCTGTTTTTGCTTTGTCATTATGGGGTATTGTGTGTAGATTGATGAAGGGATGAAAACAATTTAATAAATGTTTGAATAAGGCTGTAACCTAACAAAATGTGGAAAAAGTCAAGGGGTCTGAATACTTTTCGAAGGCACTGTATATACTTTTTATTCCAATGTGTGACCTAGTCACTACCCACTTTATATTTGTACAGTATAATACAGTGTGAATACAGTCCACTATTACTATGCATCTTACCTCTCCTATTACTTGTATTACTTGTTATTTTTTACTTGACTCTTTTATTATTATTGATTGATATTGATTGACTAATGTACTGCATTGTTGAGGGAGCACACAAGCATTTTGCTGCACCTTTTATACCAGCTCTAAACTGTGTATATGATAAATACATTTGATTTGATGCATACACACACACACACACAGACACACACACACACAGTTGTCCGTGTATTTGTTTAGCTATTATCTGACTCACTGAGGTTATGGACTAAGGAGACAGCTACTGCTTTGAACTACAACCATTATTGAATTATCCGGTTTGTAACCTGATGTCACTAATTACTGCACGTGTGTGTGTGTGTGCGTGCATGCGTATTGTTATGTTTAATGTCTTTGCTGTACCTGCGGTGTGAGCCTAGTGATCCCCTGTGACAACATGTTGAAAATGTTCCACTGATTTACATGGTTATGCTGTTTACCAGGTAGAGACCCCAGAGAATGAGGGATGGAAATGTAAACGAGTGTGGGCGTTTTAACGAGAGAAAAACAACCCTTGCAATTTGATTTCACTTCATGGCAAATATAGCTGGTTTTAGGAGCGAGGGAGAGAGACTGGAGGTGGCAGTAAGAATAGAAGAGACACATTACAGTTAGTCATTTTGAAATCAATCAAATAGCTGGCTACTTCCAAACTTACTTATAGATAACAGTAGGCTACTGTCAGACCCACTCAGTGAACAGTCTACCTGACTGTGACTTTAAACGTCACAGCCAGTAGTATAACTGGTGAAACAGAGCGATGGAGGGGTTAGAGAATGAGGCCAAATTGAAAGCTGTTGACATTACAGCCGAGTATGTCATCTGTTTCCTTATATGTTTCCATGATGTCACATGCTATGACAACACTCTCACCAATCTCAGTCACCCACCTGACAGGTAGGGATGAGGTCATTGAACGAGTGAAATTTGACATTTTCAAACGGGATCCCACACTGTGTGTGTGTGTGTGTGGTTGTCGCGGTGGTGGCACAGGGCTACTCATTTCTCCTAAGTGGACATTTTCTCTTTCCACCCTCTCTCACCTGTTTATTCCATGCAGTCACTGTCACTTTTCCACTCAAGCTTAACATTGTTGTCATCTATCGCCTACCAGGTACCCTTAGAGTTCCTCAATGAGCTTGACTCCTTGATAAACTCATTTCCCGACGATGGCTCACCACTCATCGTAGTGGGCGACTTTAACCTCCCGACACCTGACTTCCATTAATTTCTTTCCACCTCTTTCTATCCACTCCATTCCTCTTTTGACCTCACCTCCCAATCACAAGGCAATATGCTTGACCTCATCTTCACTAGATGCTGTTCACCTACTAATCTCACTGCAACCTCCTCCATGTCTCTGATCACTATATTGTTTCCTTTTCTCTCCATCTCTCCTTCAACCCAAAACCACTCAGCCCCTACTCAGATGCGCTGCCGCAATCTTCGCTCTCGCTCCCACTACTCTCCTGTTCTATGCTATCCTCTCTCCCTTCTGCTAAATCCATCTCCCTCCTGTCTCTTCGACCCTTCTCTCATCCCTTTCTTTATCCTTTGACTCTCACTGTCCCCTTCCCTCCCGGCCGTGGCTGAGTGACTCACTGAGTGCTTACAGAACTGGGCTGCGGGCAGCTGAGCGGAAATGGAGGAAAACTACCGGAGGACCCATCATCCTTCCACTCCCTCCTCTCTACCTTCTCTTCCTCTGTATCCGCAGCTAAAGCCGCTTTCTATCACTGTCAATTTCAAGCTTCTGCCTCCAACCCTGGGAAACTATTTTCCACTTTGTCCTCCCTCCTTAATCATTCACCTCCTCCCCCTCCCTCCTGGTTGACGACATGCGCTCCTCATTCACTCAGGCTACTGAGCCCACTGATCCCAGTCACACAGAACTACCCTACGCCTTGACCTCTTTTCCCCTGACTTCAAGTTGGCCAGAGTCGCCTCCTTTAAGAAAGGAAACCTGTATCCAGGGGCGTTTCTAGAATTTGAAGACATTGGGGGCTTAGCCCAAAGCCAGTAGGGGAGTCTGGGGCATTCTCCGCCATAAAACAAACATTGAATTTCAGCAGCTAAAAGCATGAATTTGGTGCAGCTTGAGATTAACATTGAGAGATCTTTTTCAGGTAATTTGCACCTTCCCACCTGCCATAGCAGACACTGCCAGTATTCAACTACAGTTGCTACTGTGGGTACTCTCTACTCTGGAACACTCTCTGCTCTCTACTCTGGAACACATACTGTACATCTACAGTGTATTGCCAAAAACCACTCAACAACTTCAAACAGACTCTGACCTGTCCAATGAGCCAAACTGATTAAAGAATCCCACAGTACCCAAACACCCTTGCTCTCTCTCTCTCTCTCTCTCTCTCTCTCTCTTGCTCGCTCTCTCTTTCTCTCAAACACACATGCAGAAAATTACAATCCATAGAGCAGGCCTCCCGAGTGGCGCAGCGGTCTAGGGCAATGCATCGCAGTGTTGCGGAGTCACTACAGCCTGTGGTTCGATTCCAGGGTGTGTCATAAACGAACAAAAAAAGAATCCATAGAGCAGCTTTAAGTGATACAGTCTACTGTGTGCTCACTCTGCCTCTATCCATCGCTTTCTCTGTGTTGTCTATTGCTATCTCTCTTGTCTGCCCTCTTCTGTTGCTGTCTCTTGTCTACCCTCTCGTCCTGGTTGTAAAAAGTGTAAAAGTAAACAATTGTTTTAATATTAATTTCACAGGATTTTTCACCTCACCTGCAAATTCTTTGTAAACCATGTTTTATTTCTTCACTGTATTTTTGTATTTGTATTTATTATGGATCCCCATTAGCTGCTGCCAAGGCAGAAGCTACTCTTCATGGGGTAGTTATACATTTTTTCAAACATTACAATACATTCACAACGGATTTCACACCATATTAAGTGTGTACCCTCAGGCCCCTACTCTACTACCACATATCTACAACACAAAATCCATGTGTACGTGTGTATAGTAAGTATGTCATCGTGTGTGTGTATGCATGTGCCTGTGCCTATGTTTGTGTTGCTTCACAGTCCCCGCTGTTCAATAAGGTGTATTTGTATCTGTTTTATACATATCATTTTCCTGCTTGCATGAGTTACTTGATTTGGAATAGAGTTCCATGTCGTCATGGCTCTATGTAGTGCTGTGGTCCTCCCATAGTCTGTTCTGGAATTGGGGACTGTGAAAAGACCTCTGGTGGCATGTCTTGTGGGGTATAAATGGGTGTCCGAGTTGTGTGCCAGTAGTTCAAACAGACATCTCTGTGCATTCAACATGTCAATACCTCTCACAAATACAAGTAGTGATGAAGTCAATCTCTCCTCCATTTTGAGCCAGGAGAGATTGACATGCATTTTATGAATGTTAGCTCTCTGTGTACATCCAAGGGCCAGCCGTGCTGCCCTGTTCTGAGCCAATTGCAATTTTCCTAAGTCCTTAGGAAGTCTTTCTGGCACCTGACCACACGACTGATCAGTAGTCCAGGTGCGACAAAACTAGGGCCTGTAGGACCTGCCTTGTTGATAGTGCTGTTAAGAAGGAAGTGCAGCGATTTATTATGGACAGACTTCTCCCCATCTTAGCTACCGTTTTATCAATATGTTAACCATGACAGTTTACAATCCAGGGTTACTCCAAGCAGTTTATTCACCTCAACTTGCTACATTTCCACATTTATTAATTACAAGATATAGTTGAGATTTAGGGTTTAGTAAATGATTTGTCCCAAATACATTGCTTTTAGTTTTGAAATATTTAGGACTAACTTATTCCTTGGCACCCATTCTGAAACTAACTGCTGCTCTTTGTTAAGTGTTGCAGTCATGTCAGCCGCTGTAGTATCTGACGTGTATAGTGTTGAGTCATCAGCATACATAGACACACTGGCTTTACTTTAGTAAAGATTGAAAAAAGTAAGGGGCCTAGACAGCTGCCCTGGAGAATTCCTGATTATACCTGGATTTTGTTGGAGAGGGTTCCATTAAAGAACACCCTCTGAGTTGTGTTAGACAGGTAACTCTTTACCCACAATATAGCAGGGGTTGAAAAACAATAACACAAGTTTTTCCAGCAGCAGACTATGATCGATAATGTCAAAAGCCGCACTGAAGTCTAACAAAACAGCCCCCACAATATTTTTTTCATCAATATCTCTCAGCCAATCATCAGTCTTTTGTGTAAGTGCTGTCCTTGAGGAATGTCCGTCCCTATAAGTGTGCTGAAAGTCTGTTGTCAATTTGTTTACTGTAAAATAGCATTGTATCTAGTCAAACATAATTTTTTCAAAAAGTTTACTAAGGGTTGGTAACTAGATGTTTTTGTCGGCTATTTGAGCCAGTAAAAGGGGCTTTGCTATTCTTAGGTAGCGGAATGAATTTTGCATCCCTTCAGGCCTGAGGGCACACACTTTCTAGTAGGCTTAAATTAAAGATATGGCAAATAGGAGTGGCAATATCGTCTGCTATTATCCTCAGCAATTTTCCATCCAAGTTGTCAGACCCTGGTGGCTTGTCATTGTTGATAGACAACAATAATTTTTTCACCTCTTCCACACTCACTTTACTGAATTCAAAATTACAATGCTTGTCTTTCATAATTTGTTCATATGTACTTGGATGTGTAGTGTCAGCGTTTGTTGCAGGCATTTCCTGCCTAAGTTCGCTAATCTTGCCAATTAAAAAAAGTATTAAATTAGTTGGTAATATCAGTGGGTTTTGTGATGAATGAGCCATCTGATTCAATGAATGATGGAGCGGAGTTTTGCCTTTTTGACCAACATTTCATTTAAGGTGCTCCAAAGGTTTTTACTATCATATATTTGTCATTTATCTTCATTTCATAGTGTCGTTTCTTCTTCTTTTTATTCATCTTAGTCTCATGATTTCTCAATTTGCAGTATGTTTGCCAATCTGTTTTGCAGCCAGACTTATTTGTCATTCCTTTTGCCTCATCCCTCTCAACCATACAATTGCTAAATTCCTCATCAATCCATGGGGATTTAACAGTTTTTACAGTAATTTTTTTAATGGGTGCATGCTTTTAGTAACTGGGACAAGCAATTTCATAAATGTGTCACATGCAGTGTCTGGTTGCTATTCATGACACACCATGGACCAACATATACTATTTACATCAACAACATAGGTGTTAGGCCTACTGCTGCTAGGTAGCTCTCTCTCTCTGCTCTCCCCCTCCCCTCTGTCTGTTCTTAATTGCAGGAGTGAAGTCTGGTGTGCGGGAGTCAGGGTTCCAGCTGCAGCTCATTCACCATAATCACCTCAGCCTTAAAGACCCGGTCAAACTTGCCACTCATCGTCAGATCATAGTCAAGACGACCATGTTAGTCTCGCTGCTGACTCAACCTGCTTGTTTTCGCTCTTTGTGTTTTTGGCCTGTTCTATTTATATTTCTCCTGTGCCACAGATCATTGGAACCTGACTCCTGCCTCCGCTTCACTCCTGCCACCACCATCCTGCTTTCCACTACTGGACCTCACATTTGGACTCACCACGGACACTAGGACGTTACGGTACCACTCCTGCTCAGAACCCTGGATCTGTTACCCTCCCTGTAGACCTGGACTTGCTCTTCCCCTATTTTTGGAAACCTGGACAATTTAACTTTGAAATAAACCTGTTAAACCTTCTCTGGCTCGGTGTAGTTGTCTGCTTTTGGGTTCATATTCAGTTTAAATCGTGACAATAGGAATCACTACAAAACGTATTCAATGACCTCTTATACACTATATTAGGCCCAGCCTTTGGAACTTTGGTTTTCCTAGAGCGTCTGCTAAATGGCTTATTATTATATGGCTACTATATTGTGATCACTACATCCGATGGATTTGGATACTGCTTTAAAGCAAATGTCTGCAGCATTACGCAAGATGTGATCAATACATGTTGATGATTTCATTCCTGTGCTGTTTTTTAACTACCCTGGTAGGTTGACTGATAACCTGAACTAAGTTGCAGGCACTAGTTACAGTTAGAATCTTTCTCTTGAGTGGGCAGCCTGATGAAAGCCAGTCAATATTTAAATCACCCAGAAAATATACCTCTCTGTTGATATCACATACATTATCAAGGATTTCACACATGTTATCCAGATACTGACTGTTAGCACTTGGTCATCTATAGCAGCTTCCCACCAGAATGGGCTTCAGGTGAGGCAGATGAACCTGTAGCCATATTACTTCAACAGTATTTAACATAAGATCCTCTCTAAGCTTTACAGGAATGTGGTTCTGAATATAAATGGCCACACCTCCACCTTTGGCATTTCTGTATTTTCTGTAGATCTTATAACCATGTATTGCTCCCACTGTATCGTCAAAGGTACAGTTGAAATCGGAAGTTTACATACACTTAGGTTGGAGTCATTAAAACTCGTTTTTCAACCACTCCACCAATTTCTTGTTAACAAACTATAGTTTTGGCAAGTCGGTTCGGACATCTACTTTGTGGATGACACAAGTAATTCTTCCAACAATTGTTTACAGACAGATTATTTCACATATAATTCACTGTATCACAATTCCAATGGGTCAGAAGTTTACATACACTAACTTGACTGTGCCTTTAAACAGCTTGGAAAATTCCAAAAAATGATGTCATGGCTTTAGAAGCTTCTGATAGGCTAATTGACATCATTTGAGTCAATTGGAGGGGTACCTGTGGATGTATTTCAATGCCTACCTTCAAACTCAGTGCTTCTTTGCTTGACATTATGGGAAAATGAAAAGAAATCAGCCAAGACCTCTTTTTTTTTTGTAGAGCTCCACAAGTCTGGTTCATCCTTGGGAGCAATTTCCAAATGCCTGAAGGTACCATGTTCATCTGTACAAACAATAGTATGCAAGTATAAACACCATGGGACCATGCAGCCGTCATACCGCTCAGGAAGGAGACGCGTTCTGTCTCCTAGAGATGAACGTACTTTGGTGCGAAAAGTGCAAATCAATCCCAGGACAACAGCAAAGGACCTTGTGAAGATGCTGGAGGAAACAGGTACAAAAGTATCTATATCCACAGTAAAACAAGTCCTATATCGACATAACCTGAAAGGCCGCTCAGCAAGGAAGAAGCCACTGCTCCAAAACCGCCATTAAAAAGCCAGACTACGGTTTGCAACTGCACATGGGGAGAAAGATCATACTTTTTGGAGAAATGTCCTCTGGTCTGATGAAACAAAAATAGAACTGTTTGGCCATAATGACCATTGTTATGTTTGGAGGAAAAAGGGGCATAAATATTTTTTTACTAAAATCATTCACCAATCCATAAACCTCCACTAAATCGTGTTATGAATAATGTGGAAATTGAGCAAGTTAAGGTGACTAAACTGCTTGGAGTAACCCTGGATTGCAAACTGTCATGGTCAAAACATATTGATACAACAGTAGCTAAGAAGGGAGGAAGTATGTCCATAATAAAGTGTTACTCTGCCTTCTTAACAACACTATCAACAAGGCAGGTCCTACAGGCCCTAGTTTTGTTGCACCTGGACTACTGTTCAGCCGTGTGGCCAGGTGCCACAAAGAGGGAACAGGGCAGCACAGCTGGCCCTTAAATGTACGGGGAGCTGACATTAATGATATGCATGTCAATCTCTCATGGTTCAATGTGAAGGAGAGATTGACTTCATCACTACTTGTTTTTGTAAGAAGTGTTGACAAGTTGAATGCACCGAGCTGTCTGTTTAAACTACTAGCACAGAGCTCGGACACCCATGCATACCCCATAAGAAATGCCACCAGAGGTCTCTTCACATTCCCCAAGTCCAGAACAGACTATGGGAGGCGCACAGTACTACATAGAGCCATGACTACGTGGAACTCTATTCCACATCAAGTAACTTATGCAAACAGTAAAATTTGATTTAAAAAACAGATGTGTATACACCTTATGGAACAGCGGGGACTGTGAAGAGACACATACACAGGTACAGACACACGCATACGCACACACACGCTAGCACACACTCTACACACACGTACATTGTAATATTGTTTTATGTTGGTGTTATGCATTTTGTTTTGTAGATATGTATTGGTGAAATAATGTTATATGATGTACTGTGTTATCTTTGTTTTTTTGAGTAATGTAAGTGCCTTAATGTGTTTGGACCCCAGGAAGAGTAGCTGCTGCAATGGCAGGAGTTAATGGGGATCCCTAATAATTTGCTCTGTTAAACCTACCCTTTGGAATGACTTCGATAGCAACAGTGAATATATTTAGTTATTAAGAGGTCTTTCAATAATTATTCTCACGATAGCATATTGGTCATAGTCAGTGATTAATATAAAAGCTAAGCAGGGCTGGGCTTTTAAAACCCTATATAGGAGACCAAATGAATAGCTGTCGAGCAACTCTCCAGTAGGAGGTGCTTCCCAGCCTATTGCTGTTTTTTTAAATAGTGGATATAACGTTGAACATCTGACGTTGTTTCAAAGGTACAAATTCAAACATACTATTTTATGCAAGGATTGACTACGTTGAAAATTAGTTACAATGATGACATAATCCCGTGGTTGAAATATTACCCTCAAAACAACAGTTTACCACGTCACAATACATTGACAAATTATGTTGGAACAACGTTGATTCAACCTGTTTGTGCCCAGTAGGATGTGAACATGTTTGTTTGTCACACTTGAAATACAGGGGTTTGCGTAAGGGGAATTGGACCAAGACACTGCGGCTGCGTCCCAAATGGCACCCTATTCCCTGTAAAGTGCACTACTTTTGACCAGAGCCCTATGAGCCCTGGTCAAAAGTGCACTACATAGGGAATAGGGTGCCATTGAGGACACACTGGGTCTGAGTCAGATTGTCACACCTGTGGTAAAGCCTCCACATCTGACAACAATTATACCCCAGTTCAAAGCTCCCTACCATTACCATCGCTACCGCAACCACAACAGTAATCCCACCAAAGTCGACCAGGACTCATCAATCTTCTGCTGTCTCCTGTCTGTCGATACTCTGACACAGTGGGTGGAGAGGGAACTGGTGAGAAAGCACACACTCATGCACAATACACATGTCAAAGTGTGTGTCTCTGTGTGTGTGTGCGTGCGCGCGGGTGTACATGCTGTGTTCTCCCCAGCGCAGTCCTCCTGCAGTGAGTTTATTATGCTTTCTGCTCTGACATGTTATGTGTTCTTTTATCTGTGGATAACGTATGAAGGCCTTTCTTAAAACAGTCTCACATTTGGCTCGGCGGACTCAGTTTATTTGGCTTTGCTTTTGGGATGTGGAAGAGAACCCATGTTATATAAGTCTGTCAAACCCCTCAACCTCTCTATAACTAACTATAGCCCACTGTTCTGAGGGGGTGTCTCTTGGATAAGGTTCTCGTAAGGTTGGAGTGTAGTGCTGGCTGTAGTCCTCCAGGTTTGGCCTCTCTCTGCTGTTCAATTCCCAGCTCACCCCAACGCCCAGTGGGTGTGTTTAGATCATGCCCAGCATGTCCTCCTCTCATCCACAAAGCCTGCTTCTTCACAAGGGAGGGGGAGGAGGAGGGAGAGAGAGAGCGAGAGAACTCCACTGGGTTTGGAGTAATTCAAATTAACTAAGGGTCATATGAGTTTCTCTCTTCCCTAGTCAATTCCATTCAGAAATGCTTTATTGGCATGACAGAAGTATTTGTATTACTGTAGTCTCTCTCTCTCCCTCTCCTAATGGTACTGTAATGAAAGTGTCGCAGGAGGGACTGAGGTAAGAATAGAGAGTAGTAAATAGAGTAACTGAATTAAAGTATGAATAGAGACTAGCAAATAAAGTAGCTTAACTAAAGTAAGAATGGGGAGTATCAAGCTGAACTAAACTACACCACCTTATGAGAGGTGGGCCGCTCAACAGTTCCCATGGGAATTAGATCGTAGTATCCCAGCTCCTCACTACAAAAGCCCTCTGCAAGAGAAGATGTTAATAAAGAGAATATAAGAGTTCCCTGGTGGGGAAGGCGAGCGACAGAGCGGGATAGAGCGAGAGGGATGAAATAGCGATTATGATTGGTCACTGGGTTACTGTCCTGGTCTCCTGGAGACCGATTACACCCATTAGGTCGGCCGTCTGCACTGATCCGTCTGAAAACACGCAAACATTCTACAAATAGCTAAGGGGTTGTGTGGTTGTAGGATCAGTATTTATGAAATTCAAACATCACGCGTTTGTGATTTTTGTAATGCCTGGTGACTAGTTTGTGACAGGCCACCTCTTAAATTGGGCCTTGAGCAATGCAAAGGACCAGACAACACTATCAAAAATATACAATTTTATTACAAAGATCTTTCAGTTACAAGATTTAAAACCAACTGGCCATATTCTGTTTCAGCTTTGGCAATATAAATAACAGTCATTCAATACATACCAGGATGGTGGCTCACGCTACTCAGACAATCACAAATACCTAGAATATAAATTAATCGCTGTCACTTTAAGAGCAATAAATTACAATGCATATCATATCGTATTAAATACCTGGCCAAGCCACCATACCCTGAGCATGGGGAAGCATGGGGAGTAGCCCTTGGAGCAAGAACTACAAAAACAAACGATAGCAGACAACCCTGAACGCAGCACAAACTATGTTTAGAATGGACACAACACTACGAGCTAGCTCCAACCACAAAAAACAAACGATACCCGACAACCCTGAACGCAGCGCGAACTATGTTTAGGATGGACGCAACACTACGAGCTAGCTCCAACCATAGCTCCGCAGCTCAGACCTTCGCAGTTTGGACCGACCACTTGTTTCTTGTACTCCTGTGCCATGGACTCGCTCCTGCTCCCCCCCCCCCCCCCCCCCCCGCACTGCCCTGACAGAGGTCCTCAACCCCGACCACAGGTTATAAAGGGACAGAGGGCGTGAAATGTATAGTAGTTACGAAAGTTCAATCAGTAAGGCTGGTTTGAATGGATTTTCACTTTTCAGTCATCTATTAAACTCATAATTCACATCGCTTCCTATCTCACTCATGAGCATAACAGGTATTTATATGCTAGTGTCTGTAATGTTACCTTGTGTCTCCCACTTGTGGTTTTGCAGCAACAGTCTTTGACAACTCATCCACAATTTACAGCGTCATGCTTTGCCTTCGTGGCAATTGTGTAGGCTACCTCAGGCTTCAGCCTGCCGCTCCTGGAGATGGCAAACCATCAAAGGTGCTGAGGATTACTTTTCTGCATGGGAGTTGTTGCTCATTTCGATCAGCTCATTTCACTATCCATGTCGTATTTTAGAATTCATGGTTGCTGAGCAGGTAACGAAGGTTACGTATGTAACCACGGTTATGTGAGCTATATGGATCACTCCAATATATTGGTATCACTCCGCGGCGGACGAATACATCCGAGGTGAGGATTTACAGATTTACTCCCGTGTACACCTGTGTCACGGCTGGGGTCCACCCCTATATATAGACCCCATAGCCGCCACACATGTACTTTACATCATTTTTGAGATGCCTCTAGCACCGTAGAGGATTGGAGTGATCCATATAGCTCATATAACCGTGGTTACATACGTAACCTTCGTTATGTTTCACTATATTGGATCACTCCAATATATTGGTATACCCGTACCAGATTTAGTCGGTGCTAGAGGGACCTGGCCAGCCAGTGGCGAAGTCCCAGCCCGGAACCAAGACACAGGGGCCGTCAATGTGGAAGGGGGGGTTCCTGGCACAGTCCCCGGAAGGGGAGGCGACGCCCAGGACCGCTGAACCAACTGCAGAGGGAGGTGTCACATTGACCCGATAGTACTTAGCAAAGGTGCAAGAGGAAGCCCAGCTGGCCGCAGCCCAGATATCAGCGAGGGGCACTCCTCTCAGTAGAGCTCAGGACGCAGCCACACCTCGTGTTGAATGTGCCACCACAGATCCCAGCACTGGCCTGCCAGCCAGACGGTATGCTGTCGTAATCGTGTCTACGATCCATTGAGAGAGCCTCTGCTTTGATAGCCCAGCCCCCAGGACTCTCTCACCATAGCAGACAAAGAGCTGGTCTGTTGTTCTCACTGACAGTGTCTGCTCCACATAGGCTGCCAGTGCCAGCACAGGGCACAGCATGCCGGAGGGAGGCCCAGACTCCCCCGCCACTGCCGGGGGGTCATATTCAGACAGGATAAAAGGGATGTTCACATGCCTGTCTGACAAAACCTTCGGGAGGAATGAAGGGTTGGGGATGAGAGATATACTCCTCCCACCGAGGTCCACCCGGTAGCACTCAGAACTTACCGAAAAAGCATGGAGCTCACCCACCATCTTCATGGAAGTAATCGCTACCAAGAAAACCACCTTCACAGAAAGGTGTTTCAGGGAGGCAGACTACAATGGTTCGAAAGCAGCCAAAGCTTCCAAGACCACAACCAGATCCCAGCTCGCCATTGAGCGGTTCCTAGCTGGACGCAGGCGACAAACCCTCTTCATAAACCTGGAGACCAAGGGATGGCACCCCACTGGCCTGTCCATCCACCCCACATGGCAGGCAAATATAGCGGCCAAATACCCTCTCAATGTAGAGGCTGCCAAGCCCTCATCCAAGCGAGACTGCAGGTATTGGAGGACATACTGCAATCCGCATGACTCGGGCACAACCTCAATACCAGTGCACCAAAAGCAGAACAACCGCCAGCGCAACAGGTATGCCGTGGTTGTAGCTGGTGCTCTTGCGCTCTACATGGTGTTAATTACGCCCTCCTGTAGTCCTAACATGGACCATTGGTGCCGTTCAGTGGCCAAGCCCACAGACTGAGGCGGTGTGGTCTCGGATGCCACAGAGTTACCCCGGCCTGAGACAGCAGGTTGGGTCTGAGGGGCAGTTGCCAAGGTGTCCCAGACAACAGGGACAGGAGAAGGCTGAACCACGGTCATCTGGGCCAGTATGGGGCCACCAGCAGCAGACGATGCTCTGCCATCCTGGTCCTGTCCAGCACAGCCTGGATCAGGGGAAAAGGGGGGAATGCGTAAAGCTCCAGCCCTGGCCAATCGTGAGCCAGAGCATCCAAGCCCAGAGGCCCTGGTGGCTCTGACATGGAGTACCACAGGGGGCAGTGTACATTGCCCAGGGAGGCATACAGGTCCACCTGCGTCCTCCTGAACTTGTCCCACAGATGCAGCACCACCTGAGAATGTACTTCCAAGGTGGCAGGCCCTCCCTCGAGAGCATATACGCTGCCACATTCAGGATGCCAGGTACGTGCGCTTCGTGTAGAGACACTAGATGTCCCTGAGCCCAGAGAAGGAGCTCCCGTGCCATAAGATGGAGACGGTGGGATCTCAGTCCACCCTGATGGTTGATGTAAGCCACCAATGTGGTGTTGTCCATTCTCACCAGGACATGACTTCCCTTCAGATGTGGAAGGAAAGACCGCAAGGCCAGCAGTACAGCTCGGCGCTCTAGTGTATTGATGTGCCTGCCGCTCCAAGGAGGCCCACCTCTCCTCTGGAGCCCCGAGCGCCTGGCTCCCCCAGGCACGTCCCTATGGCGGTGACAGTTGACAGGTTGTTGCTTCACCGCACGCTGTGCCCCTCCCCGCTGTCGTCCCTCAGCACTCCCCCATCATTCGGGTGCAGGTGGGTGGCGACGGTCCATCTGCCTTGGACCCGGGGCCTGAGGAGGTGGCATGAACCAGAGATGGCGCCGGGAGGTAACCACCTGCGCCATGGCCTGTCTGTTGGCGTGGGCCACATCCCTCTGGAGCAGGGAAAGCAGGCGAGACACGTTCCTCGCTTCCCGGAGGAACTCCTCTGTGCCCTCCTGCAGCTGGGGCAACAGAGTCTGAAGGTAGGCCTACAGCAGCATCGCCGAGTTGGCAAGGCGGCCAAGAGAGCAGAGGGACCCATATATGGCTTTCAAGTCCACATCAAAGACACTGAGGGGTCCCGGCTGCAGTCGCAGGTTCCGCCCTATAATCTCCCGGTCCGGGAGGACCATGGCAGCAATCATGGTGTCCATGGCCGGGTACTCCCGGAGGCCGAGTGACTCTGCGCCCGCAACACAACTCCATGGTCCAGTCTCTGCTGTGACTTGGAAGCGCCACCTGTTAGAGGCCCAGCTCTCCTGCAAGCCCTCGCGGAACTCATCACTGTCCACCAGTTTGATGTCCAGTGCAGTGGCTACCCAAGTGAGTAGGCTCCTCATAGCCTCTCGAGCCGCTGGGGTCGATGAAGCCCCGCTGCCGGCTTCTGATGGTCTGTCAGCCTGGTAGCCTCGCTCACGGTGGTGAACAGTGCCAGCATCATCCCCCAGGAACAGCCTATCACTGGCCAACAGGGAACAGCTGTCGTTGCCACCGAAGCCATCAACCTCCTGACGCAGGGCCTGCGGTGGTCCCAGCAGTCCGACTCCTGCCCCCGTCCAGGACTGGCAGCATATGGGCTCTGCCTGCAGTGGATCCGGCCATGCTTCCTGGGAGGGGTACTGGGCCCAGTACAGGGACTAACAGCTCGCTGGCGTACCACTCCTGAAGGAGGGAGTTTGTCCCCAGCCTGAGCCCGAGCCTGGCCGACCCACTCGCGCATGGCCTCCAATCGCGCCAGGCGCAGGTGTTCTGAGAACACCACACAAAACAGGCATCCAGTGGGGCACTCCACCCCCCTCTCCGCATGGCTCAAACCAAGGCAGTGCATACACGAGGTAGTACTCCTGAGTGGCGCAGTGGTCTAAGGCACTGCATCGCAGTGCTAACTGTGCCACTAGAGATCCTGGTTCGAATCCAGGCTCTGTCGCCGCCGGCCGCGACCGGGAGACTCATGGGCGGTGCACAATTGGCCCAGGGTAGGGGAGGGAATGGCCGGCAGGGATGTAGCTCAGTTGATAGAGCATGGCGTTTACAACGCCAGGGTTGTGGGTTCGATTCCCACGGGGGGCCAGTATAAAAATAAAAAAATATTCACTAACTGTAAGTCGCTCTGGATTAGAGCATCTGCTAAATGACTAAAATGAAAAAATGTAAATGTAATGTATGCGGATCTCCAGAGGGGATGCCACCATCATACCTGTCACAAAGGGAAGCCATAAGCTCAGCCAAGCCAACAAGGCCACGGAGCAGGGGTCCGATGCCCTGGGAGAGCTTATGTTGTGACCCGCTTGGAGGAGTAGGAACCCGTTGAGGGATAAACTACCCAGTACCTCTGCAAAAACGGAGAAGACCCATGTGGGAAAAACAGGCAGACAAAAAAACAGGAACTGGATTTGATTTATTTAATTTTTTGTTTTTCGCCAACTGTAGACGGTTTAATATCCAAGTAGCAAAACAGCACAATATGATGGAGTAACTCCCTTAAGGAACTCCAAAGTGAATGTCTCAACATAGTGGAAAGCCCACCACGATACTCTGCAGGGGAAAGACCAAGGGTAATTAGCAGAGAACCCGCGCCTGTGGCACGGGGAGCAGCATGTTAAAGCAATTTCCAACACAGACATAGAAAAAACCAGTCGGCAAGTTGTGTAAGGTACATTACAGTTTGTGCAGCAAGAGCCATACTAATGAATGCACATGGAGTCGTAGTGTAACGCTAACGAACACAAGTACGACAAACCACGGGCAGAAGATACAGATCAACCACGCGCAGCAAGTGGAGCACTCAAGAGGAGGGGCTGGCCATATAGCCAGCTGCTCCAGGCTGCAAACAGCCAGTGAGTATACTTCCACGCAAGATATTACACTTAACAGTGACTTACCAAGCGAACTTCAGAAAGTTTGTACATCAAACCATACGGACGTCCGCCGAGAAAATGAAAGAGAACGTGTATCGCTGCCATGGGGTCTATATATAGGGGCGGACCCCAGCCGTGACACAGGTGTACACGGGAGTAAATCTGTAAATCTTCACCTCGGATGTATCCCTCCGCCGCGGAGTGATACCAATATATTGGAGTGATCCAATATAGTGAAACATAACTGTAGGCTATTCAACAAGTGGAATTAATTGCGCAATTTGATGCCAGGGGTGGACCCAATGATGTGTATAAACCCTGGATGACTGACAGGGGTCGCTGTATTGAAGCCACCGTGCAGCCATCTTTGCACTTTTCCTCAATTGTAAAAAATATTTTGGGAGCAATAGAAATGTAGTTTTTAATGTCTACATTCGTTTTTGACACATATATTCTATTACATACACATTAATGCATACTTTTAAATTATATTATGTGAGCTAAAATTACAAATTAAAAATATATAAAACATTTTCCTTAAAGTGTTTTTTTAGAGAGTACTAATGTTACTGTCCACACTACAACAACAAAATACTTAAATACATGTAATTTTGTCCTTGAAACATTTAACTGAAATACTGTAGAATTCCATTCATTCCTATGAAGGACTGCGCCTATTAGGGAGTGCCAATATGGCCGACCAGTGGCTTGAAAGCTTCTCAATGGCCAATACATAGCATCAGCAATCAGGGTTTATATACTTCATTGGGTGGACCCCGGATACTCGAACGGATCTTCATTGTCTGCTGTATTTCAATTTCCAGGGGATAGCTCTCATCTCCTAGCTCAGTCAAGTACACGGCTACAGGCTACTTGCTCAGCCGACGTTAGCCACTTATCGCTCTGCCATTTCCTGGTTGCTAAAATTCTAATAGTTCATGTGACAAAACAAGTAATGTATTGTGTAGAGAATCATTGTCTAAACTGCTGTGAAATATAATTTTCAATAAACAACAATATTGGATTTTCAGCTGTTTGACACTGTTGTACAAAACCGAAAGTAAAAGACGCAACAACGAAATGTAAGAATGGGTAGCATAGAAATAGTGCACATAGAACAGATCTACCACTTCTTAGACTTGCTTACAATGAGAATGACATATCTATCTCACATTTCTATGTGGATTTGGTCGGGTCGTCAAAAAAAAGAGACATATTGCAGCGTTAAGTATCACTGTAGCCTAATTTAGTTTCTCATCACTGCATCGCATGTCCCTGGCGGCATTTTGATTCCCCCATCATGCTGCCATGTTTAGGCATCATCCCATGTTAATATACATTTAATTTATCAGATCCGGATGGATCATTGTAAATGGATCATTGTAAGTGCACAGAGATACAGTGGGGAGAACAAGTATTTGATACACTGCTGATTTTGCAGGTTTTCCTACTTACAAAGCATGTAGAGGTCTGTAATCTTTATCATAGGTACTCTTCAACTGTGAGAGACGGAATCTAAAACAAAAATCCAGAAAATCACATTGTATAATTTTTAAGTAATTAATTTGCATTTTATTGCATGACATAAGTATTTGATCACCTACCAACCAGTAAGAATTCCGTCTCTCACAGACCTGTTAGTTTTTCTTTAAGAAGCCCTCCTGTTCTCCACTCATTACCTGTATTAACTGCACCTGTTTGAACTCGTTACCTGTATAAAAGACACCTGTCCACACACTCAATCAAACAGACTCCAACCTCTCCACAATGGCCAAGAGCAGAGAGCTGTGTAAGGAAATCAGGGATAAAATGGTAGACCTGCATAAAGCTGGGATGGGCTACAGGACAATAGGCAAGCAGATTGGTGAGAAAGGAACAACTGTTGGCGCAATTATTAGAAAATTGAAGAAGTTCAAGATGACGGTCAATCAGCCTCGGTCTGGTGCTCCATGCAAGATCTCACCTCGTGGGGCATCAATGATCATGAGGAAGGTGAGGGATCAGCCCAGAACTACACGGCAGGACCTGGTCAATGACCTGAAGAGAGCTGGGACCACAGTCTCAAAGAAAACCATTAGTAACACACTACGCCGTCATGGATTAAAATCCTGCAGCGCACGCAAGGTCCCCCTGCTCAAGCCAGTGCATGTCCAGGCCTGTCTGAAGTTTGCCAATGACCATCTGGATGATCCAGAGGAGGAATGGGAGAAAGTCATGTGGTCTGATGAGACAAAAATAGAGCTTTTTGGTCTAAACTTCACTCGCCGTGTTTGGAGGAAGAAGAAGGATGAGTACAACCCCAAGAACACCATCCCAACCGTGAAGCATGGAGGTGGAAACATCATTCTTTTGGGATGATGTTCTGCAAAGGGGACAGGACGACTGCACCGTATTGAGGGGAGAATGGATGGGGCCATGTATCGCGAGATATTGGCCAACAACCTCCTTCCCTCAGTAAGAGCATTGAAGATGGGTCGTGGCTGGGTCTTCCAGCATGACAACGACCCAAAACACACAGCCAGGGCAACTAAGGAGTGGCTCCGTAAGAAGCATCTCAAGGTCCTGGAGTGGCCTAGCCAGTCTCCAGACCTGAACCCAATAGAAAATCTTTGGAGGGAGCTGAAAGTCCGTATTACCTAGCGACAGCCCCGAAACCTGAAAGATCTGGAGAAGGTCTGTGTGGAGGAGTGGGCCAAAATCCCTGCTGCAGTGTGTGGTCAAGACCTACAGGAAACGTATGATCTCTGTAATTGCAAACAAAAGTTTCTGTACCAAATATTAAGTTCTGCTTTTCTGATGTATCAAATACTTATGTCATGCAATAAAATGCAAATTAATTACTTAAAAATCATACAATGTGATTTTCTGGATTTTTGTTTTAGATTCCGTCTCTCACAGTTGAAGTGTACCTATGATAAAAAATTACAGACCTCTACATGCTTTGTAAGTAGGAAAACCTGCAAAATTGGCGGTGTATCAAATACTTGTTCTCCCCACTGTATATCCAAATCTATCCTATGCAGGGACAAGGGCGCATATATGCTGCTGCTAGTGGCTTGCAAGTATAATCCATGCTTAGCCAATTATCTGACGATATCCATTGTTACTCATTGTCACTTCATCCTTAAATTATGCATGCAATGCATAGGCAAAGTCATTATATTATAGCCTTCTGTTTAGCAGATATCGTGCCTGCACAAATCAATACAATCAAATTGTATTGTCATACAGTTGAAGTCGGAAGTTTACATACACTTAGGTTGGAGTCATTAAAACTTGTTTTTCAACAACTCCACAAATTTCTTTTTTTACAAACTATAGTTTTGGCAAGTCGGTTAGGACATCTACTTTGTGCATGACACAAGTAATTTTTCCAACAATTGTTTACAGACAGATTATTTCACTTATAATTCACTGTATCACAATTCCAGTGGGTCAGAAGTTTACATACACTAACTTGACTGTGCCTTTAAACAGCTTGGGAAATTCCAGAAAATGATGTCATGGCTTTAGAAGCTTCTGATAGGCTAATTGACATCATTTGAGTCAAGTGGAGGTGTACCTGTGGATGTATTTCAATGCCTACCTTCAAACTCAGTGCTTCTTTCCTTGACATCATGGGAAAATGAAAAGAAAATCAGCCAAGACCTCAGATTTTTTTTTGTAGAACACCACAAGTCTGGTTCATCCTTGTGAGCAATTTCCAAATGCCTGAAGGTACCATGTTCATAATAATATGCCATTTAGCAGACGCTTTTATCCAAAGCGACTTACAGTCATGTGTGCATAAATTTTTACGTATCTGTACAAACAATAGTATGCAAGTATAAACACCATGGGACCACGCAGCCGTCATACCGCTCAGGAAGGAGATGCGTTCTGTCTCCTAGAGATGAACATACTTTGGTGCGAAAAGTGCAAATCAATCCCAAGACAACAGCAAAGGACCTTGTGAAGATGCTGGAGGAAACAGGTACAAAAGTATCTATATCCACAGTAAAACGAGTCCTATATCGACATAACCTGAAAGGCCGCTCAGCAAGGAAGAAGCCACTGCTCCAAAACCGCCATAAAAAAGCCAGACTACGGTTTGCAACTGCATATGGGGACAAAGATCGTACTTTTTGAAGAAATGTCCTCTGGTCTGATGAAACAAAAATAGAACTGTTTGGCCATAATGACCATCATTATATTTGGAGGGAAAACGGGGATGCTTGCAAGCCGAAGAACACCATCACAATCGTGAAGCACGGGGGTGGCAGCATCATGCTGTGGGGGTGCTTTGCTGCAGGAAGGACTGGTGCACTTCACAAAATAGATGGCATCATGAGGAAGGAAAATTATGTGGATATATTGAAGCAACATCTCAAGACATCAGTCAGGAAGTTAAAGCTTGGTCGCAAATTGGTCTTTCAAATGGACAATGACCCCAAGCATACTTCTAAAGTTGTGGCAAAATGGCTTATGGACAACAAAGTCAAGGTATTGGAGTGGCCATCACAAAGCCCTGACCTCAATCCTATAGAAAATGTGTGGGCAGAACTGAAAAAGCGTGTGCGAGCAAGGAGGCCTACAAACCTTACTCAGTTACACCAGCTCTGTCAGGAGGAATGGGCCAAAATTCACCCAACTTATTGTGGGAAGCTTGTGAAAGGCTACCCGAAACGTTTGACCCAAGTTAAACAATTTAAAGGCAATGCTACCAAATACTAATTGAGTGTATGTAAACTTCTGACCCACTGGGAATGTGATGAAAGAAATAAAAGCTGAAATAAATCATTCTCTCTACTCTTATTCTGACATTATTTCTTAAAATAAAGTGGTGATCCTAACTGACCTAAGACAGTGAATTTTTACTAGGATTAAATGTCAGGAATTGTGAAAAACTGAGTTTAAATGTATTTGGCTAAGGTGTATGTAAACTTCCGACTTCAACTGTAAAACTGAAATATCATAATTCAAATCAAATCAAAATGTAATTGCCACATGCGCCGTATACAACAGGTGTAGACATTACCGTGAAATGCTTACTTACAGCCCTTAACCAACAATGCATTTATTTTTTTATAAAAAAGTAAAATAAAACAACAACAACAAAAAAGTTTTGAGAAAGAAAGAACAGAATTAAAATAAAATAACAGTAGGGAGGCTATAGGCAGAGGCGGTGTGCAGAGTAAATGTGCGGGGGCACCGGCTAGAGGTAGTTGAGGTAATATGTACATATGGTAGAGTTAAAGTGACTATGCATAAATAATTAACAGAGTAGCAGCAGCGTAAAAAGATGGGGTGGGGGTGGGGGGGCAGTGCAAATAGTCCGGGTAGCCATGATTAGCTGTTCAGGAGTCTTATGGCTTGGGAGTAGAAGCTGTTGAGAAGCCTTTTGGACCTAGACTTGGCGCTCCAGTACCGCTTGCCGTGCGATAGCAGAGAGAACAGTCAATGACTAGGGTGGCTGGAGTCTTTGACAATTTTGAGGGCCTTCTTCTGACACCGCCTGGTATAGAGGTCCTGGATGGCAGGAAGCTTGGCCCCAGTGATGTACTGGGCCGTACGCACTACCCTCTGTAGTGCCTTGCGGTCGGAGGCCAAGCAGTTGCCATACCAGGCGGTGATGCAACCAGTCAGGATGCTCTCGATGGTGGAGCTCTAGAACTTTTTGAGGATCTGAGGACCCATGCCAAATCTTTTCAGAGGGGGAATAGGCTTTGTCGTGCCCTCTTCACGACTGTCTTGGTGTGTTTGGACCATCGTTTGGTGATGTGGACACCAAGGAACTTGAAGCTCTCAACCTGTTCCGTCGATGAGAATGGGTGCGTGCTCAGTCCTCTTTTTTTTCCTGTAGTCCACAATCATCTCCTCCAGAGTTAATACTTGATGGAAACACCTTTGGCAGCCATTACAGCTGTGAATTATTTTCATTAAGATTCTACCAACTTTGCACAACTCTTAGGGCAACATATATCCATAGTTTTTGTCAGAATTGCTCAGGCTCAGTAAATTTGGTTGGGGATCATTGATTGACAACGATATTTACAACTTGTCTTTTTTTTATGCCGATTTATGTTAGGACTGAGACTAGACCACTCAGTAACACTCAATATCTATTGGAACACCATTCTGGTGTGTCTTTTGCATAAACATTTGTGTAATTGTCCCAAATAAAAATTGAAATAAATAAAAACCATCCCAGGGTTGACAGAAGACTGAGGTAGGTTTTCCTCTAACTTTTTACCTGGGCTTTGCTCCTTTCGTATGTATTTTGATCCTAACAGTCTCCCCAGACCCTGCCAGTGACAAGCATACCCATAACATTATGCTGCTACCACAATACTTAAAAATTCAAATGGATCAACAACATTGCCTTCACTCGATATTACTGGCCTGTATGACAAAGTGAAAAGAAAGAAGTCTGTGTTAAAAAATCCACTCCAAATCATCCATTCTGTTTGCAACAAGGCTGTTAAGTTTACTTTTTGGCCAAAATGAAAAACTACAGGGTTGTATCAAATCCAATATAACACAACACAGATTGAAACCTTCTCTATTTTCAAATATTGTGATGGCAGCCTCATGTTATGTGTATACTTGTCATCGGCAGGGACTGGGGAGTTTGTCAGGATTACTTTTACTGAAATTAGCAACTTTTTACTTTTAGTAGTAGTTTTTTTATACCAGTAGTTTTACTTTTACTTCTACTAAAGTATCATTTAATTAAAGTAAAAGTACCTCTACTTGAGTAGGATATTTCAGTACTCTTTCCACCACTGGGTAAGAGCAAGGAATATGGTAAGGGGTATGAAGGAGTAGGGTAAGGAGGAGGGTAAGGACTAGGAACAGGATATGGGCTAGGAGTAGGCTAGGGTTTAGGGGTTGTTTTGGCAAAGGTCATCTGTTAATTCTTAAGAGTCTATTGACGCACCCGTGTGTCAATCTAAGTAACATAATAAAAAATTCCCCAGAAAAATCTGTCAGTTTTAAGTTACAGATATTTTTTGCATAGGCTGTGTCTCAATCCACCACATCCGCCTAGGTCGGCCTTCCGCATCTGCAGTGGAAGGTGGCCGAGCAACAGTGGTGCAGCAGAGAGTCTATTGTCCCTCTCAGGGGAGAGACAGCTGATACAGCCAATAAAGTTCACCCATGCTGTCTGCTCCCTGGCCTAGACCCAGCCCTATCTACCAGATTCATAGCCTTTTCACACTACTGAGCCAAACCAACCCGAACCAAGCCAAGCTATGCTGTGCTGTCCTGGTTAAGCAGCCACCATATTTACACTGGAGCTGTGCTGGAAAATACTATGTGAAAATTAAATGGCAGAGCCAGCACAGTACGGTTTGGGTCACCATGATAGTGTGAAAAAAGTATTAGATCAAGAACCAGAGCCAGACCCAGAGTCAAGACCCAGCGCTGCGCTCTGTCTACCCCACATAACCTCACCCCTCTACCCCCTGGCTCCCTCCCCTCCATGCTGGGTTCAGGAATGGCCAGGACCAGCTTTGATCTGTGTCTGGCTGTCACTCAGCGTTAGTCACCCCCAGGAGAGGAAGCAATCCTCGGGCACAGGAGCAAGTCATGAGGGGTCCAACCCTGGAACAAGCAGGCCTCTATGTGTGAAACTAGACATCTTGATGTCTGTGTCCAGACTCTCTCTTGGCCTGCTAACCTCTCGGATGCCATATGTCTCACTGTGATGCTGTCACTGTCAACAAGCCAATCAGCATTCACTTCACAGCTCTATCTCTCTACCCTATGTCTAAATCAGAGAGGAGACACATGGCATATGCACAGATAAAGCATTTTACCATTGGCCCTTTAAACTAATGTGGTGATTTTAGCCTTGAATAAACATGATTTTGTCTTTTTAAATGACTCAGACATGTTTGCTATTTTATAGTATTACAGTATATAGCGTGCAGACTTGACTGTGAGTTCCAACAAAATTAGCTAATTTCCTGTTTCCTTCTAATGACTGCTTGGAGAGAATACTGTTCTTTGCTCCAGGACTTTCCTCACTGCCAAAAATGATATCACCTATCTCCCATTCAATACCTCCTGAGTGGCGCAGTGGTCTAAGGCACTGCTTTGCAGTGCTAACTGTGCCACTAGAGATCCTGGTTCGAATCCAGGCTCTGTCGCAGCCGGCCGCGACCGGGAGACTCATGGACGGCGCACAATTGGCCCAGCGTCGTTCAGGGTAGGGGAGGGAATGGCCGGCAGGGATGTAGCTCAGTTGATAGAGCATGGCGTTTGCAACGCCAGGGTTGTGGGTTCGATTCCCACGGGGGGCCAGTATAAAAAAAAAATAATAATAAAAAAATGTATTCACTAACTGTAAGTCGCTCTGGATAAGAGCGTCTGCTAAATGACTAAAATGTAAAAAATGTAAAATGTAAAACTGTTTGTCTATCAAACATTCTTTTTTTTTCTTTTTTTTTAAGGGGGTAGATCAGCTTAATATTGCAGATAGATTGTAACTTCCATCAATGTAATTGTCTGCATCACTTCCAATCCCCCATGTTTATATATATATATATATATATATATATATATATATACACATACACACATATATATACACATATATATACACATATACACACATACATACACACATACAGTGGGGAAAAAAAAGTATTTAGTCAGCCACCAATTGTGCAAGTTCTCCCACTTAAAAAGATGAGAGAGGCCTGTAATTTTCATCATAGGTACACGTCAACTATGACAGACAAAATGAGAAAAAGAATCCAGAAAATCACATTGTAGGAATTTCTATGAATTTATTTGCAAATTATGGTGGAAAATAAGTATTTGGTCAATAACAAAGGTTTCTCAATACTTTGTTATATACCCTTTGTTGGCAATGACACAGGTCAAACGTTTTCTGTAAGTCTTCACAAGGTTTTCACACACTGTTAATGGTATTTTGGCCCATTCTGTCACGCCCTGGCTCTGGGGACTCTTAAATGTTGAGCCAGGGTGTGGATTTTCATTGTTTAGTTTTCTATGTTTTTGTTCTAGATCGTGTTGATCTATGTTGGCCAGGGTGGTTCCCAATCAATGACAGCTGTAGCTCGTTGTCTCTGATTGGGGACCATTCTTAGGCAGCCTGTTGGCACCAGTTAGTTTGTGGGATCTTGTTCCGTAAAGGTTTGTGTTGTTGTAACCTCAGGACTTCACGTATCGTTCGTTTTGTTGTTTTGTTCGTGTGTTGTGTACAAAATAAAATGTACGCTTATCACGCTGCGCCTTGGTTCCATGAGTCATCAGTCAACGTTCGTGACACATTCCTCCATGCAGATCTCCTCTAGAGCAGTGATGTTTTGGGGCTGTCGCTGGGCAACACGGACTTTCAACTCCCTCCAAAGATTTTCTATGGGGTTGAGATCTGGAGACTGGCTAGGCCACTCCAGGACCTTGAAATGCTTCTTACGAAGCCACTCCTTCGTTGCCCGGGCGGTGTGTTTGGGATCATTGTCATGCTGAAAGACCCAGCCACGTTTCATCTTCAATGCCCTTGCTGATGGAAGGAGGTTTTCACTCAAAATCTCACGATACATGGCCCCATTCATTCTTTCCTTTACACGGATCAGTCGTCCTGGTCCCTTTGCAGAAAAACAGCCCCAAAGCATGATGTTTCCACCCCCATGCTTCACAGTAGGTATGGTGTTCTTTGGATGCAACTCAGCATTCTTTGTCCTCCAAACACGACGAGTTGAGTTTTTAACAAAAAGTTATATTTTGGTTTCATCTGACCATATGACATTCTCCCAATCCTCATCTGGATCATCCAAATGCACTCTAGCAAACTTCAGACGGGCCTGGACATGTACTGGCTTAAGCAGGGTGACACGTCTTGCACTGCAGGATTTGAGTCCCTGGCGGCGTAGTGTGTTACTGATGGTAGGCTTTGTTACTTTGGTCCCAGCTCTCTGCCGGTCATTCACTAGGTCCCCCCGTGTGGTTCCTGGATTTTTGCTCACCGTTCTTGTGATCATTTTGACCCCACGGGGTGAGAACTTGCGTGGAGCACCAGATCGAGGGAGATTATCAGTGGTCTTGTATGTCTTCCATTTCCTAATAATTGCTCCCACAGTTGATTTCTTCAAACCAAGCTGCTTACCTATTGCAGATTCAGTCTTCCCAGCCTGGTGCAGGTCTACAATTTTGTTTCTGGTGTCCTTTGACAGCTCTTTGGTCTTGGCCATAGTGGAGTTTGGAGTGTGACTGTTTGAGGTTGTGGACAGGTGTCTTTTATACTGATAACAAGTTCAAACAGGTGCCATTAATACAGGTAACGAGTGGAGGACAGAGGAGCCTCTTAAAGAAGAAGTTACAGGTCTGTGAGAGCCAGAAATCTTGCTTGTTTGTAGGTGACCAAATACTTATTTTCCACCATAATTTGCAAATAAAGTCATTAAAAATCATACAATGTGATTTTTTCTCAATTTGTCTGTCATAGTTGACGTGTACCTATGATGAAAATTACAGGCCTCTCTCATCTTTTTAAGTGGGAGAACTTGCACAATTGGTGGCTGACTAAATACTTTTTTTCCCCACTGTACACATACACATCCTTTAAAAAAAATATATTCCCCTTTATTACTTTCCAACCCCACCACCCTTTCCCTACTTGGAGTAAACTAGTGAACAACAATGCTTAGGCCTCTACTTCCAGCTTATACTTACTATATACATTTTATGGACATAGTCAATTTTACAATAATTATATTTTTGTATGTTTTTTCTCCTGAACTTCTTCTACTCTCAACCTCTCCGATCATTTTCATGATGTCCATCCGCTTTGCTTCTATATGTGTCACGTTCGTTTAATGACGGGTCAGACCAAGGTGCAGCGTGATATGTGTACATGTTTATTAACGTAATAAACAACATGACAAAACAACAAAGGAAACGAAACGTGAAGTCAAAGGTAGTACAGAACAACAAACCTTACACAGAACAAGATCCCACAACTAGACAGTGCCAATAGGCTGCCTAAGTATGGTCCCCAATCAGAGACAACGAGCGACAGCTGCCTCTGATTGGGAACCTCACCGGCCAACATAGATCCACACATACTATACTAGATCGACAACATATAAGTGTCCCCTGAATCAGGGCGTGACAGTACCCCCCCCCCCCCCCCCCCCCCCAAAGGTGCGGACTCCGACCGCACAACATAAACATAACAGGGTAGGGGCCGGGTGGGCATTCCGCCTCGGAGGCGGATCCGGCTTGGTGCGTGACGACCTCTCACTCTCCGCCTCCCTGTTGCGCCCCTGGTCTGGTCTAGACCTCGGCGCGTTGCTTCCCCTCTCCTTCCTCCCACGATACGCCAGGCCCTGTCTGGACCCTGGTGTGGGAGACCCCGAACCTGGAGAGGGGCTGACGTCATGGTCTGGACTGGAGCCACTGACCGGAGCCAGACTAGGCACCGGTGGAGCGGACTACTTTGGCTCCGGAGTGGAGCCGCTGACCGGAGCTGGATCAGGCACCGGTGGAGCGGACTGCTCTGGCTCCGGAGTGGAGCCGCTGACCGGAGCTGGATCAGGCAATGGTGGAGCGGACTGCTCTGGCTCCGGAGTGGATCGGCTGACTGGAACTGGATCAGGCACCGATGGAGCGGACTGCTCTGGCTCCGGAGTGGAGCAGCTGAACGGGCACGGGCCGTGCCGGACTGGACAAACGCACCACTGGTCTGATGCGAGGAGCAGGCACGGGCCGGACCAGACTAGGAACACGCACCACTGGGTTGGTGCGAGGGGCAGGAACGGGCCGGGCCGGACTGGCGACGCGCACCACTGGCTTGGTGCGAGGAGCAGGAACGGGCCGGGCCGGACTGGCGACGCGCACCACTGGCTTGATGCGAGGAGCAGGAACGGGCCTGGCCGGACTGTAGACGCGCACCACTGTCTTGGTGCGAGGAGCAGGAACGGGCCGGAATGGCGACGCGCACCACTGGCTTGGTGCGAGGAGCAGGAACAGGCCGGACCGGACTGGCGACGCGCACCACTGGCTTGGTGCGAGGAGCAGGAACAGGCTGGGCCGCGCTGGCGACGCGCACCACTGGCTTGGTGTGAGGAGCAGGAACAGGCTGGGCTGGCGACGCGCACCACTGGCTTGGTGCGAGGAGCAGGAACAGGCCGGGCTGGCGACGCGCACCACTGGCTTGGTGCGAGGAGCAGGAACAGGCCGGGCCGGCCACGCGCACCACTGGCTTGGTGCGAGGTGCAGGAACAGGCCTGGCCGGGCTGGCGACGCGCACCACTGGCTTGGTGCGAGGAGCAGGAACAGGCCGGGCTGGCGACACGCACCACAGGTTTGGTGCGAGGGGCAGGAACGGGCCGGGCTGTACTGGGATCACGCACCACTGGCTTGGTGCGGGGAGCAGGTACGGGCCGGGCCGGACTGGGAACACGCACCACTGGCTTGGTGCGGGGAGCAGGAATGGGCCGGGCCGGACTGGGGACACGCACCACTTGCTTGGTGCGAGGAGCAGGACTGGGTTCCTTTATTAACCCCCGCTCCTTCTGCTGCCTAACCAGCTCCTCTCGCCGTGCCTCTACTTTTTCCTTCTCCCTTTTAGCCTCCTGTAGCGCCTCCCTCTGACCGAATAACTCCTGCTCCCTCTGAGCCAACAGCCCCCGTAACGTGGTGGCCTACTCTCCTAACCTGCAGATCTGCCCTTTAACGGCCTCCTGCTGCCTCGTCGTCCACACCGTGTGCCCCCCCAATTTTTTTTATTGGGGTTGCCTCTCGGGTCTCCTCTCCTACCTGGGCATCCTCCTTCATCGCCTTCCGATAACGGACGGCCTCCTCCTCCATAATTCTCCCCCAGCCGAGGAGGACATCTACTAATGTAACCTCCTGTTGAGTCCCAGGCGTTTGCTCCTTCTCGGCACGCTGCTTGGTCCTCGTTTGGTGGGATCTTCTGTCACGTTCGTTGAATGACGGGTCAGACCAAGGCGCAGCGTGATATGCATACATGTTTATTTTAACTGTTAAACACACGACAAAACAACAAAGGAAACGAAACGTGAAGTCCTAATGTAGACACACAACTAACCTTACATGGAACAAGATCCCACAACTAGACAGTGCCAATAGGCTGCCTAAGTATGGTCCCCAATCAGAGACAACGAGCGACAGCTGCCTCTGATTGGGAACCACACCGGCCAACATAGATCCACACATACTAGATCGACAACATAGACAAAGCACAACAAGGAATATACACACCCTGACTCAACATATAAGCGTCCCCTGAGTCAGGGCGTGACAATATGCCATATCTTTCTAACTGTGCTCTTTCACTAAAGCTCCCAACCTACAACCTATATACTTATTATGGACACAGTATGCTTACATTATTAGTTATCTTGTTATTATTTGTTGTTAGTTGTTATTAGTCCCATCCTTCAACTCCATTCAACACCACCCCATCTATCTCTTAACACCATCCATATAGGATTTCTATTTGCCATATATTTTTCAACTGTACTATTCTCATTGTTTCTACAGATAGTAAATTGAAAATAAAGATTTTTGCTAAAAGTATTATTATATTATTGATCGATTGACTATGACTTTTCAGATCACCCAGTAATGCTATCTGCAAGGTTAGCTCCAGGTCAATATTGCAATCCTTTAGCCATTCCTGGACCTGTGTCCAAAAACAAGCTACAAATGGACAGTACCAAAACAAATGATCTGTCGATCTTAGGTCTGAGGGACATCTTACTAATGTGTGAGCAGTGTGGTGGGGAGTCTGTGTTGACTTGGTGTGTGTTAAAGGCTCATACCTTTATTAGGTGCTGTTGAAGAGGGGAGTCAGACGGACAAACGCACGCACGCACGCACACACACACGTGCACACATACACACACACTGTCATCTGATAAGGCTAGCCCTCTCTTCCCAATGTGTCAGGGTAAAGTCCATTAATTTCAGAAACACTCCTGGAGACTGCAACTTGACTGGTGTTCCGTTTACAAGCCAACAGGAAGGGTTAACAGCCTGTGTCTGCTACATACAATGTATTACCTGACAAAAGAAAAGTGTATATTTCATATACAGACTCAGAGAGCTAAGGTCCATCTATCAAATAGGTATTATGGCTGGAGTCATAAAAATACACAAAAGTTTTAGAACACCTACTCATTGAAGGGTTTTTCTTAATTTTTACTATTTTCTACATTGTAGAATAATAGTGAAGACATCAAAACTATTAAATAACACATATGGAATCATGTAGTAACTAAAAAAGCATTAAACAAATCTAAATATATTTTATATGTCTTTCCTTAATGCGTTTGAGACAATCAGTTGTGTTGTGACAAGGTAGGTGGGTATACAGAAGATAGCCCTATTATGGCAAGAACAGCTCAAATATGCAAAAAGAAAGACAGTCTATCATTACTTTAAGTCATGAAGGTCAGTCAATCCGGAACATTTCAAGAACTTTCAAAGTTTCTTCAAGTGAAGTCGCAAAAACCATCAAGCGCTATGATGAAACTGTCTCTCATGAGGACCGCCACAGGAATGGAAGACCAAGAATTATCTCTGTTGCAGAAGATAAGTTCATAAGATTTACCAGCCTCAGAAATTGCAGCCCAAATAAATGCTTCACACATCTCAACATCAACTGTTCAGAGGAGACTGTGTGAATCAGGCCTTCATGGTCGAATTGCTGCAAAGAAACCACTACTAGAGGACACCAATAAGAAGAAGAGACTTGCTTGGAACAAGAAACACGAGCAATGGACATTAGACCGGTGGAAATCTGTCCTTTGGTCTGGAGTCCAAATTGGAGATTTTTGGTTCCAACCGCCGTGTCTTTGTGGCACGCAGTGTGGGTGAACGGATAATCTCTGCATGTGTATTTACCACCGTAAAGTATGGAGGAGGAGTTGTTATGGTGTGGGGGTGCTTTGGTGGTGACACTGTCTGTGATTTATTTAGAATTCAAGGCACACTTAACCAGCATGGCTACCACAGCATTCTGCAGCGATACGCCATCCCATCTGGGTTGGGCTTAGTGGGACTATCATTTGTTTTTCTACAGGACAATGACCCAGGACAATGACCCAACACACCTCCAGGCTGTGTAAGGGCTATTTTACCAAGAAGGAGAGTGATGGAGTGCTGCATCAGATTACCTGGTCTCCACAATCCTCCGACCTCAACCAAATTGAGATAGTTTGTGATGAGTCTGACTGCAGAGTGAAGGAAAAGCAGCCAACAAGTGCTCAGCATATGTGGGAACTCCTTCAAGACTGTTGGAAAAGCATTCCAGGTGAAGCTGGTTGAGAAAATGCCAAGAGTGTGCAAAGTTGTCGTCAAGGCAAAGGGTGGCTACTTTCTCAAATATAACATTTTTATTTTTTTTATTAACACTTTTTTGGTTACTACATTATTCCATATGTGTTATTTCATAGTTTTGATGTCTTCACTATTATTCTACAATGTAGAAAATAGTAAAAATAAAGAAAAACCCTTGAATGAGTAGGTGTGTCCACATTTTTTCACTGGTACTGTATGTATTCACACCCCTGAGTCAATACTTTATAGAAGCACCTCTGGCGGCGATTACACCTTTGAGTCGTCTAGGGTATGTCTGTATCAGGTTTGCACATCTGGATTTGGGGATTTTCTCCCATTCTTCCTTGCAGATTTTCTCAAGCTCTGTTAAGTTAGATGGGGTGCGGCGGTGAACACCAATCTTGAAGTCTTTCCACAGATTTTCAAAGGGATTCAAGTTTGGGCTTCGGATGGGCCATTCAGGACTTTCACATTCTTGTTCTGAAGCCATTCCAGCATTGCTTTGGCTGTATGCTTGGGGTCATTGTCCTGTTGGAACGTAAAGCTTCACCCCAGTCTAAGTTTGCTTGCACTCTGAATCATGCTTTCATAAAGGATCTGCCTGTATTTGGTTCCATTCATTGTTCCCTCTACCTTACCAGTCTCCCAGTCCCTGCCACTGAAAAGCATCCCAATAGCATGATGCTGCCACCACCATGCTTCACCGTAGGGATGGTGTTAGAAGAACTGTGACTGGTTTTCTCCAGACATAGTGCTTTGCATTCAGACCATAGAATCATTTGCCTTATGCTCTCAAAGTCTTTCACGTGCCTTTTTGCAAACTCCAGGTGTGCTGTCATGTGCCTTTTTCTCAGGAGTGGCTTCCGTCTGGCCAATCTCCCATAAAGCCCAGATTGGTGAAGTGCTGTAGAGACTGTTGTCCTTCTGATAGGTTCTGCCATCTCAGCCAAGGAACTCTGTAGTTCTGTCAGAGTGGTCAATGGGTTCTTGGTCACCTCCCTGACCAAAGTCCTTCTTGCCCGGTTGCTCAGTTTGGTCGGACAACAAGCTTTAGACATATTTTTTCCATTTCCCATTGATGGAAACCACTGTGCTCTTGGAAACTTTCAACACTCTAGAAACTGTCTTATACCCTTCCCCAGATACACTATATATACACAGAAGTATGTGGACACCCTTTCAAATTAGTGGATTCGGCTATTTCAGATACACCCGTTGCTGACAGGTATATAAAATCTAGCACACACACATGCAATCTCCATCGACAAACATTGGCAGTAGAATGGCCTTACTGAAGAGCTCAGTGAATTTCAATGTGGTACCGTCATAGGATGCCACCTTACCAACAAGTCAGTTGGTCAAATTTATGCCCTGATAGAGCTGGCTCAGCCGCGAAGTGGTAGGCCACACAAGCTCACAGAATGGGGCCGCACACATGCCTAAGGTCACCATGCGCAATGCCAAGCGTCGGCTGGAGTGGTGTAAAGCTCGCCGCCATTGGACTCTGGAGCAGTGGAAACTCGTTCTCCGGAGTGATGAATCACGCTTCACCATCTGGCAGTCCGACAGACGAATCTGGGTTTGGCGGATGCCAGGAGAACACTACCTGCCCCAATGCATAGTGCCAAATATAAAGTTTGGTGGAGGAGGAATAATGGTCTGGGGCTGTTTTTCATAGTTCGGGCTAGGCCCCTTAGTTCCAATGAAGGGACATTTTAACGCTATAGCATACAATGACATTCTAGACGATTCTGTGCTTCCAACTTTGTGGCAGCAGTTTGGGGAAGGCCCTTTCCTATTTCAGCATGACAATGCCGCTGTACATAAAGTGAGGTTTGTTGAGATTGGTGTGGAATAACTTGACTGGCATGCACAGAGTCCTGACCTCAACCCCATCGAACACCTTTGGGATGAATTAGAACGCCGACAGCAAGCCAGGCCTAATCGCCCAACATTAGCACCCGACCTCACTAATGCTAGTGGCTGAATGGAAGCAAGTCCCCACAGCAATATTCCAACATCTAGTGGACAGCCTTCCCAGAAGAGTGGAGGCTGTTATAGCAGCAAAGGGGGGACCAACTCCATATTAATGCCCATAATGAGATGTTCGACAAGCAGGTGTCTACATACTTTTGGTAATGTAGTGTATGTGCCTCATCACAATTCTATCTCGGAGATCTAAGGACAGTTCCTTGGACTTCATGGTGTTGTTTTGGCTCTGACATGCACCGTCAACTGTGGGACCTTATAAAAACAGGTGTGTTTCTTTCTAAATCATGTCCAATCAATTGGCCACAGGTGGACTCCAATTAAATTTTTTAAAAACATTTTAGTCATTTAGCAGATGCTCTTATCCAGATAGTGAGTACATACATTTTTCATATTGGCCCCCCGTGGGAATTGAACCCACAACCCTGGCGTTGCAAGCGCCATGCTCTACCAACAGAGCTACAGGAGAATTCCAATCAAGTTGTAGTGACATCTTAAGGATGATCAAAGGAAATTGGATGCACCTGAGCTAGATTTTGAGTGTCATAGCAAAGGTGTGTGAATACTTAAATAAATGAGATATTTCTGTAATTCGTTTTCAAAAAAATTGTTAACAATTCTAAAAACAGATTTTCACTTAGTCATTATTGGGTATTTTTTGTAGATGGGGATTTTGTAAAAATATTTCATCTATTTTGAATTCGGCTGTAACACAACAAAATGTGTATGAATACTTTCTGAAGGCACTGGTAGGGGTAAAGTGACTAGGCAACAGGATAGATAATAGACAGTAGCAGCAGCGTATGTGGTGAGTGTGTGTGGCATCAGTATGCATGTGTGCGCGCGTTTTGTGTGAGTGGGCTTATGTAGCGTGTGTATTGGGGTGACATTTTAGTCATTTAGTAGACGCTCTTATCCAGAGTGACTTACAATTAGTGAGTGCATACATTTTTCATACTGGCCCCCCGTGGGAAACGAACCCACAACCAGTGACGCTCTTGGGCACGGGGACTATGGTCGTCTGCTTGAAACAAATTGGTATTACAGACTGGGTCTGGGATAGGTTGAAAATGTCAGTGAAGACACTTGCCAGCTGATCAGTGCATGCTCTGAGTACGCATCCTGAAATTCAATCTGGCCCCACAGCCTTGCGAATGTTAAACTGTTTAAAGGTCTTACTAACATCGGCTAAGGAGAGCGAGATCACACAGTCGGCCGGAACAGCTGGTGCTCCCATGCATGGTTCAATGTTGCTTGCCTCTTCTGGTAGGCTTGCATTGCTGGGCAGCGCGAGGCTGGGTTTCTCTTTATAATCCGTGATAGTTTGCAAGGCCTGCCACATCCTTCGAGCATCAGAGCCGGCATAGTAGGATTTGATCTAAGTCCTGTATTGAGGCTTTGCCTGTTTGATGGCTCATCAGAGGCCGTATCAGGATTTCTTATAAGCATCCGGATTAGAGTCCCGCTCCTTGAAAGCGGCAGCTCTAGCCTTTAGCTCAGTGTGCATGTTGCCTTCAATCAATGGCTTCTAGTTGGGGTTTGTACGTACGGTCGCTGTGATGACAACAACGTTGACGCACTTATTAATTAAGCCTGTGACTGATGTGGTAAACTCCTCAATGTTATCGGATGAATCCCTGAACATATTCCAGTCTGTGCTAGTGAAACAGTCTTGTAGCTTAGCATCCGCTTCATCGGACCACTTCTGTATTGAGCGCGTCACTGGTACCTCCTTTTTTGAGGTTTGCTTGTAAGCAGGAAGCAAGAGGATAGAGTTATGGTCTGATTTACTAAAGGGAGGGTGAGGGAGGGCCTTGTATGTGTTTCTGTGTGTCAAGTAAAAGTGATCTAGAGTTTTGTCGCCTCTAGTTGTACAGGTGACATGCTGGTCAAAATTAGATAAAACGGATTTCAGTTTCCCTGTATTAAGATAACTGGCCACAAGAAATGCCGCCTCTGGATGTGCATTTTCTTGTTTGCTTATGGCCCTATACAGCTCATTGAGTGTGGTCTCCTGAGTGGCGCAGTGGTCTAAGGCACTGCATCGCAGTGCTAACTGTGCTACTAGAGATCCTGGTTCGAATCCAGGCTCTGTCGCAGCCGGCCGCGACCGGGAGACTCATGGGCGGCGCACAATTCGTCCAGGGTAGGGGAGGGAATGGCCGGCAGGGATGTAGCTCAGTTGATAGAGCATGGCGTTTGCAACGCCAGGGTTGTGGGTTCGATTCCCACGTGGGGCCAGTATTAAAAAAATATATATATATGTATTCACTAACTGTAAGTCGCTCTGGATAAGAGCGTCTGCTAAATGACAAATGTAATGTATGTCTTAGTGCCAGCATTGGTTTGTGGTGGTAAATAGACAGCTATGAAAAATATAGAAGAAAACTCTCTTGGTAAATAGTATGGTCTGCAGCTTATCATGAGGTATTCTAACTCAAGCAAGCAAAAACTCAAGACTTCTATAACATTAGAGATTGCGCACCAGTTGTTGTTAACAAAGAGACACACCCCTCCTCCCTTCATCTTACCTGAGTCTGCCGTCCGGTATTCACGATGCATAAAAAAAAAAACATTTAGATGTACAGTTGAAGTCGGAAGTTAACATACACTTAGGTTGGAGTCATTAAAACTTGTTTTTCAACCACTCCACAAATTTCTTGTTAACAAACTATAGTTTTGGCAAGTCGGTTAGGACATGTACTTTGTGCATGACACAAGTAATTTTACCAACAATTGTTTACAGACAGATAATTTCACTTATAATTCACTGTATCACAATTCCAGTGGGTCAGAAGTTTACATACACTACGTTGACTGTGCCTTTAAACAGCTTAGAAAATTACAGAAAATGATGTCATGGCTTTAGAAGCTTCTGATAGGCTAATTGACATCATTTGAGTCAATTGGAGGTGTACCTGTGGATGTATTTCAAGGCCTAACTTCAAACTCAGTGCCTCTTTGCTTGACATCATGGGAAAATCAAAAGAAATCAGCCAAGACCTCAGAAAAATAATTGTAGACCTCCACAAATCTGGTTCATCCTTGGGAGCAATTTCCAAATGCCTGAAGGTACCACGTTCATCTGTACAAACAATACTATGCAAGTATAAACACCATGAATCCACACAGCCGTCATACCACTCAGGAAGGAGATGCGTTCTGTCTCCTAGAGATTAACGTACTTTGGTGCGAAAAGTGCAAATCAATCCCAGAACAACATCAAAGGACCTTGTGAAGATGCTGGAGGAAACAAGTACAAAAGTATCTATATCCACAGTAAAACGAGTCCTATATCGACATAACCTGAAAGGCCGCTCAGCAAGGAAAAAGCCACCGCTCCAAAACCGCCATAAAAAAAGCCAGACTACGGTTCGCAACTGCACATGGGGACAAAGATTGTACTTTTTGGAGAAATGTCCTCTGGTCTGATGAAACAAAAATAGAACTGTTTGGCCATAATGACCATTGTTATGTTTGGAGGAAAAAGGGGGTGCGCTTGCAAGCCGAAGAACACCATCCCAACTGTGAAGCACGGGGGTGGCAGCATCATGCTGTGGGGATGCTTTGCTGCAGGAGGGACTGGTGCACTTCACAAAATAGATGGGATCATGACGAAGGAAAATTATGTGGATATATTGAAGAAACATCTCAAGACATCAGTCAGGAAGTTAAAGCTTGGTCGCAAATGGGTCTTCCAAATGGACAATGACCCCAAGCATACTTCCAAAGTTATGGCTTAAGGACAACAAAGTCAAGGTATTGGAGTGGCCATCACAAAGCCCTGACCTCAATCCTATAGAACATTTGTGGGCAGAACTGAAAAAGCGTGTGCGAGCAAGGAGGCCTACAAACCTGACTCAGTTACACCAGCTCTGTCAGGAGGAATGGGCCAAAATTCACCCAACTTATTGTGGGAAGCTTGTGGAAGGCTACCCGAAACGTTTGACCCAAGTTAAACAATTTAAAGGCAATGCCACCAAATACTAATTGACTGTATGTAAACTTCTGACCCACTGGGAATGTGATGAAAGTAATAAAAACTTAAATAAATCATTCTCTCTACTATTATTCTGACATTTTTTTTTAAATAAAGTGGTGATCCTAACTGACCTAAGACAGGGAATTTTTACTAGGATTATATGTCAGGAATTGTGAAAAACTGAGTTTAAATGTATTTGGCTAAGGTGTATGTAAACTTCCGACTTCAACTGTATATTATCCATGACCTCGTTCAGCCAAGACTGAGAAACATAGACTATTATAGTTTTTCAGGTCCCGTTGATAGTCTTGAATGGAGCTCATCCAGTTTGTTCTCCAGTGACTGCACGTATGCCAATACAACAGAGGGCAATGGCGGTCTATTTGCATCCCAACATAGTCTTGTCAGGATGCCGCCTCGCCTGCCTCTCTTTCGCCGCCACTTCCTCTTTCAAGTCCCGGGGATTAGGGCATGGTTCGGAGTAAGCGGAGCGTCCAGAGCTGCCGACTCGTTGAAGTAGAAATGGTCATCCAAATCAAGGTTATTGTTCTCTGTTCTGATGTCCAGAAGCTGTTTTCGGTCATAGGAAGTGATGGCGGAGACATTATTTACCAAAAAGTTAAGATCAGTGTAAAAAAACACTAAGTAGCAGAATTGTTCATGAGCCGATAAGACGGCTACTATCCACTGCAGTGCCATCTTTTTCTCCTCACATATACGCACGCATGCATGCACCCACAACACACACACACAGCCTCTCTAACCAGGCCGACCACAAGTGTCTAGACATATTCACCACATTTCCTTACCTGTGTGTTTCTGAGTGAGTTTCTTTAGAGAACATAGCCAATGAAAACGCACCGACTCCCAGGTTAACAGATGGGGGAGAGGATGAGAGAGGGGAGTAAAGGAGGAAGAAGAGGTTTTATTAATGAATTGAGTCTGTGAAATATTGTCAGTATCTGGAAGAAAGAGCAACAGTGACATGAGAGTGACTGATAGTTTTAGACGATAGACTGATCTAATACTCAGACTGCAGCCAACCTGAGTATCTTTATGTCTGTAATAGGCAGGGGCGCAACTTTCACAGGGACGACATTCTGAAATTGCGTATTTGTCCCTCCCAGTTTTATCATTGGAATGTGATACAAAACGAGGCAACAGTGTGCTTTAGGACCATGCGGACGCCTCCGAGTGGTGGGGTAGGCTGTTTGGAGTGTTTATCCGACTGGATTAAAAAAATATATATATATATATATATATACAGTGGGGGAAAAAAGTATTTAGTCAGCCACCAATTGTGCAAGTTCTCCCACTTAAAAAGATGAGAGAGGCCTGTAATTTTCACCATAGGTACACGTCAACTATGACAGACAAATTGAGGGCAAAAAATCCTGAAAATCACATTGTAGGATTTTTTATGATTTTATTAGCAAATTATGGTGGAAAATAAGTATTTGGTCACCTACAAACAAGCAAGATTTCTGGCTCTCACAGACCTGTACCTTCTTCTTTAAGAGGCTCCTCTGTCCTCCACTCGTTACCTGTATTAATGGCACCTGTTTGAACTTGTTATCAGTATAAAAGACACCTGTCCACAACCTCAAACAGTCACACTCCAAACTCAACTATGGCCAAGACCAAAGAGCTGTCAAAGGACACCAGAAACAAAATTGTAGACCTGCACCAGGCTGGGAAGACTGAATCTGCAATAGGTAAGCAGCTTGGTTTGAAGAAATCAACTGTGGGAGCAATTATTAGGAAATGGAAGACATACAAGACCACTGATAATCTCCCTCGATCTGGGGCTCCACGCAAGATCTCACCCCGTGGGGTCAAAATGATCACAAGAACGGTGAGCAAAAATCCCAGAACCACACGGGGGGACCTAGTGGATGACCTGCAGAGAGCTGGGACCAAAGTAACAAAGCCTACCATCAGTAACACACTACGCCGCCAGGGACTCAAATCCTGCAGTGCGAGACGTGTCCCCCTGCTTAAGCCAGTACATGTCCAGGCCCGTCTGAAGTTTGCTAGAGTGCATTTGGATGATCCAGAAGAGGATTGGGAGAATGTCATATGGTCAGATGAAACCAAAATATAACCTTTTGGTAAAAACTCAACTCGTCGTGTTTGGAGGACAAAGAATGCTGAGTTGCATCCAAAGAACACCATACCTACTGTGAATCATGGGGGTGGAAACATCATGCTTTGGGGCTGTTTTTCTGCAAAGAGACCAGGACGACTGATCCGTGTAAAGGAAAGAATGAATGGGGCCATGTATCGTGAGATTTTGAGTGAAAACCTCCTTCCATCAGCAAGGGCATTGAAGATGAAACGTGGCTGGGTCTTTCAGCATGACAATGATCCCAAACACACCGCCCGGGCAACGAAGGAGTGGCTTCGTAAGAAGCATTTCAAGGTCCTGGAGTGGCCTAGCCAGTCTCCAGATCTCAACCCAATAGAAAATCTTTGGAGTGAGTTGAAAATCTGTGTTGCCCAGCGACAGCCCCAAAACATCACTGCTCTAGAGGAGATCTGCATGGAGGAATGGGCCAAAATACCAGCAACAGTGTGTGAAAACCTTGTGAAGACTTACAGAAAACGTTTGACCTGTGTCATTGCCAACAAAGGGTATATAACAAAGTATTGAGAAACTTTTGTTATTGACCAAATACTTATTTTCCACCATCATTTGCAAATAAATTCATTAAAAATCCTACAATGTGATTTTCTGGAAAAAAAATTCTCATTTTGTCTGTCATAGTTGACGTGTACCTATGATGAAAATTACAGGCCTCTCTCATATTTTTAAGTGGGAGAACTTGCACAATTGGTGGCTGACTAAATAATTATTTTTCCCCACTGTACTTTATTAAATGTACAACACGAACCAAAACAACAAAACAAACGATACGTGAAGTCCTGGGTTGAACACAAACCTTCCGGAACAAGATCCCACAAAATAACAGTGCTAAACAGGCTGCATAAGTATGGTCCCCAATCAGAGACAACAAGCTACAGCTGCCTCTGATTGGGAACCACCCTGGCCAACATAGATACAGTGAGGGAAAAAAGTATTTGATCCCCTGCTGATTTTGTACGTTTGCCCACTGACAAAGACATGAGCAGTCTATAATTTTAATGGTAGGTTTATTTGAGCAGTGAGAGACAGAATAACAACAAAAAAATCCAGAAAAACGCATGTCAAAAATGTTATAAATTGATTTGCATTTTAATGAGGTAAATAAGTATTTGACCCCTCTGCAAAACATTACTTAGTCCTTGGTGGCAAAACCCTTGTTGGCAATCACAGAGGTCAGACGTTTCTTGTAGTTGGCCACCGTGTTTGCACACATCTCAGGAGGGATTTTGTCCCACTCCTCTTTGCAGATCTTCTCCAAGTCATTAAGGTTTCGAGGCTGACGTTTGGCAACTCGAACCTTCAGCTCCCTCCACAGATTTTCTATGGGATTAAGGTCTGGAGACTGGCTAGGCCACTCCAGGACCTTAATGTGCTTCTTCTTGAGCCACTCCTTTGTTGCCTTGGCCGTGTATTTTGGGTCATTGTCATGCTTGGAATACCCATCCGCGACCATTTTCAATGCCCAGGCTGAGGGAAGGAGGTTCTCACCCAAGATTTGACGGTACATGGCCCTGTCCATTGTCCCTTTGATGCAGTGAAGTTGTCCTGTCCCCTTAACAGAAAAACACCCCCAAAGCATAATGTTTCCACCTCCATGTTTGACGGTGGGGATGGTGTTCTTGGGGTCATAGGCAGCATTCTTCCTCCTCCAAACACGGCGAGTTGAGTTGATGCCAAAGAGCTCAATTTTGGTCTCATCTGACCATAACACCTCTGAATCATTCAGATGTTCATTGGCAAACTTCAGAGGGGCCTGTATATGTGCTTTCTTGAGCAGGGGTACCTTGCGGGCGCTGCAGGATTTCAGTCCTTCACGGCGTAGTGTGTTGCCAATTGTTTTCTTGGTGACTATGGTCCCAGCTGCCTTGAGATCATTGACAAGATCCTCCCGTGTAGTTCTGGGCTGATTCCTCACCATTCTCATGATCATTGCAACTCCACGAGGTGAGATCTTGCATGGAGCCCCAGGCCGAGGGAGATTGACAGTTCTTTTGTGTTTCTTCCATTTGCAAATAATCGCACCAACTGTTGTCACCTTCTCACGAAGCTGCTTGGCGATGTTCTTGTAGCCCATTCCAGCCTTGTGTAGGTCTACAATCTTGTCCCTGACATCCTTGGAGAGCTCTTTGGTCTTGGCCATGGTGGAGAGTTTGGAATCTGATTGATTGTTTGCTTCTGTGGACAGGTGTCTTTTCTACAGGTAACAAGCTGAGATTTGGAGCTCTCCCTTTAAGAGTGTGCTCCAAATCTCAGCTCGTTACCTGTATAAAAGACACCTGGCAGCCAGAAATCTTTCTAATTGAGAGGGGGTCAAATACTTATTTCCCTCATTAAAATGCAAATCATTTTATAACATTTTTGACATGCGTTTTTCTGGATTTTTTTGTTGTTATTCTGTCTCTCACTGTTCAAATAAACCTACCATTAAAATTATAGACTGATCATTTCTTTGTCAGTGCGCAAACGTACAAAATCAGCAGGGGATCAAATACTTATTTTCCTCACTGTATACACGAACTAGCACACAAACCTAGAAAACTAAACAATAGAAAATCCACACCCTGGCTCAACATTTAATAGTCCCCAGAGCCAGGGCGTGACACTCATCTTTTTAAGTGGGAGAACTTGCACAATTGGTGGCTGACTAAATACTTTTTTTCCCCACTGTATGTTATGTCCCCCCCCCCCCCACTTCTAAAACCAAAGTTGCGCCCCTGGTAATAGGTACACCATATAATCCACTAAACGGATTATGTCAGCAGAGTGGAGGAGAGGTGGTACAGTGTCCATATTAGGACAGCCTGACTCTGAGTCACTGTACTGGTGTAGTCACAAGTGCTTAGTGTGGTATCCAGTCATTCATTTACTAAATTAATCAACCTCCACAGAGGGAGTCCTCCTGTCCTGGGTCTTTTGTTGATGCCTCCCCTCTGTTTTATGAATGGAGTTAATAATGGACAGGAAACTCATTCAGCTCATTAGTCTGAAACCATAAAGTCGTTAACAATATGTTGATGTTATTGTTAATGTTGATCTGCATTCCTGTGAGATTGACCAAAGCTGTTCTAAGGAGGCGAGTGTAGTGGAGGCCGGGTTGAGGTAAGGGCCAATGGCTGGTTCCCATGGCAACCCATTGCTCAGTGTCTATACAGTGTCTCGTATAGGCCTCCTGAAACTCAGCATGGACAACCTCTTTACAGGACATTATTGGTTTAGGATGATGACTAACAATCTTCTGACTCTGCTTCAGGATAATATTGGATGCTAATACAGTATATTTAAAATGATGGGCTGTTAATGTAAAGTGTTAACCCTTAACTAATACGTCATTATAGTGATATAAGTAATTATTGACAAACAACTAATATGTCATCTTGGTGACCACAATGGTTAAATGTCACTATTTTATGTAACCATAGTGACATACAGATAACTGCCAAAATAAAGGAAACACATACATTAAGTGTCTTAATATGGGCCAACACGAGCCAGAACAGCTTCAATGCACCTTGGCATAGATTCTACAACTGTCTGTAGCTCTATCGGAGGGATGCAACACCATTCTTCCATGAGAAATTCCACTTGGTGTTTTGTTGATGGTGGGGGAAAACGGCACTCAGGCGCCGCTCCAGAATCTCCCATAAGTGTTGAATTGGGTTGAGATCTGGTGACTGAGACAGCCATGGCATATGGCTTACATCGTTTTCATGCTCATCAAACCATTCAGTGACCAGTCGTGCCCTGTGAATGGGAGCATTGTCCTCTTATGGGGGCATAGACATGGTAGCCAAAATAATGGTCACTATTTTGACAATTACACTAATGAGACTGTGTTGTTGCCATATCTAATAAAGCAAGCATACCTTTTAAGTATATTTTAAGAAAACAAGTCTGGCAGCCACAAGTCATTTTTCCAGGTACACATGCAATATTATAATTATAATATTTCCCCTGATATCATACAAATGTCAGTTAACTAAAAAAGTCTGGGAAATACCTTCCCTTCAACTCTTTAAAAGAGGGGTGTCAAACTCATTCCATAGAGGGCCAGGTTTTTGGTTTTCCTTTCAATTAAGCCCTAGACAACCAGGTGTGGGGAGTTCCTTACTAATTACTGACCTTAATTCATCAAACAAGTACAAGGGAGGAGCAAAAACCAGCAGACACTTGGCCCTCCGTGGAATGAGTTTGACACATGTGCTTTAAAACCTGAGACTGTTTCAACTTCATTCTACAGACGACGTGTCAAACTCCAGTCCTCGAGGGCCGAGTGCCTGCAGGTGTTTACTCTTTCCTTAGACTTGATTAATCAATTAAGGCAGTGTTTCCAAACTCGGTCCTCGGGACCCCAAGGGGTGCACGTTTTGGTTTTTCAGCTGTGTTTTGCTAGAGGCAAAAAACAAAATGTGCACCCCTTGGGGTCCCGAGGACTGAGTTTGGGAAACCCTGAATTAAGGTAATTGATTAGTTAGGATCTCCCCTCACCTGGTTGTCTGGGTCTTAATTGGACACGAAATGGCCCTCCAGGATTTGAGTTTGACACCCCTGCTCCAGATTGTCAGTCATCTGCAGATAAAGTCACACAACTGTGCTGTGTTTCATCTTCCTGAAGCTTGACCACTGACATCACCTTAGAACCAGACAAAGCCAATTACAGCAGAGAGACAGACAGTGAGAGTTGGAAAGGACTAGATATGGAGAGTTATTATAATTTCTTATAACTCCTCTAGGACGTCAGTTTATGTGGAAATATCAGACTCTATCCAGCTAATCGATGGAGACAGGGCAAAATCACTGGCGTAGCACGCCCTCCCCGCAGCCCCGAAAGGCTTTGGGGGCCCCTCAGATAGCATATGAACATGTCATGAGCCATGATTTAAATTTTTTATTACAGGAAATTAGCTTTAAAACTACAACATGTCAAAATGTGTAGAATAGCAGGAAATTAGCTCAGGGATTCTTAATTTTTATAGTTGTATTTTCTTTATTTTGTTGCATTATTTGAGCTTAAAATTTACATTTACAATTTACTTTAATTTCCATGTTCTGTGCCCTTGTCCAGAGCAAATAATCTCAATTTCAAACTCTCAAAAAAAGTGTTTAAAATTCTATAAACTGGCCAAAAAAAGTATATTAACTGAAACATTATGTATGTAGTTTCTTTCAATAGCCCTCTGTACTTTAAATAATATTTATCTCAAAAAGTTGATTTCTAAAAGATGTGTCCCGGGATTTGGTCCTTTTACCAACTCAAAATGTAGCCCCCCTCATAACTTAGCATACTGTTCTGACTTGGTGGTGCACATGTAGCCTATAGCCTGTTTTAGAGAAATGTATTCATCAAATATGTCCCCTTTATTTATCCTACGGTTCTAACTTGGTGTACAGGGAGAATACTGTAAGAATGGCCCATGTTCTGAATTCTGTCGCTGAACATTTCAAAAGTGCCGAACAAATAGTTATATTGACTACGTCTGTCCTAGCTTGCTCATTAATGTCTTAATCGAAAATAACGGATTGCCTCTTATCCCCTCGTCGTTCCCTTATGCCATAGTTTGCACATCTCAATTGTCAGTAGAAACCACATTTGTTTAACCTCTATGGGATTGGTGTCCTTTATACGGGACGGTTGAGCTAACGTGCGCTAATGTGATTTGTAAGTAACAGCAAACTTTCCAGGACATAGACATGTCTTATATGTGCAGAAATATGCATATCCTTGCTTCAGGTCTTGAGCTACAGGCAGTTAGATTTGTGTATGTCATTTTAGGCAAAAATCGGAAAAAAGGGTCCGATCCTTAAGAGGTTAAGCAAGTCAGCCATATCAGCTATGTTCTTAAAAAAGTAGGTAAATGAGGCTGAATGAACTGTTTCGCTGCCAGACACTCCATGGTGCTGAAAAGAAAGCTCTGCAGTTCGGACAGCTTTATGTAGGCCCTAACAGTTTGTGGGCACCGTTTGACACTGTTATAGTTCAATGAATGTGTTGTTTAGTGTTGTGTAGTGGCTTTGCTGGCATGCATTTTATTTTTTATGTTTTGTTTGCCCAACCAAGATTTACATGATAAATCGCCACTGGTTAATAATAATAATATGCCATTTAGCAGACGCTTTTATCCAAAGCGACTTACCGTCATGCATGCATACATTTGTTTTATTTATTTATTTATGGGTGGTCCCGGGGATCAAACCCACTACCTTGGCGTTACAAGCGGCATGATCTACCAGCTGAGCTACAGAGGACCACATGGTTACAACCATAAACTGTCAACTCCATCTGCCTGATAGATTAAAATAGAATATGAATTTAGGTTCAAATATAATACATTTAATTAGGTTTTAGATTCATAAAGCAACTAAGGAAAAACTAAATTGCTACTGTATATACCACTTGAATGAAGAAGAAAAAATGAAATTGTTTACTACAATTAGGGGAGGGGTGGTAGGGTTAGGGGAAAATAATAAAGTAAAATATATTTTTAAAGGATATATATATCCTTCAGAAAGTATTCAGACCCCTTGACTTTTTCCACATTGTGTTATGTTACAGCCTTATGCTAAAATTGATTGAATAGTTTTTTTACCCCTCATCAATCTACACACAATCCCCCATCATGACAAAGCAAAAACAGGTTTAGACATTTTTGCTAATTTATTACAAATAAAAAACTTAAATATCAAATTTACATAGCTATTCAGACCCTTTACTCAGTACTTTGTTGAAGCACCTTTGGCAGCCATTACAGCATCGAGTCTTCTCGGGTATGCAGCTACAAGCTTGGCAAACCTGAATTTGGGGAGTTTCTCCCATTCTTCTCTGCAGATCGTCTCAAGCTCTGTCAGGTTGGATGGGGAGCATTGCTGCACAGCTATTTTCATGTCTCTCCAGAGATGTTCGATCGGGTTCATGTCCAGGCTCTGGCTGGGCCACTCAAGGACATTCACAGACTTGTCCCAAAGCCACTCCTGCATTGTCTTGGCTGTGTGCTTAGGGTCATTGTCCTGTTGGAAGGTGAACCTTCGCCCCAGTCTGAGGTCCTGAGCACTCTGAAGCAAGTTTCCATCAAGGATCTCTTTGTATTTTGCTCTGTTCATCTTTGCCTCGAGCCTGACTAGTCTCCCAGTCCCTGCTGCTGAAAAACATCCCCACAGCATGATGCTGCCGCCACCATGCTTCACCGTAAGGATGGTGCCAGGTTTCCTCCAGACGTGATGCTTGGCATTCAGGCCAAAGAGTTCAATCTTGGTTTCATCAGACCTGATAATCTTGTTTCCCATGGTCTGAGAGTCCTTAGGTGCCTTTTGGCAAACTCCAAGAGGACTACCATGTGCCTTTTACTGAGGAGTGGCATCCATCTGGCCACTCTACCATAAAGGCCTGATTGGTGGAGTGCTGCAGAGATGCTTGTCCTTCTGGAAGGTTCTCCCATCTCCAAAGAGGAACTCTAGAGCTCTGTCAGAGTGACCATCGCGTTCTTGGTCATCTCCCTGACCAAGGCCCTTCTCCCCCGATTGCTCAGTTTGGCTGGGCGGCCAGCTCTAGGAAGGTTCTTGGTTGTTTCAAACTTATTCCATTTAAGAATGATGGAGGCCACTGTGTTCTTGGGGTCCTTCAATGCTGCAGAAATGTTTTGGTACCCTTCCCCAGATATGTGCCTCCACACAATTCTGTTTCGGAGCTCTACGACAGTTCCTTCGACCTCATGGTTTGTTTTTTGCTCTGACATGCACTGTCAGCTGTGGGACCTCATATAGACAGGTGTGTGCCTTTCCAAATCATGTCCAATCAAGTGAATTTACCACAGGTGGTCTCCAATCAAGTTGTAGACACATCTCAAGGATGATCAATGGAAACAGGATGCACCTGAGCTCAGTTTCGAGTCTCATAGCAAAGGGTCTGAATTCTTCTGTAAATAAAGTATTTCTGTTTTTTAATTCATTTGCAAAGCTTTCTAAAAACTTGTTCTCACTTTGTCATTATGTGGTGTTGAATCCATTTCAGAATAAGGCTGTAACGTAACATAATGTGGAAAAAGTCTGAATACTTTACGAAAATACACTGCTCAAAAAAATAAAGGGAACACGTAAACAACACAATGTAACTCCAAGTCAATCACACTTCTGTGAAATCAAACTGTCCACTTAGGAAGCAACACTGATTGACAATACATTTCACATGCTGTTGTGCAAATGGAATAGACAACAGGTGGAAATTATAGGCAATTAGCAAGACACCCCCAATAAAGGACTGGTTTTGCAGGTGGTGACCACAGACCACTTCTCAGTTCCTATGCTTCCTGGCTGATGTTTTGGTCACTTTTGAATGCTGGCGTTGCTTTCACTCTAGTGGTAGGATGAGATGGAGTCTACAACCCACACAAGTGGCTCAGGTAGTGCAGCTCATCCAGGATGGCACATCAATGCGAGCTGTGGCAAGAAGGTTTGCTGTGTCTGTCAGCGTAGTGTCCAGAGCATGGAGGCGCTACCAGGAGACAGTACATCAGAAGACGTGGAGGAGGCCGTAGGAGGGCAACAACCCAGCAGCAGGACTGCTACCTCCGCATTTGTGCAAGGAGGATCAGGAGGAGCACTGCCAGAGCCCTGCAAAATGACCTCCAGCAGGCCACAAATGTGCATGTGTCTGCTCAAACGGTCAGAAACTGACTCCATGAGGGTGGTATGAGGGCCCGACGTCCACAGCTGGGGGTTGTGCTTACAGCCCAATACCGTGCAGGACGTTTGGCATTTGCCAGAGAACACCAAGATTGGCAAATTCGCCACTGGCGCCCTGTGCTCTTCACAGATGAAAGCAGGTTCACACTGAGCACATGTGACAGACGTGACAGAGTCTGGAGAAGCCGTGGAGAACGTTCTGCTGCCTGCAACATCCTCCAGCATGACCGGTTTGGCGGTGGGTCAGTCATGGTGTGGGGTGGAATTTCTTTGGGGGGCCGCACAGCCCTCCATGTGCTCGCCAGAGGTAGCCTGACTGCCATTAGGTACCGAGATGAGATCCTCAGACCCCTTGTGAGACCATATGCTGGTGCGGTTGGCCCTGGGTTCCTCCTAATGCAGGACAGTGCTAGACCTCATGTAGCTGGAGTGTGTCAGCAGTTCCTGCAAGAGGAAGGCATTGATGCTATGGACTGGCCCGCCCGTTCCCCAGACCTGAATCCAATTGAGCACATCTGGGACATCATGTCTCGCTCCATCCACCAACGCCATGTTGCACCACAGACTGTCCAGGAGTTGGCGGATGCTTTAGTCCAGGTCTGGGAGGAGATCCCTCAGGAGACCATCCGCCACCTCATCAGGAGCATGCCCAGGCGTTGTAGGGAGGTCATACAGGCACGTGGAGTCCACACACACTACTGAGCCTCATTTTGACTTGTTTTAAGGACTACATCAAAGTTGGATCAGCCTGTAGTGTGGTTTTTCACTGTAATTTTGAGGGTGACTCCAAATCCAGACCTCCATGTGTTGATCAATTTGATTTCCATTGATAATTTTTGTGTGATTTTGTTGTCAGCACATTCAACTATGTACAGAAAAAAGTATTTAATAAGATTATTTCATTCATTCAGATCTAGGATGTGTTATTTTAGTGTTCCCTTTATTTTGTTGAGCAGTGTATATATTTCAAATTGTGTTAATATTTAGACCCTGAGCTCTAAAACAGCAACGTTTTCTCTCAACCTCATGGCAAAATGTGTAAAATAGCATGAGATTAGCTATAAAACTGATTTTTTTTGTCTCTGCCCCAATAATAATAATAAAACTGCGAAACTGTGCTACGCCACTGGGCAAATTAACACACACACACACACACACACTGGCCAGCAAAGAAGTTGGAGACTCGAGCGATGTAGAGCGAAGGTCATTCAGACAGACAGATCTATCCAGTTATGAGAAGAACTTGACAGATTATCCCGAACACATATTCTATATTTGCTGTTCTTAGGGAGCCAAAGCCGTGGGATTTTGGGGTTTAGGGAACCTGGAGGCAGTCAGGTTGGAGTTAGAACAGCCCAACAGAAACAAGACCTGGGTAAATCTCTACAGGATATTATGTTTAAAGTGTGTGGGCATTTCACATTTTGGTACACACACACACATATGCAGACGTACACACACACACACACACACACAAACACAAACACACAATTCACATATCACATTCTAGTAAAACACACTCATCTCTCTGAGTCCTCCTCACTGCTCAGAAACCAAAGCTGTAAAAACATGAGAGATGTGGAGAGAGCAGAGGAAGTGACACATCTCTGGTCTTTGATGCCTCTTACAGTAAAACATTCAAACTTAATCCCACGTCTTTCATTTCTGTTCTCTGTCAATGTTATGAAATCCACAGGAATTCTCAAATAAAAACTCACATTTCAGTTTAATCTAGAAAACATGAGGTCCTATAGTGAAGTCAGTGGAGATGTTTTTGGGGGGTTTTCTTGAACATTTCTGTCTTCTTAGTTTGGCTGAGGCAGTCACTCTGGCCCTGTTGTGAAACCCGAATAATTAAAGGATCTAGCCAATCAATCTCCTGTGTAAATTCCTCCTTCTTGGCTGTAGCCCAATGGGGTTTGAGGGTGAAGGTCACGGGCCTATGGGACGTGTTCAGGAAGTGTCTCAGCCTGTAATGAATATCACGGTCGTCAATGTCAACACAATACCACCAGTCACGTTTTCACAGCCAACTCTCTAGAAAATTATTTGGTCTCAAGTTTGGATATATTTTCAAAAGCAACAGTTTGGGAGTCTGTGGGGTAATTTACCATGATATAAAATATGTAAACAACGCAGAAACACATATTTGTGCTGCATAGCCAAATCATTTGAGATACTAGGCTATGTGTAACGGTTTGTACACCAGAGTTTTTAAGTTAACTCCTAAAGTCTAGCTCACTCAAAATACCTCTACAACTAAAGACATTTGTGTGAGAGTCCAACTCGGTCAGTCGAAGACGTGAAGCACAAGTGTGCTTACGTGCGTTCATGCGTGCAACTGTGCGTGCGTGTGTGACATAAAGCACAATAAGAGTCTTTATTCTTTAACCATTTTCTTGCCATGGCCGAATGGGCACGCAGGGCACAATGTGTAGAATTGCAGGAAATTTGCTTCAAAACTTTTTAAAAAATTATCTGCCTCATGACAAAATGTGTAGAATAGCATTATAAAACTGCAAATTCTTCTCTCTGCACCATGGGAAATGTGTTGAAATGCAGGGCCCCAAATGGTTTTAATTTTTTAATTTTTAATTTTAATTTTTAATTTAACCTGTATTTAACCAGGTAAGCCAGTTGAGAACAAGTTCTCATTTACAACTGCGACCTGGCCAAGATAAAGCAAAGCAGTGCGATAAAAACAACAACACAGAGTTACATATGGGGTAAAAAAAACCATAAGGTCATAAATTACAACAGAAAATATATATACAGTGTGTGCAAATGTAGCAAGTTATGGAGGTAAGGCAATAAATAGGCTATAGTGCAAAATAAATGACAAAATAAATAACAATATGGGGATGAGGTAGTTGGGTGGGCTAATTTCAGATGAGCTGTGTACATGTGCAGTGATCGGTAAGGTGCTCTGACAACTGATGCTTAAAGTTAGTGAGGGAGATAAGAGTCTCCAGCTTCAGAGATTTTTGCAATTCGTTCCAGTCATTGGCAGCAGAGAACTGGAAGGAATGGCGGCCAAAGGAGGTGTTGGCTTTGGGAATGACCAGTGAGATATACCTGCTGGAGCGCAGACTACGGGTGGGTGCTGCTATGGTGACCAATGAGCTAAGATAAGGAGGGGATTTGCCTAGCAGTGATTTATAGATGGCCTGGAGCCAGTGGGTTTGACGACGGACATATAGTGAGGACCAGCCAACAAGAGCGTACAGGTCACAGTGGTGGGTAGTGTATGGGGCTTTGGAGACAAAACGGATGGCACTGTGATAGACTACATCCAATTTGCTGAGTAGAGTGTTGGAGGCTATTTTGTAAATGACATCGCCGATGTCAAGGATCGGTAGGATAGTCAGTTTTACGAGGGCATGTTTGGCAGCATGAGTGAAGGAGGCTTTGTTGCGAAATAGGAAGCCGATTCTAGATTTAACTTTGGATTGGAGATTCTTAATGTGAGTCTGGAAGGAGAGTTTACAGTCTAACCAGACACCTAGGTATTTGTAGTTGTCCACATACTCTAGGTCAGACCCGTCGAGAGTGGTGATTCTAGTCGGGTGGGCGGGTGCCAGCAGCGTTCGATTGAAGAGCATGCATTTAGTTTTACTAGTGTTTAAGAGCAGTTGGAGGCTACTGAAGGAGTGTTGTATGGCATTGAAGCTCGTTTGGAGGTTTGTTAACACAGTGTCCAGTGAAGGGCCAGATGTATACAAAATGGTGTCGTCTGCGTAGAGGTGGATCTGAGAGTCACCAGCAGCAAGAGCGACATCATTGATATACACGGAGAAAAGAGTCGGCCCAAGAATTGAACCCTGTGGCACCCCCATAGAGACTGCCATAGGTCCAGACAACAGGCCCTCCGATTTCACACATTGAACTCTATCTGAGAAGTAGTTGGTGAACCAAGCGAGGCAGTCATTAGAGAAACTAAGGCTATGTAGTCTGCCAATAAGAATGAGGTGGTTGACAGAGTCGAAAGCCTTGGCCAGGTCGATGAAGACGGCTGCACAGTACTGTCTATTATCGATCGCGGTTAGAATATCGTTTAGGACCTTGAGCGTGGCTGAAGTGCACCCGTGACCAGCTCGGAAACCGGATTGCGTAGCGGAGAAGGTACGGTGGGACTTTCAAATAGTTTCGAAAGGCATGGCAGGATGGATATAGGTCTGTAACAGTTTGGATCTAGAGTGTCACCCCCTTTGAAGAGGGGGATGACCGCGGCAGCTTTCCAATCTCTGGGGATCTCAGACGTTACAAAAGAGAGGTTGAACAGGCTAGTAATAGGGGTTGCGACAATGAATGGCCTATGTGGCATCGATATGAGTCAGAAACATTCATTCTAGTATCAGAATTGACTACAAAGTGTAAATATATATATATTTTTTAAGTCAGTCTCGTTCCAAAACTGAGTTTCGTGAGTTTGTCATGACTTACTGGAGGGTTGGGTATGGATTACAATGCCCACTTGCCCAGTGCCCACTACCACAAGAAAAGCAGCTGTGCTGATTTTGCGCTCTATCAGCTTTGCACGCTCTATGAAACATTGTATACTCTGGTAATAGACAGTGAGAAAGACCTTAGTTAGATTTAAAATTATGCGACAAAACTTCTAAATGAATTACAGATTTCTTGATTTATCTTAGATTAATTCTGACTATTTTAAGGAAGTTACTATTTTTAGGAAGTGGCTATAATGTTGCTACGGTGAGAAGGGACAAACAACAGTAGCTGTACCCATGAGTTTAACAGTCAAATTGCCAGGGTAAGAGGTTATGGATTATATGTAGCCTATATTTGGCTTGCATGCTGCCCAACTGCAGCCTTCCCGACTGTAGGCATACCGGTAAATGCCAAAATAAAGGAAACGCTTGAGTAAACAAGGGATACAAAGTATATGTTATGGTGTGGGGTGCATATACCCTGCTACTACTCCGTTTATTATATATCCTGATGCCTAGTCACCTTACCACTATACATATCTACCCCTACCACTCCAGTATTCCTGCACACTGTAAATATGGTATTGGCACTGACCCTGTATACAGCTTACTTACTTACTTGAGTTCTCCTTATTTCTATTTCTTATGTGTTTTTGTTCTACTTTACTTTATTTTATAGTACTACGGATATTGATTACTGGATTGTTGGTAAAGAGCGTGGAAGAAAGGCATCTCACAGTATTTGTGCACGTGACAATAAAACGTGAAACTTGAACCATGCTGTCGGTGTGAAGGGACCATTTCAGGTCCTCAGTGCACGCTGATGAACTTGAAGCTTTTGACCCTCTCCACTGTCAATGTGGATGGTTGCATGCTCTCTTTGTACACTCTTAGAAAAAAAGGTGCTATCTAGCACCAAAAAGGGTTCTTTGGCTGTCCCCATAGGATAACCCTTTGAAGAACCCCTTTTGGTTCAAAGTAGAACCCTTTTGGTTCCAGGTAGAACCCTTTTGGGTTCCATGTAGAACCCTTTCCACAGAGGGTTCTTCATGGAACCCAAAAGACTTCTACCTGGAACCAAAAAGGGTTCTACCTGGAACCAAAAATGGTTCTCCTATGGGGACAGCCGCATAACCTTTTTGGAACCCTTTTTTCTGAGAGAGTAGTCCATAATAAGCTCCTTCATTATGTTGATATTGAGGGAGAGGTTATTTTCCTGGCAACCCTCCGCCATGGCTCTCACTTCCCTGTAGGCTGTCTCGTTGTTGTTGGTAATCAGGCCTACAACTGTTGTATTGTGCAAACTTGATGATTGAGTTGGGGACATGCTTGGCCACGCAGTCATGGGTGAACAGGGAATACAGGAGGGGGCTGAGCATGCACCCCTGTGGGGCCCCTGTGTTGAGGATCAGCGTGGCGGAGGATTTGTTGCCTACCTTCACCACCTGGGGTCGACCCGTCAGGAAGTCAAGGACCCAGTTGCACAGGGAGGGGTTCAGACCCAGGACCTTGAGCTAAGTGATGAGCTTGGAGGGCACTATGTTGTTGAAAGCGATGACCAACATTCTTACATACTGTAGGTATTCCTCTTGTCCAGGTGGGATGGGGCAGTGTGCAGTGCAATAGCGATTGCGTCGTCCTTGGATCTGTTGGGGTGGTATGCAAATTGTAGTGGGTCTAGGGTGTCGGGTAAGGTGGAGGTGATATGATCCTTAACTAGCCTCTCAAAACATTTCATAATGATAGAAGTGAGTGCTACAGGGCGATAGTCATTTAGTTCAGCGATTGAATGCATGTGTTTGTGTGTCTGGTTTTACTATCCTTGTGGGGACCAGAAGTCCTCACAAGGATAGTAAAACAAGGAACATTTTGACAAGTGGGGACATTCTGCTATTCCCCACAAGGAAAAGGCTATTTTAGGCTTACAATTAGGGTTAGGGATAGAATTAGGGTTAGGAGTTAGCGTTAGGGGTTAGGATTAGGGCTTAGGTTTAGGGTTAGGGGTTTGGAGTTAGGGTTAGGGTTAAGGTTAGGGGTTAGGGAAAATATGATTTTGAATGGGAATCAATTGTTTGGTTCCCACAAGGATAGTAAAACAAACGTGTGTGTGTGTGATAGCTCAAGGGTGCTCTGTCAAACACACAGTGAACCAGAGAAGAAAGAATAACTCAAACGCTGCACTATTTATTGAGACAAATTCTGAGCAGGAAGGGAAATATTTGGTTAGCTCAGCGGCGAACGGTCAGCATTGTTGGGGCGAACCATGGTTGATGTGAGGGGAAACAGCCATCCCTTTGTTAGTCGACAGAATGGAGTGCTCCGTGTGGTCACTGCAGGAGGCCGAACATCACAGACAGAGGAACACACACACTCTCCCTCGTGCTTACAGTCTGAGACACACACAGTGTGTCACCTTTATTTAACCAGGTAAGCCAGTTGAGAACAAATTCTCATTTACAACTGCGACCTGGCCAAGATAAAGTAAAGCAGTGCGAAAAAAAAAAAAAACAACAACACAGAGTTACATATGGAATAAACAAAACCTACAGTCAATAATACAATAGAAAATCTATATACAGTGTGTGCAAATGTAGTAAGTTATGGAGGTAAGGCAATAAATAGGCCATAGTGCAAAATAATTACAATTTAGTATTAACACTGGAGTGATAGATGTGCAGTAGATGATGTGCAAATAGAGATACTGGGGTGCAAATGAGCAAAATAAATGACAATGTAAATAACAATATGGGGATGAGGTAGTTGGGTGGGCTAATTACAGATGGGCTGTGTACAGGTGCAGTGATTGGTAAGCTGCTCTTACAACTGATGCTTAATGTTAGTGAGGGAGATAAGTGTCTCCAGCTTCAGAGATTTTTGCAGTTCTTTCCAGTCATTGGCAGCAGAGAACTGGAAGGAATGGCGGCCAAAGGAGGTGTTGGCTTTGGGGATGACCAGTGAGATATACCTGCTGGAACGCATACTACGGGTGGGTGTTGCTATGGTGACCAATTATCTAAGATAAGGCGGGGATTTGCCTAGAAGTGATTTATAGATGACCTGGAGCCAGTGGGTTTGGCGACGAATATGCAGTGAGGGCAAGCCAACGAGAGCGTACAGGTCACAATGGGGGGTAGTACAGTCGTGGTCAAAAGTTTAGAGAATTACAAAAATACTAATTTTCACAAAGTCTGCTGCCTCAGTTTTGATGATGGCAATTTGCATATACTCCAGAATGTCATGAAGAGTGATCAGATTAATTGCAATTAATTGCAAAGTCCCTCTATGCAATGAAAATGAACTTAATCCCCCAAAAAAAATTATTCCACTGCATTTCAGCCCTGCCACAAAAGGACCAGCTGCCATCATGTCAGTGCTGATGAGGACAAGGCTGGAGGTCACTCTGTCATGCTGATTGAGTTAGAATAACAGACTGGAAGCTTTAAAGGGAAGGTGGTGCTTGAAATCATTGTTCTTCCTCTGTTAACCATAGTTACCTGCAAGGAAACACGTGCCGTCATCATTGCTTTGCACAAAAAGGGCTTCACAGGCAAGAATATTGCTGCTAGTAAGATTGCACCTAAATCAACCATTTATCGGATCATCAAGAACTTCAAGGAGAGAGATTCAATTGTTGTGAAGAAGGCATCAGGGCGCCCAAGAAAGTCCAGCAAGCGCCAGGACCGTCTCCTAAAGTTGATTCAGCTGCGGGATCGGGGCACCACCAGTGCAGAGCTTGATCAGGAATGGCAGCAGGCAGGTGTGAGTGCATTTGCACGCACAGTGAGGCGAAGACTTTTGGAGGATGGCCTGGTGTCAAGAAGGGCAGCAAAGATGCCACCTCTCTCCAGGAAAAACATCAGGGACAGACTGATATTCTGCAAAAGGTACAGGGATTGGACTGCTAATGACTGGGGTAAAGTCATTTTCTCTGATGAATCCCCTTTCCGATTGTTTGGGGCATCAGGAAAACACTTTCTCCGGAGAAGACAAGGTGAGCGCTACCATCAGTCTTGTGTCATGCCAACAGTAAAGCATCCTGAGACCATTCATGTGTGGGGTTGCTTCTCAGCCAAGGGAGTGGGCTCACTCACAATTTTGCCTAAGATCACAGCCATGAATAAAGAATGGTACCAACACATCCTCCGAGAGCAACTTCTCCCAACCATCCAATAACAGTTTGTTGATGACCAATGCCTTTTCCAACATGATGGAGCACCTTGCCATAAGGCAAAAGTGATAACTAAGTGGCTCAGGGAACAAAACATGCATAAACTTAATGTATTTGTCAATAAAAGCCTTTGACACTTATGGAATGCTTGTAATTATTTCTTCAGTATACCATAGTAACATCTGATAAAAATATATCATAACACTGGAGCAGGGAACTTTATGAAGACCAATGCTTGTGTCATTCTCAAAACTTTGACCACGACAGTATATGGGGATTTGGTGACAAAACGGATGGCACTGTGATAGACTGCATCCAATTTGCTGAGTAGAGTATTGGAAGCTATTTTTTAAATGACATCGCCGAAGTCAAGGATCGGTAGGATAGTCAGTTTTACGAGGGCATGTTTAGCAGCATGAGTGAAGGAGGCTTTGTTGCGAAATAGGAAGCCGATTCTAGATTTAACTTTGGATTGGAGATGCTTAATGTGAGTCTGGAAGGAGAGTTTACGGTCTAACCAGACACCTAGGTATTTGTAGGTGTCCACATATTCTAAGTCAGACCCGACGAGAGTAGTGACTCTAGGCGGGCGGGCGGGTGCAAGCAGCGTTCGATTGAAGAGCATGCATTTAGTTTTACTAGCGTTTAAGAGCAGTTGGAGGCCACGGAAGGAGTGTTGTATGGCAATGAAGCTCGTTTGGAGGTTTGTTAACACAGTGTCCAGTGAAGGGCCAGATGTATACAAAATGGTGTTGTCTGCGTAGAGGTGGATCTGAGAGTCACCAGCAGCAAGAGCGACATCATTGATATACACAGAGAATAGAGTCGGCCCGAGAATTGAACCCTGTGGTACCCACATAGAGACTGCCAGAGGTCCAGACAACAGGCCTTCCGATTTGACGCATTGAACTCTATCTGAGAAGTAGTTGGTGAACCAGGCGAGGCAGTCATTTGAGAAACCAAGGCTATTTAGTCTGCCAATAAGAATGCGGTGATTGACAGTGTCAAAAGCCTTGGCCAGGTCAATGAGATGGCTGCACAGTACTGTCTTTTATTGATTATGGTTATCATATCGTTTAGGACCTTGAGCATGGCTGAGGTGCACCCATGACCAGCTCGGAAACCAGATTGCATAGCGGAGAAGGTACGGTGGGATTCGAAATGGTCGGTGATCTGTTTGTTAACTTGGCTTGTTAACCAGGGCAGGATGAATATAGGTCTGTAACAGTTTGGATCTAGAGTGTCACTCCCTTTGAAGAGGGGGATGACCGCGGCAGCTTTCCAATCTCTGGGGATCTCAGACGATACGAAAGAGAGGTTGAACAGGCTAGTAATAGGGGTTGCGACAAATTCGGCGGCTAATTTTAGAAAGAAAGGGTCCAGATTGTCTAGCCCAGCTGATTTGTAGGGGTCCACATTTAGCAGCTCTATCAGGACATCAGCTATCTGAATTTGGGTGAAGGAGAGGGGGGGGGGGTTGGGGGGCATGGGCAAGTTGCAGCGGAGGGTGCAGAGCTGGTGGCCGGCATAGGGGTAGCCAGGTGGAAGGCATGGCCAGCCGTAGCAAAATGCTTATTGAAATTCTCGATTATCGTAGATTTATCGGTGGTGACAGTGTTTCTTAGCCTCAGTGCAGTGGGTAGCTGGGAGGAGGTGCTCTTATTCTCCATGGACTTTACAGTGTCCCAAAACGTTTTGGAGTTAGTGCTACAGGATGCACATTTCTGTTTGAAAAAGCTAGCCTTTGCTTTCCTAACTGCTTGTGTATATTGGTTCCTAACTTCCCTGTAGAGTTGCATATCGCGGGGGCTATTCGATGCTAATGCAGTACTCTAATAAGTACATCCAGGAGCAGTTCGTAGGCTGCTACAGCACAGGCGAGCAGGATGCACGGTTGTTGATTGCGCGTGCTAGCGGGCCTGGGCTAGTAGATGGATCTTCGTGGTCGTCGCAACGGGAAGTCTGTTGAAACCACATCAGACGATTATATCGGCAGACCAGTCGTGATGGATCGGCGGGGCTCCGTGTTGACACTAGGAGGTCCCGTCCGGTTGACAGAGAGGTAGATAGACGGGAGATGGGCCTGGCTCGAGGCTAGCTCAAGGCTAACTGGTATGTCGGGACAGTGTTGATTAGCCAACAACAGCCATTCGGTTGCAGCTAGCTAGTTGTGATGGTCCGGAGTTAAGGTCCAGTGATTCAGTGATTCCGTCAGAAAATCCGATATGCTCTGGGTCGATAGCACGCTGTGCAGACTGGCCGATAATTGTCCAGGCTAGAGCTGGCTGGTAGGTAGTGAAGGCCACGGACAGTGGTGAAGACCGCTAACGGTGGCTAATAGCTAGTTAGCAGGCTAGCTGGCTAGTTTCAGCCGTAGGTTCTTGATAAAAAATTAAGAAATAATAGAATCCGTTCCACATTGGGTGAGGCGGGTGGCAGGAAAGTATATTTAGTTAAAGGATGGAAAGTGAGATAGAGAAATATATATGAAAAAAAGACACGCACACAAAAAAAACAGGCTATTTACACGAGGACACAACAGAAAACACGACCGCACTACTACGCCATCTTGAATACACACATAGAAGGTCTCATACTCACTCACACACGCACACACACAGAGGAAAACTAGATCCGGGCATTCCTTGCCTGCTATGAATGTTTTATTAGTCATGTGAACAGGTCATAGAGCTACACACCCCACTACTCTACAGCAAGGGCAACACCCACATACACACACACAGTGTGGCTGCAACTGGCTGGCCTGCTCCCTGTTTATGATCATATCAGTTTTAATGCTGAAACACTGTGGTTTTACTGGTCCCCTAGTGGTTTTGGTATCAGTTTACCTGCTGGAACAACAGCAGGACAGAGAGGCAGGCACCATGAGGTATTACTGGAATGAGAGAGAGAGAGAGTGAGAGAGTGAGAGAGACAGAGAGAGAGAGAGAGAGAGAGAGAGAGAGAGAGAGAGAGAGAGAGAGAGAGAGAGAGAGAGAGAGAGAGATGCACACTCACACACTCACATTTCATTGGCTCACACACACATAACACGCACACAAACTCACATACAATAATTATATGTGACTCGTTTCAGGAAACTAGGCGTATGTTGGAGCACCATTTTAACGTAAACTTTTTTTAAAATCAAAATGCTGTTTTTGACAGAAATGCCTTCTGGAACATGTAAACTTTCATGTGCCTTAATAACAAATGTGCATGCCATCTGTAAATACAAATAAAATGGTTAAATTACGAGCTTAATTGGTTTAGCCACGGAAAAAGACAGCAACCTTCCCACTAGCCATGATTGGCTGAGATAATGAGTGGGCTGGATATGCCGAGAGAATGAGTGGGCTGGATATGCCGAGAGATGAGTTCGGATTGGTCAGCCATGTAGCACGCTTCTGTCTATAACATGAGCTGGTCAGTATGTGTAGGTAATCTTAACGCAGCTTTTTTGAAAGATATCACGTAGTAGAACTGCATAATTTTTTAATTCAGTGGAATTAGAGTATGATAGCTAAGGAGATGGAGAAAATTCTGCCGTTTGATTGCAAATATGTCGAAAAGAGAACACACAGAAGGCTGTTATATAAAATCAATCTATACATAATACCCCATAATGACAAAGCAAAAGCAGGTTTTTAGAAATGTTTGCACATGTATTAAAAATTTAAAACTGAAATATTACATTTACATAGGTGTTCAGACCCTTTACTCAGTACTTTGTTGAAGCACCTTTGGCAACGGATAAAGCCTTGAGTCTTCTTGAGTATGACGCTACAAGCTTGGCACACCTGTATTTGGGGAGTTTCTCTCATTCTTCTCTGCAGATCCTCTCAAGCTCTGTCAGGTTAGATAGGGATTTTCAGGTCTCTCCAGAGATCTTTGATCGGGTTCAAATCCAGGCTCTGGCTGGGCCACTCAAGGACATTCAGAGACTTGTCCCAAAGCCACTCCTGCATTGTCTTGGCTGTGTGCTTAGAGTTGTTGTCCTGTTGGATGGTGAACCTTCGCCCCAGTCTGAGGTCCTGAGCGCTCTGGAGCAGGTTTTCATCAAGGATCTCTCTGTACTTGGCTCCGTTCATCTTTCCCTCGATCCTGACTAGTCTCCCAGTTCCTGCCGCTGAAAAACATCCCCACAGCATGATGCTGCCGCCACCATGTTTCACCGTAGGGATGGTGCCAGGTTTCCTCCAGATGTGACGCTTGGCATTCAGGCCAAAGAATGTTGTTTCTCATGGTCTGTGAGTCATTTAGGTGCCTTTTGGCAAACCAAGCGGGCTGTCATGTGCCTTTTACTGAGGAGTGGCTTGGTGGAGTGCTGCAGAGATGGTTGTCCTTCTAGAAGATTCTCCCATCTCCACAGAGGAACTCTGGAGCTCTGTCAGAGAAACCATCGGGTTCTTGCTCACCTCCCTGACCAAGGCCCTTCTCCCCCGATTGCTCAGTTTGGCCGGGCGGCCAGCTCTAGGAAGAGTCTTAGTGGTTCTAAACTTCTTCCATTTAGGAATGATGGAGGCCACCGTGTTCTTGGGGATCTTCAATGCTGTAGACATTTTTTGGTACCCTTCCCCAGATCTGTGCCTCGACACATTCCTGTCTCGGAGCTCTACGGACAATTCCTTCGACCTCATGGCTTGGTTTTTGCTCTGATATGGACTGTCAACAGTGGGACCTTATATAGACAGGTGTGTGCCTTTCCAAATCATGTCCAATCAATTGAATTGATCACAGGTGGACTCCAGTCAAGTTGTAGAAACATCTCAAGGATGATCAATGGAAACAGGATGCACCTGAGCTCAATTTCGAGTCTCGTAGCAAAGGGTCTGAGTACTTATGTAAATACGTTTTTTATTTTAATAACTTGTCATTATGGGGTATTGTGTGTAGATTGTTGAGGAAAACGTTTAATTTAGTCAATTTTAGAATAAGGCTGTAACGTAACATAATGTGGAAAAAGTGAAGGGGTCTGAATACTTTCCGAATGCAATGTAGGGTTATATGATCAATCAGGACACAGAACACAGTTTCTGAGTTATTATAATGTTCCTATCCTCTTCATATGCTGTGTACTTGTAACACTGTATTTTATGATTTTTGAAAGTCTAATGAAATGTGATTTTAGTTAGATAGATATTCATGAAGCTTCATTGAAATAACATATCCCGGGGAAAGTGTCTGACGGGTTCAAAACAACTGGGAACTCGGAAAATAGTTTTGAACGGTCATCCAACTGGGAATTCCAAATCGAAATCTCAGGGATCATCCTAGTGCTCCGACTTTCCGACCTGAAGATCACTTAAGTCACGATTTGACCTTTTTCCTGTGAGTTACCAGTTGTCTTGAAAGCACCATGAGTAATGTGGGTGACGATGACCTGTGGGCACTGTACAGCGACAAGGTGTGGAAGGGGAAATGATCATTTGAAAATCTGAAAATGTGTGAAGTCAAAATCTGTGAGTTGACAATGAAATGTGATAGGATTTAGCATTCAGAAATGTTTTAAGGAGTACAGTACACAAGGTTGTATATTGTTTTCATAACATGTGGTCTATTTGATTTGTTAATAGTTTTAGGAGCATGCAGTCAAAATCACAGGAATGTTAAGGTGAAAGACCTGGAAACTTAAGCCGTGGTTATACCTTGCATTAACATGTGGTTGTCGTCATCCTATCAAGATGATTCAATCACTATCTGATCGAGATTTGTCACATGGTAATAAAATGTGTGTCTTCTCTGCCCACTGCGTCCGTATTGTGACCAGGTTCCCGGGTCCCTCCCTGTATGTAAATTAATCTAACCTACCTTGGAACTCCCTTATGACACAAGCTGTATAAATCGACAGAAAACATATTTGTTATCCAATGATTTAAGACTGGGTGTAATAGACCACTGTCCCGATATCCTCGACCTTTCCACAGCCGTACAAATAAATATTATTTCATAGATCTTTCTGTTTTCAAAACAGTAAAACCGCTTTGTAGGCCTAGGTGCTTTGGTTGTGTTTAGGCAGGTCTTAAGAATAATTAGCATACCAAAAGTTTGCATTTCGAAGAACCTCTGATATGATAACCTATAGCAAGACGTGTGGTCAAATTATGAAAATGGATAAAAGTGACAATGGATAAAAAGTGCAAAGGAGCATGCAGGTAAAGCAAATACTATGGCTTTATAAATGAATAAAGTGTCAATCTAAAATTAGCCTAAAGAGTCCTTCGTATTGTACTTCATATTGGACAGTGGCCTGGCTCATGCTTACAGAAAGCTATGCGCCTTTATGCATCAGTTTGGACATATTCTGCACTTTATTGCTAGCGATTTGTCTGGAAAATGCTCAAAGATTCACAGAATACAATGGAATAGAATTAAATAAAAAAAGATTGCATTATATTCCAGGAGTCCTATTCTTATTTAGTATAGACTTAACTGTACCAAAGGGGGGGAAATGTGGCATGTTGGGAGAACGACCGTGGTTTATTTTCCTCCAAATCATTGATTAGTGATAATAATTATTTCACTCATTGAGGGTTGATAGACTGATATACTAGCATTACAGAATTTAAACTGAACTACAAATGTATTGGAGATGCATGGGAGGGACTATGATGGAGTCGCAGCAGAAGAGCGCAGTGCATGACCAGTGTATGGCAAGGTATAATGTGAAGGCCAAATGTTCCACCTGTACCTTTAGATCTAGCCAGAACATTTCCATATGCAAGCCACTGTATCATACCACTGTATTATTTTCATATCTGATATAGCAACTGAATTAGACTATTCACATTACCAAAAAAGTTGATAAAGTGCTCAGCAGCTTTCCCTCAATGTTGCCACAGCACCGTTTCCACTCCTACTATTACAGTCCTTGGCCTTTCTGTACGATATTTCCAAATATTTGATTTTGAGCTGGAATTGGCCGTGGGAATGGGTGAATCCCTTTTTTAACTTATTTGGGACGGTATCTCTTCATATTATTATTACTATTATTATTATAAATATCTGTATTTCTATATGACTAATCTAATTTCGATTGGACTGTGGCATCCGACCACACTGCCAGTAGGCATTTGGATTCTAATGAAGACCATGATCTTAAACCATGAGTTAAAAATTGTGGAGCATTGTGCAACATTGTGGGAATGTTTTGTGCAACTTCTTAAGTACAATATGTGAATCACAAGAATATTCTTGCAACATCCCAGACAACCCATAACTTAATTCATCTCTTGTCATAACCCTACAATGTTCCCACAACCAAAATAAATGTTTTAGGAAATTTTAAAGAACATACAAGATGTGTTCTGGGAACATTATTGTAACATCATGTGAATGTTTTTTGCACCCTAAAAGAAACATTGTATAATCAGCCGCACAACTGGACAGTTTATCTTTTGTGATGTCCCCACAATGTTCCCACCAGACTGTTCCCACAACCTTATGAGAACATTTGCTGCAACGTAAAGAATGTTCTGGGAACTTTCACAGAACCAATTTTGGTTTGCTGGGCATATACAGTACACGCCCACCAAAGTTGCGCCCACACGGTATATCTATCGGTCAGTCAGTTGGTCGATTATTTGAGCCCTGTTTGAGTACTGCAATGGAGAGCCTGTTTAAGACAATCCAGTCATGTTGGATCAATGATTACTTCAAGGAAGGGAGTAGAGAAGGATGCATTTGAACAGGGCTCTGGTCAGTTTGTTCCAGGATCATCAGAGAGGACCTTTTATACTTATACTCCTGTTCTGTCCGGGTGACAGATTCAGGGAGTATTATGGTAGATAATGCCCCACATTAATCTCTCTGCGTCCTACTTACAGGAGGACTGCTCGCGCTCAGTCCTCCATCAGGACTTTAACTCCCTGAGACTATTCACCCTGACCCTAATAACCTGGCTTCTCATACCTCTTAACCTCTCTCTCTCTCCCACACTCTCTCTGTCCTCCACACACTCTCTCTCACCCCAATAACCTGGCTTCCCACACCTAATAATCCTCTCTCTCTCTCTCTCTCTCTCCCACACGCTGTCTTCCACACTCTCTCTCTTTCTCACCCTCTATCTTTTTCTCTTAGGCTCTCTCTCTTCTTTCACACTCTCACTATGCTCTCTGACTCTCTCTACATCTCTATTTATCTCTACTCTGATGTACACTCTAAGCTTAGTGTAATGGTGGTTAGGGTTAGAGCAGTGGCCTAAGCCTTTGAGAGAAGATGACATAGCCCATCTGAAATTAGCCCACCCAACTACCTCATCCCCATATTGTTATTTATTTTGCTCATTTGTACCCCAGTATCTCTATTTGCACATCATCTCTTGCACATCTATCATTCCAGTGTTAATACGAATTGTAATTATTTTGCACTATGGCCTATTTATTGCCTTACCTCCATAACTTGCTACATTTGCACACACTGTATATATATTTTCTGTTGTATTTTTGACTATATGTTTTGTTTTACCCCATATGTAACTCTGTGTTGTTGTTTTTATCGCACTGCTTTGCTTTATCTTGGCCAGGTCGCAGTTGTAAATGAGAACTTGTTCTCAACTGGCTTACCTGGTTAAATAAACGTGAAATAAAATAAACATAGATCCTGATAAAAAAACACTAGAGAGAGATAGTTTAGTAAATAATGAGGAGGAGGAGGAGGAGAGGAGCAGGGGAGGAGAGCTGGGATTTTCACAGTATAACGTTTCAAAATGCCATTATAACGACTTTATATGGCATCATAATGACGCGGTCATTATGGTCCAGTTGTGATTTATTACGGTTTTGAAATGTAGTTGAAAGTTATGATTCCCAGAAAAATTCCAGGATAGGTTTGAGTAAAGACTAGTTTGTCTTTTGAAGGGGTATTGTTCCAAATTATGGGCTTTGTCAGATGGCAAAGAAATGTCAGCAGAGAGGGTAAAAGAAGGCTGGCACTGATTGATGCAAACTCTCCACAGCAGTCACTCTCATTCTCACACACACACTCACAGAAACTAACACACACATGTCCCCAGAGAAGTGGAGTAGATTTAGGACATAAGCGTCTGTCTGTCTGAGCATGGAGTGGAGAGAAAGGGAAAAGGAGTTTCCTGCCCCTGGGACCCAGAATAGGTATTTTGTGTGTGTGTGTGTGTGTGTGTGTGTGTGTGTGTGTGTGTGTGTGTGTGTGTGTGTGTGTGTGTGTGTGTGTGTGTGTGTGTGTGTGTGTGTGCGCGTGCGTGCGTGCGAGTGCGCGCCTATGTTTGGTTTTACTATCCTTGTGGTGAAGGATACTAAAACAAGGACAATTTGGACAAGTGGGGACATTCCGCCAGTCCCCAAAAGGAAAAAGGCTATTTTAGGCTTAGGGGTTAGGTTTAGGGTTAGGGTTACAATTAGGGTTAGGTTTAAGAGGGTTTCTGTTTGCCCCGGTATGAAACCTTGGGTTGCACGGGCCTATTGCAACTTCCTGCTCTGTCTGCATATTGCAAGTCAGTCTGGTCTGGAGTGGGTGGGCGAACATAAGGTGGTTGTTTGCCTGATGGATCAGTGGTGGCCGAGATCTCAGAGGGGTAACCTGCGACGGTTTAATGAGAGGGAAAAAAAGGGTTGATTAAGTGCAAACAAGTAGAACAAATTATTATTATAATAAAGCATGCAACTCTGAATCAATAAATTAATAGATAAATAATTGAATAAATAAATAATATAATAAATAATAAAAAATCACACAAAGAGATTAAGTGCTGCAAAAATGTTAAAATGCTTAATATAAGAAATTAAATAAATTTGAAATACAAAACAAGAGACAAACCAAGACAGAGCAAATAAATACAAATTATCCTCATGTTAGGGACCCCTCTGGCTCTCCTAATTGAGCACCCACCGACCCCTACAGGTCAAGGGCTGTATATTATTATTTACCATTCAAGCCAAGTCGAGCGAAGGTCTTGAGTTTGGCTATCCACCTGGATTCAGCAGCTGTTCTCTAGGCTATGGTCCAGGAGCATAGCCGAGGGAAGTAGGGGTGCTGAAGGGGCTGCAGCATCCCCTGATAAATTGAAATAATGTTTCAAAAATTATATAATTACTCCTGTCTGAACACTGACTGAATTTGGGCAGCACACACACCAAATATCGAACAGCTTGTTGCATTGCGGCCATAGAAATGCCAGCTAGCACATAACGTTCTGAGAACAATATGTTTCTTAGAACTTGGCGAAAGCGTGGTTGTCCTATGGTTATTTTGCATACAACCTTCCCATAACGTTTCCTCCAGGTTTCCTCATGGTTCTATTTAAAGCAATGTTCTGAAATTGTTCAGAGAACATTGAGAAGAAAAAAAAATCTGTGGGAATTTCAGTACTTCAGTATAACGTTTTCTACACGTTTCCTCATGGTTCTTTTTAAAGTCATGTTCTCAGAACGTTCAGAAAACTTTAAGAAACAACATTCTTCTGTTGGAATTTCAGCACTTCAGCATAACGTTCTCTACAGGTTTCCTCATGGTTCTTTTTAAAGTCATGTTCTTAGAACTTTCAGAGAACGTTCCATAAAAACCACAAGAAAACATTAGTAATGTTCAAAGAACATTCTAAGAATGTTATTTAAAAACATGTACATTCCATTCTCAGCATCAACAAAACTCTCTCTTATCCTCTATCTTGTTAAATGTGTTCAGGTGTGTTGGCCGCGCCCACTAATTGGCCACACCTGATCTTAATGAGTGCTTGTTTCCTTTGAAATAGGTCTGTTTAAATAGACTAACACAATGTACAGCTTTGTATGAGTTAAAAAAAACATGGCATGCTAGCTCCATCCTGGTGGCACAGTGGACAAATTCCATGGATAGGGAGCAGAAGATCATAGGTTTGAATCTCACTCATGCCACAATAATAAATAAATAAATGTTAATGATGAAAGCAAATTAATTTCCATGTGTCCTATCTGTGCTTGGAGTTTAAAACAGTTAAGCCAACAATGTTATTGAAATTCTTATTGAAACATGTTATCAGAACATTATTTAATTACCTTAAAATAACCTAGAATTTCTGTTATCAGAATGTTAATAAAACCTCCCAGGAAAACTTTCAGGGAACCATAGAAAAACGTTCTCAGAACCTCCCTGCAACCTAAAAATGTACATTCCCAAAAGAGGAATATTTTTTACTTCTGTTCGCAGAACATTTAAAAAACATTCAGTTTTAACGGTCAGAAAACGTATGGCTTCGTTCCCAAAACCAATGAGAAACCAAAAACGCACGTTCCCACAACCTCCAAGGAACCAAGTGTGCTAGCTGGGAAGGGTTTTGGAACTTCACCCTGGTCATTTGACTGGTAAACTCATGTGTATGCTCAAAATGGCTGTCCGTCCTGATTTGAATGGGCACTTTTATTCTATAGATTCTATTTCTATGGATTCTATTTCTGTTCGCCCTGTCATTGAATAGCTAAAGGCCTTTTGCGAATGTCTAAATACAATCACAAGAAATATGTTTGGAAAGAAAATGCCTACTGCTGAAAACAGAAGACTAATTTGTCAGTAGAACACAGGAGGCTGGTGGCATCTTAATTGGGGAGGACGGGCACATGGTAATGGCTGGAGCAGAATCGGTGGAAAGGTATCAACAACATCAAACACATGGTTTCCATGTGTTTGATGCCATTCCATTTGCTCCATTCCAGCCATTATTATGGGCCGTCCTCCCCTCAGCAGCCTCCACTGCAGTAGAAGCTACCATTTATTTTCTCCACAACTCGGACGAACAGCACTGTTTTTGCTTGAGATCATGGGAAAATCAAAAGAAATCAGCCAAGATCTCAGAAAAAAGATTGTAGACCTCCACAAGTCTGGTTCATCCTTGGAAGCAATTTCCAAACGCCTGAAGGTACCACGTTCATCTGTACAAACAATAGTACGCAAGTATAAACACCATGGGACCACGCAGCTGTCAAACCGCTCAGGAAGGAGACTCATTCTGTCTCCTAGAGATGAACATACTTTGGTGTGAAAAGTGCAAATCAATCCCAGAACAACAGCAAAGGACCTTGTGAAGATGCTGTAGGAAACAGGTACAAAAGTATCTATATCCACAGTAAAACGAGTCCTATATTGACATAACCTGAAAGGCCGCTCAGCAAGGAAGAAGCCACTTTTTGATCATACTTTTTGGAGAAATGTCCTCTGGTCTGATGAATCAAAAATAGAACTGTTTGGCCATAATGACCATCGTTATGTTTGGAGGGAAAAGGGGTAGGCTTACAAGCCGAAGAACACCATCCCAACCGTGAAGCACGGGGGTGGCAGCATCATGCTGTGGGGGTGCTTTGCTGCAGGAGGGACTGGTGCACTTCAGAAAATAGATGGCATCATGAGGAAGGAAAATTATGTGGATATATTGAAGCAACATCTCAAGACATCAGTCAGGAAGTTAAAGCTTGGTCGCAAATGGGTCTTCCAAATGGACAATGACCCCAAGCATACTTCCAAAGTTGTAGCAAAATGGCTTAAGGACAACAAAGTCAAGGTATTGGAGTGGCCATCACAAAGCCCTGACCTCAATCCTATAGAAAATGTGTGGGAAGAACTGAAAAAGCGTGTGTGAGCAAGGACGCCTACAAACCTGACTCAGTTACACCAGCTCTGTCAGGAGGAATGGGCCAAAATTCACCCAACTTATTGTGGGAAGCTTGTGAAAGGCTACCCGAAATGTTTGAACCAAGTTAAACAATTTAAAGGCAATGCTACCAAATACTAATTGAGTGTATGTAAACTTCTGACCCACTGGGAATGTGATGAAAGAAATTAAAGCTGAAATAAATAATTCTCTCTACTATTATTCTGACATTTCATATTCTTAAAATAAAGTGGTGATCCTAACTGACCTATCACAGGATTTTTTACTAGGATTAAATGTCAGGAATTTTGAAAAACTGATTTTATATGTATTTGGCTAAGGTGTATGTAAACTTCTGACATCAACTGTATAATTGCATGAAATGCGTTTATAAAAGTCCCATAAAAGGGGTCTGTTGGAAAATTTGGCGTAGACTAAGAGGTCCCTCAGGTTGGGGGTTCTGTGGTAGGCTGATGTAGGTCTGAAGTCCTGGATTGTGTATGTTGTGTGTTAGAGTTACAATTAGGGTTAGGTTTAGGGTTAGGAATTAAGGTTAGGGTTAGGGTTTTGGGGTTAAGGTTAGGGTTAAGGTTAAGATTAAGGGTTAGGTTTAGAATTAGGTTTAGGGTAAATAGGAATTTGGATGGGAATCAATTGTTTGGTCCCCACAAAGATAGTAAAAAAGTGTGCTGGTGTGTGTGTGTGTGTGTGTATGTGTGTGTGTGTGTGTGTGTGTGTGTGTGTGTGTGTGTGTGTGTTTGTGGTGAGGGTGACCCGAGAGGCCCAGCTAGTTACCGCCTCTCTGCTGGAGACCGCCGGTCTCACAGAACTAGCATTGTTGGCATGGAGCTGCAGACAGACACACACAGAGACAGACACACACACACATACACACACAATAACACCCGAGGTGGCGGGACCATTGGTAGAGTCATGTTCTGAATCCCATTAATAAAATGAGAGTTCCCTCCTCTCTTCTCACAGCCTGTGCTCTGTAACACTCCACTTCTCAATAACACACTCATTATGCTGTCTTTCTCAGACACATATAAACACACACACACAAAGACAGAAAAACACCATTCATAATAAGCCCTAGTTGGTTAATACCCAGACTGTTATTGTAGGTGTAGTTCACTAATCATTTGTGACTGAGCTGCTGTCAAAAGCAATTATTGGAGACAATGTTGTGATGCTATTTGAAGCAGGAATGTTGACAACATAACTCAACAATGTTTGTTATGATGACACTTTTGACAAATTTCAATAAAACACCAACAGCATATCAATTGTCATTCTCGTCCAGTTTTATTAATAACATATTTGGATTGTTAAATTTTTGTGAGTTTGAAATGTTTGCTTTAAGATGGAACAATTTGCGATTGTGTGTGTGTGTGAGAGAGAGAGAGAGAGAGAGAGAGAGAGAGAGAGAGAGAGAGAGAGAGAGAGAGAGAGAGAGAGAGAGAGAGAGAGAGAGAGAGACGGGGAATTACGAACTGGAACTGTAGTGAGTGAGTTCTCTCATTGGCTGCAGAAGTGGACGTCAGCGCCTTTCACTACTCCAGTGTTACCCCTCTCACCTCTGGCTGTAAAGGAGAAGCAATTGTTAAAGTATCTCTGAGGAGAGTAAGCTAACCTCAAGCATCCGCACTGTCTGCCGCGCATGAGTGATGGTGCTACCCAAGACAGAGCAGTAAAAGCAGACGCGAGGTGGAAATTATTTACGAGACACATGTAACCTTGGATTCCATTCACCTTTATTACAAGTCATTCCTCGGATGCGCGTTTTCTCCCTTTGGTAGATGATTTTGTATTTGGTTCTAAAATGGCAGTCTGGTTCGAGTTTACACCGCACTTGCTTTTTCTAATGTTAGGTTGTTGTCTTGGAGCTTTGGAGGGTCGGACCTCGAGCCGAACCCCATGGAGCGTGCAGGGACAGGGCAGATATGGTACCGATTCTCCGTTTAACCAGGACAGCGCTAATCAGAATGTGGTCTCACAGCACATGTACAGGCTGTATGAGAAATACAACAGAGAACTGAAACGACTCCGAGAGGGAAACACTGTCAGGAGTTTCAGAGCCAGCCAAGGTGAGTGTGGCTGTGGAATAGCTTTCTATGATGCTGGAGAGAAAAATGAACGTAGATAAATTAGTTATATCCTCAACTCTGATATTCTTCCCAATTTCTTGAGATGCACATAAGAGTTGTGGACTATGTCTGTTTTCAGGGGGAAAGGCGCTGATGAGATTGGCACAGAGAGAAACGCAACGTGCATAGGCAGTGACTTCACTCACCAAGTTATGATGAATTTATGGTTATATTATTATTATATAACAACCTTCTAGTAGGCAACCTAATTACTTGAAATAGCCTACAGTGGGCTGAAAAAAAAGCCGACGCATGTGGTCAGACACCCCAAATAGGTAGGATTGTTTTGGAACCGTCTGAGAATGTCACTGAGTGTTTTTTATGATGCACTTGGGCAGATCTGTATGTGTCGCGTCAGCTGTAGTGTGTCCTTGTCACAGCTCCAGCCGCAGACGCGCAAGAATGTGTGTAGAATTCGCCTCCAAGCAGACCCAGCTGCCGCGCTGGCCGCGACAACAATGCGGTAACTAGGAGACAGGGGGACACCAATAATGCACCAAATCTATTTTCCTAAAGAGGCCACTGTATGCTGCGCTGGAGTATGAAGGCTTAGCACGCAGTGGCGCCATTGTCCTGTGTTTTTTTAATAAACAAAACAGACCCACATTGACTCAACATTTTGTTGTTTAATTTATTTAACCTTTATTTTATCAGGGAGTCATACTGAGACCAAGGTCTCTTTTACAGAGGAGCCCTGAATTGCATAAATTACAGAAAATACACACATCAATGTAAATACAAAATGCAAGCAGAAAGAACATGGTCATAAAAAACAAGCACATTCATCAGTAATAAGGTCCTCAATCAGCTTTCTGAATCACCCTAGAGGCACCAAAACATCACATTTAAGAACATTTTGAAGATTGTTCCACAAATAAGATGCAAGAAAACTAAAAGCTGATTTACTTAACTCAGAAGAGACCAAAGGAAGTTAACCATCCCTGAGACCTCCTGTGGTAACTCATATGTCTAAAGTTTAGTAAAGATGTTAGGTACAGTGGGACTTTTTGTAAAAGGGCTTTATAAATGAAAACATAGCAATGTATTAACCTATGTGACATCAAAGAGGGCCACCCAACTTTCTGGTAGAGAATGCAGTGATGAGTACAATAATTGTCGCCCTTAATAAAGCACAGTGCGCTATGATAAACTGCATTTAACAGCTTTAATGAAGTGGCAGCTGCATTCATATAGATGATGTCGCCATAGTCTAGGTCCGATAGGAACGTTGACTGAATAATCTGTTTTCTACTATTTAGGGAGAGGCAGGACCTATTTCTATAGAATAAGCCCATTTCTATTCTCAGCTTCTTAACTAACTCATCAATATGCTTTTTAAAAGACAGCTTTTCATCTATCCAGAAGCCCAGATATTTGTAAGCAGGGACACAATCAATATGGACACCATTCAAAGTACATATGCTTAAATCATCAGAGTTATTTTTATGCGCTTTAGAGAACAACATATACTTAGTTTTACCTGCATTCAATACTAATTTCAGGTCAATAAAGTTTTTCTGTAATAAAATGAAGACAAGACTGTAGTTCAGATAGAGCCTGGTCAACTGTGGGGGCAATAGCATACACAGCAGTATCATCGGCATACAAGTGCAGGTTACAGTTTTCTACAGACAAAATTGTTAATGTAAACAGTAAAAAGTACAGGACCCAGAATCAACCCCTGTGGGACACCTTTCGTAATATCCAGGAAACCTGATTTAGCGCCATCAGTAAATACACATTGAGTTCTATCTGTCAAGTAATTTTTAAACCTGCTACATGCAGCCTGGCCTAGGCCAATTGAGGAAAGCCTCTGAATTAGCAGTGAGTGATCAACAGTATCGAAAGCCCTTGACAGGTCAATGAAGAGGGCAGCACAATGTTGCCTTTTATCCATACAGTTAACCACATCATTCATAACTAGGGATGTGGCCAAGATAGTGCTATGACCTGGTCTAAAACCTGACTGATGTACAGTTAAAATACATTTCAAAGATAAGAAAGCTCTTAGCTGAGAATTAATCAATGATTCTAATATTTTAGCTAGGCAAAGAAGTTTAGAAATAGGGCTATAATTATTTAGGTCCCAAGGGTTACCACCTTTGCGAAGGGGAAGTACATTGGCCACCTTCCAAACCTTGGGGATAGTACCACATATAATCGTCAGGTTAGAAATATGGGTTAATTATTCAGCAATCAGGGGGGCAGAGAGCAGCAGCAAAAATGGATCAATCATATCAGCCCCAGTGGATTTTTTTACATCAATCTTAAGCAAGGCATCTAGCACATCACAGATAGTAAATTGTTGAATTGAAAACTGAGCGTGCATAACTATTCTCCCCCGCAAAGTCAATACTTTGTAGAGCCACCTTTTGCAGCAATTACAGCTGCAAGTCTCTTGGGGTATGTCTCTATAAGCTTGGCACATCTAGCCACTGGGATTTTTGCCAATTCTTCAAGGCAAAACTGCTCCAGCTCCTTCAAGTTGGATGGGTTCCGCTGGTGTACAGAAATCTTTAAGTCATACCACAGATTCTCAATTGGATTGAGGTCTGGGCTTTGACTAGGCCATTCCAAGACATTTAAATGTTTCCCCTTAAACCACTCGAGTGTTGCTTTAGCAGTATGCTTAGGGTCATTGTCCTGCTAGAAGGTGAAACTCCGTCCCAGTCTCAAATCTCTGGAAGAATGAAACAGGTTTCCCTCAAGAATTTCCCTTTATTTAGCACCATCCATCATTCCTTCAATTCTGACCAGTTTCCCAGTCCTTGCCGATGAAAAACATCCCCACAGCATGATGCTGCCACCACCATGCTTCACTGTGGGGATGGTGTTCTCGGGAAGAAGAGAGGTGTTGGGTTTGTGCCAAACATAGCGTTTTCTCATCTGACCAGAGTACCTTCTTCCATATGTTTGGGGAGTCTCCCACATGCCTTTTGGCGAACACCAAACGTGTTTGCTTATTTTTTTATAAGCAATGGCTTTTTTCTGGCCACTCTTCTGTAAAAGCATAGCTCTGTAGAGTGTACGGCTTAAAGTGGTCCTATGGACAGATATTCCAATCTCCGCTGTGGAGTTTTGCAGCTCCTTCAGGGTTATCTTTGGTCTCTTTGTTGCCTCTGTTTAATGCCCTCCTTGCCTGGTCAGTGAGTTTTGGTGGGCGGCCCTCTCTTGGCAGGTTTGTTGTGGTGCCATATTCTTTCAATTTTTTTATAATGGATTTAATGGTGCTCCGTGGGATTTTCAAAGTTTCGGATATTTTTTTATAACCCATCCCTGATCTGTACTTCTCCACAACTTTGTCCCTGACCTGTTTGGAGAGCTCCCTGGTCTTCATGGTGCCACTTGGTTGGTGATGCCCCTTGCTTAGTGGTGTTGCAGACTCCAGGGCCTTTCAGAACATGTGTATATATACTGAGATCATGTGACACTTAGGTTGCACACAGGTGGACTTTATTTAACTAATTATGTGACTTCTGAAGGTAATTGGTTGCACCAGATCTTATTTAGGGGCTTTATATCAAAGGGGGTGAATACATATGCAAACACCACTTTTCTGTTATTTATTTTGTATAATTTATATGTATATAAGTTATTTTTTTAATTTCACTTCACGAATTTGGACTATTTTGTGTATGTCCATTACATGAAATCCAAATAAAAATCCATTTAAATTACAGGTTGTAATGCAACAAAATAGGTGAAACGCCAAAGGGGATGAATACTTTTGCAAGGCACTGTATGGCCACTCCTCTCCCTTTCTGGAATCTGTCACATCTAAATATATTAGAATAATTTCTTCAATGTCTTTATCAGATACAGAACCATTTAATCATGTTTCCGAGACAACCAGAATGCCAGGACACGAGTCCTGTACCCAAATGTCAATTGTGTCCATTTTTTAAATAATGCTTCGCACATTTAGGTGCACTAGCCCAAGCCCCCTATGAGATTTAAAGTCAGAGGGGGTATTCAGCTCATTCACATAAGAGCTTACAGGCATAGGGTCATCTGCAGCTATTTGTTGAGTGAACTGAGACTTTGCCAAGGTCCCTGGCCAACCACGTGATAGCAGAGTAGACTGAGAATTTGACAGACCTCCCTCAAGTCGCTGGATGCAGTGGCTGGGGCGGGAACTGGGAGGGCAGTGTTGGCAGAGCTCAGTCCACCCTGATGAAGCTCCCGCCAAAGGAGTGGAGCTGCTGCAGGGGATCGGAGTGGCTGCCGATGCTCAATTCTGGGTGTGCACAGGAGGCCTTGGTGTGCCTGCTGTGCAGAGTTGGGGCTGTCATGGGGGACAGGAGTGTCCCAGGCCTGTCCTGGGGGTGGGAGTAGGGAGGGTAACCAAAACTTGCCTGGGAGGGAGGTTGTGGGGGTAATTGAGGAGGGTGGTGTGGAGGGCAGTGTGGCTGGCGACGCTCCAAACTCTCAGCATATGAGGGCTGATAATGTGAATGATACATGGTGTGGACTGCATCATGTGGTGCACTTCCCTCGACAGTGTTTTGCCAGACCCTAGGGTAGTGGTCGGTGCTGTGTAGAGCTGGGCTGAGTTGAGTTGGGCCTGGTCTGGTAGAGCTGTTCTGTGATGGGCCGGGTCTGGTAGAGCTGTGCTGTGATGGGCCTGGTCTGGTAGAGCTGTGCTGTGATGGGCCGGGTCTGGTAGAGCTGTGCTGAGGCGGGCCTGGTCTGGTAGAGCTGTGCTGAGGCGGGCCTGGTCTGGTATCATGGGAGGGAGGTTGTAGGGGGAATTGAAGAGGGTGGTGTGGAGGGCAGTGTGGCCAGCGATGCTCCAAACTCTGCATGGGGCCTCTTTGACTGCGTACGGCTTGGGCATAGCTCAGTGTATCTGCATGCAGTTCCTGGGAGACAAGTGGTGGAGGGTGGTGTGGTGGGCAGTGTTGCTGGCTGTTCTCTAGCCTCTGTGAGGCACCACCATATACAGGTCTAAAGGAGTGTCTGATTTGTCTCAGGGAGTTGGTGGCTGGTCTGCTGCTCCTGTGGGGTGAGGTGGACTGGCCACCCGGAGCAACATCATTTAACGTCCTGGTGAAAGTGGGGACTGCCTCTTTGTACAGGTGTACATTGTCATAAAGACAGTCGAGGCTGAGGGTGGGATGGTGGGCCAGGTGTACATTGGGCTGTAGCACACAGTCCCGAGAGAGGCTAACATTTACCATCCGGATGGTGGCAGGGTGGAAATCTCTCCTCTGGAGCAGGGTAGATATTACTATCTTCGCAAGGGGGAAGATGGTGGAGGCCCACTCTATCATTCCCCTTAGTGATGTGGCCACCCTCTGCTGTTGGGCACACAGGTCATTGGTCCCTGTGTGAATGATGATATGGCTTGGAGAGCCAAGCTGGGCCACAGTCAAGAACTCCATAGCTCTCTCTGTTGTTGGGCATAACTTTAACACCTTTTTATTTGGGAAAAGTTTATTCTCTAATATAAACGTTCCATTTCAGTCCATCATTAATATTATGTCTGGTTTCTCGTCAGGTCTATGGAGTATGGCAGGAGTGATGGGAGTAATTACAGGCCGTGAGATGGGGATGGAGGGGGTTGGTTGGTGGGTTCTGATTCAGCTGTTGGCCTGGTCCTGGGTTTTTGTGGGATTCTTTGTAGAGTGGATGGTGGTGGCTGGTGTTGACTGTGCTGGACAGTTCCTCTCTAAGTCTGCGTGCTTCCATCCTGAGAGCCTAATTGTCCTTTCATTGAACACTGCAGCTCCCGGATCTCCTCCCTATGCTGACGCACCAAGCTGATCTCATCCTCTATAAGATGCTGTGGTACTGCAGGTGTCACGTGTGAGAGAGGCATGCTCAAGGCTGTGTCTGCTGCAGGTGAGGGAGGGAGAGGGACACTGGGGACTACATACTGGGGCACAGAGGGAGTGGAGGCTGTTGTAGGTAGTGAGAGGTTTTAAGTTCAGCAACAAAAGGTTATATTTGGTCGAAGTAGTGGACAAATTGATCCAGACTGGCCTCCGAACCTTGAACCATCACAGTGCTGTTATTATATATATTAATGTTACATTTGGGGGTGGAATCAATATACAGTTGCCTCATTGTTCTGTTTTCTGACATTTTAAGATCATTGTTGGTCTTGTGGAGATCTGTGTGCCAAGCATTAGGATCATCCGTGTAGAACAGAATGTCTCCTTTGATTTCCTTGTTCGCTTTTAGGATGAAGTCTGCCCTCAGTGTCTCTGGGTATTCCCGTAGCAATTTCTTTTAGACATTTTTATTTTTTCTGACTCACTTGTAACATTTTCAGGATACACGATGGCAAGGTCTCTGAAACAATGCTTAGAGAATGCATCCATCTTCATCTCCATGGTGACCTCTTTAACGCTGCTCTAGAATGATGTGTATGTGCCCCTTATGAAAGCACTTATTTAAATAATGCACCTATAGATACATTCACTTTTTAAACAATGCACTTTTATGAATAATACAAATAAATATATTTTCAATGAAACAACACATTACACATAAATGAAGATACCTTCTCAATGTTCATAATGTTTCTACCTCCTTTCCAAGTGCTCTTTTGCTTGTTTGTTTGTTCATCTGAATGCTTGTTTCCCTATCAAGCCTGAACTATCCTCCAGAAATCCCTTCCTCTTACTCCCTCTGTTGGTTTTGTGTTTGTTTATCTATGTCCTAATTCTTTTTGTTGTCCTTTTGTTGAGTTTATAGTCCTCCTGTCCCATTCCTTCCTTGTGTTGCCTGATGATTCAGCAGATGAGTCTTGCAAGAACCAAGTCGATCAATCTCTCAAAATCTCTCCAAACTATTTGCACAAAAGAAAATTCCTCTAGATGGGCAGAACACAGCAATGCACTAAAATAACTAAACTGTTAATATAAAAATATAATATAATATAATATAAAAATAGCAATTTAAGGAGGAGCTCTTCTTAAGTCGGCCTCGGCCTCCCGAGTGGCGCAGTGGTCTAAGGCACTGCATCGCTAGTGCTAGCTGCGCCACTAGAGATCCTGGTTCGAATCCAGGCTCTGTCGTAGCCGGCCGCGACCGGGAGACCCATGGAGCGGCGCACAATTGGCTCAACGTCGTCCAGGGTAGGGGAGGGAATGGCCGGCAGGGATGTAGCTCAGTTGGTAGAGCATGGTGTTTTCAATGCCAGGGTTGTTGCTTCGATAAATAAAAATAATGAATGCACTCACTGACTGTAAGTCGCTCTGGATAAGAGCGTCTGCTAAATGACTAAAATGTAAGTGGTTATCAGATAGCATATCATAATAACACATGTTTTTTACTGCAGAAGCCATGTAATCTAAGGAGCGATGTAAGGGAGTTTTGACAACAACAAGAGATCTGTGAACACATTAGGTTATTGTCTTGGTGCGGGGCAGACAGTGTTGGCTGTATTAGGGGCTTAAGGGGAAGCTTTGGGGGAAACTGAAATAAGCGTTTCCATATGCCTGAGGCTGGATACAGAGTAATGTATATCTCTTAAGTCACTCCATACATCCGCAGACGCCATATACAATGGACAATATGTCTGCTGTTGGGCCTAATGTTCATCATGAATATGTTACTCATGCCTCCCTCCCCCCACTCCTCTGCACCTATCTCCCTCCCTCCCTCACTCACTCCCCCCTCTCCTCTACTCTCCTCTCCTCTCTCCCCATCCCCCTCACTCTCTCCCTCTCCTTCCCCATCTCCCTAACTCTTCCCCTCTCCTATCCTCTCCTATAACAGCCAGAGAATTATGGGTTCCCTCTCCAGAGTCTTGTTCCACTCAAGGTTTCTTCCCACCTAGGAATCACTGTGCCTCTGCCTGCTCTTTAGGTGTTTAGGCCTGGGTCGCTGTGAAAGACTGAAGTAACAGATTTCTCCCCCTGTAGACTCGTCTGACCAGAGGACGTTTTACCATCTGAACCTGACGTCTCTCCAGGACTCGGAGCTCATCCTCTCTGCCACGTTTCACTTCTTGTTCGACCGGTGCCCGAGGCCAAGGGCTTGGTTCTGCAAACGCTACAAAACCCCGGCCTGTCGCTCTCTACACCTCCACCCTGCTCCCTCCATCCACCTCATCCTTCGCTCCAACCCCTCTGGGTCAGCGGTCAATCCAGGGTCGCAGGCGTCGTTGCTAGGCAACGTGACCTTTCACCCCAACCAGAGAGGGTTGTGGCAGATGAAGGACGTGACTGTGGCGATAAAGGAGGCCAGGGAGAAAGGCAGCCATTTTGTGTCGGTGGAGCTGGACTTTGGGCTGCAGTACCACAGACAGCCAGAGGACATGCTGTCTGGGTCCAGTCTACCTTATTTGTTGATGTATGCTGACGACCATGCGCTAGATGAGCCCAACAGTGTGGCACAGACTTTACAGAGGTATGGCCCTGAGGCAGAGGTGGAGGAAGATACTTCTCACCCTTCTCTTCTTCCCCCTAAACAGGGGTCAAAGGGTCGTGTGAGAAGGGGGGTACTATCTCTCCCAGACTCCATCCAGAACAACGAGCTACCAGAGGTGGAGTACAGGCCTGGCGGATCCAGGAAAGATCACCCGTTTGAAACCGCCTACCACACCCTGAAACCTATCAAACTCAAGCCTGGGAGGAGGGAGAGGATGAGGAAGGGCCAGGACATAGAGGAAGAAGTGAAAGATGGAGAGAGGGATAGAGGAAGTCAATCGCCAGTCCTGAGTTTGGACGAGAGGACCCCAAAGAAGAGCAGCGATGGAGGGAGTAGGTTGCAAGACAACAGTGAGGGAAGGAGTGATGGAAGAAGCGATAGAGGGAAGGAAAGAGGAAGTAAGTCTCCAATGCTGAGTTTTGATGAGCGGACCATGCATAAGGCGAAGAAGAGACAGTGGGGCTCGGAGCCCCAGGTTAGGAGCTGCTCTAGGAAGACACTCACGGTGGACTTTGCGGACATCGGCTGGAGCGAGTGGGTCCTGACGCCCAAAGCCTTCGATGCCTACTACTGCGCTGGCACCTGTGGATTCCCCATGCCCAAGGTAAAGACTGTGACTAGCTGGATTTGAACCCACGTCAAATCCAGTCTTTGGGAGCCTTCTGAGCTAAAGCCTAGTCTCAATAAATATGTAAGGCAGAGAGGATACCCTCACACTTATTTCAAAGTGAGCATGACAGCCGAGAATGTTTTTATGGTTCCCAATTTAGAACTGCTCCATTGCTCCCAGTCTGATGATATGTCTACAACATTTAGGAAATAGAATAATCAGTAGATACAATACTGGCCATTGTGGACACACTTACATGTACTTCATTGTACTATTGTGTCATGTTTTCCTACTTGCACTTTATTAAATTAATTAACCATTGTGCTTCTAAATCATAGACAGCTTTTATCAAGGCCGGTTCCTTCTTTTAAAAAAATACAGAATAACCTTAAAATGTAATTTTTCCTATTGAATTGTTACAGGCATTGCCAGTTACAATGCTGTAACCTCTCTCTCTCTCTCTTTCTCTACCTCAATCACCCTTCCCCTTCTCTCTCCATTGCTCCTCTCTCTCCCAGGTACTGCGTCCCTCTAACCATGCAACCATCCAGAGTATAGTCCGTGCGGTTGGGATAGTTCCAGGGGTCCCAGAGCCCTGCTGTGTCCCAGAGAAGATGAGCCCTCTGGTGGTTCTATACCAGGACGAGGGAGGTAACCTGGTGCTCAAGGTCTACCCCAGCATGTCTGTGGAGAGCTGTGCCTGTAGATAGACCCAGAAGACAGAGGAGAACAACGCTGGACAAAACAGGATGGACTTGCAGCAATTTAAAAGGACAAAAAAGGGAAGTTAAAAAGACAGATATATATTCATAAAAGGACAGATGAGTTGAGGTGTCTGTCCATCTATTCCTCCCTTGTATCCCTCAGGCTTTGACACTGAGATAGTTGAACGTAAAGACGCGTTGAAGCAGCACATGATCTGTTGTTGCAGCACCAGTCATGTCCTCCAGTAGCAGTAGAAACACCACCACAATATTCTCCTCAACAAAGCAGCGTCACCGCTTCAAGGACTACAGGTACTGAGAGAGCTCTCTCCCTCCAAACAACTCAAATTCAAATCGTTACGCTCCAAACCAGGGCTGCTTGACTGGCGCTTTGTTTATTTTTTTGTTTTTGAGGCACTGATCATGCTTGCTTTAATATACTCATTTCAGACAGAAGATGTGGTATGTTACCTGTAAGAAATACACTGAGTGTACAAAACATTAGGAACACCCCCTTCAGAACAGCCTCAATTTGTCGTGGCATGGACTCTAGAAGGAGTCAAAAGCGTTCCACAGGGATGCTGGCCCATGTTGACTCCAATGCTTCCCAGAGTTGTGTGAAGTTGGCTGGATGTCCTTTGGGTGGTGGACCATTCTTGATACACACAGGAAACTGTTGAGCGTGAAAAACCCAGCAGCGTTTCAATTCTTGACACAAAGCAGTGCGCCTGGCACCTACTACCATAATCCGTTCAAAGGCACTTAAATCTTTTGTCTTGCATAGGGCTGTTACGGTAACCATATTACCGCCACACCGGAGGTCACGAGTCATGACGGCAGTCAAATTCCATTTGACCAATTAGTCATGGTAATTAAGCTTCTCCAAGCTCTGATGCTGCTGATGGTCATTAGTAGCCTACCAAACTTGCTAACTGCCTGGTACTCAGCACTCTATTGTCCCTCTAATCACTCTGACATCAATGCAAATGTAATCGAAAATCTAATCAAACACTTCATGAGAGCCCATGAGCTCATGTTGCGCAACATTTCTATAGGCTATGCAATTGCGTGAGAAAACGGATCCCATCAGTTTTCTAGGCCTACTATATTTATTTCTCAACTTTCCTAATATTAAGCACATTGCTTTTCTTTACAAAAGGAGTATAGCCTACCTGGCTGGCATGAAAATTAACCACGGGAAAAGCGTCCTCCATTCGCTATTTAAGTGCATAGATAACATGTATTTTTTCCCCCTGCCCCTGTTTCGAGACAGGTGCGTGATAATGGTCCATTCTAAATCAATTTTCACACATATATTATTTAGTATACGTAAAGACAAGATTAAATCAAGAATAGTCTGATGGGTGACAATATTAGCCTATCACTTGTGAAATATATATTATCACTTGTGAATAATGCCCAGCTTGTGTGCAAGGCAAGACACAGCTGGGGTTTTTGCGACTTTTTCAAATCATAGTCGCACACCTCATGGCCTATATGTTTTGATAAGGTTTGTATCACAACTAAAGTGGCCAAATAACATATTCAAATTAAGCACATCAATCCGCTTTACACCGGGTGTAGAGCCTAACTGGCATACATACTCAACACGTGAGTTTCATGTTTGGGGAAGATCATTTTCACCATAAAAATGCACCTTTATAATAAAAGCATTACATGCGTAATCGCATTTGCGGTCACTTTTGAGAATGGTGTTTTTCCACAAATATATTGGATTTTGGAACATTTGCGCTTGTAGCCTACTGCCGTGTGCGCATTGCTGCGCTTATAATGTGAAAAAATAGCCTAATCGTTTATCAACATTTTAAGCCAAATGTTCTGATCTGTTGCGTCAGCCTCATTGCTTTTAAAAGGTTTTTTGATGCTAGTGGTTGTATTAATTTGGGATCTATCGCATCCCACAACTGTCCCAGACTATGTTTGGAATATTTATTTCTCGCACCGAATAGCATAGGTCAACTTTTGTACTATGGGGGATAGTAGATTGACATAGGCTAGTGCAGGGATCATCAACTAGATTCAGCCGTGGGCCAATTTTTTCTTGAGCGGAATGTCTGGGGGTCGGAACATAATAAATAAATAAGAAATATACTGCAAATTGGTTGCAATAAGCCTAAACCGATATAATATTTGACAAAAATAAAACATAATAATTTCAAACCTTGATTACATTTGGGAACATTGTCCTGCGTAGGGTGCCGTCTTTTGGCTAGGACGTGAAAATGGGTGTCCTGATTCTCTGTGGTCATTCAAAATCCCATGGTGCTTATTGTAAGAGTAGGGGTGTTCACCCCGGTGTCATGGCTAAATTCCCAACCTGGCCACATTCCATCATGGCCACCTAATCACCCCCTCATTCCTAATTGGCATATATCACTCCTCACCTCACCACCTGATAGCTGATGTGTGGTGAGAGTTCTGGCACAAAAATGGTTGCTGTGCATCACTGAGGTGGGTGCTACACATTGATGGTGGATGAGGTGAGTTTCCCCGTACTATGTAAAGCGCTTTGAGTACCTCAGTTGGTAGAAAAGTGCTATTTAAATCCAATAAATTATTATCAATTACTATTATTTGTATACTTGAGAACATATTTCCGAAATTAAAATCACTTGGAGCTGATTTCCTGGTGTTTTTAGTCTTTCATGTCCAACAATGAAAATTAAAAAAAACGTTTAAAAACTTGGGTGGCCAAATAAAACCACCCGCGGGCCGCTAGTTGGGGAACCCTGGTGTAGGCTGTATTACATGGATGTATTAGACCGCCCTAGTCTTGCCCGTTCACCCTCTGAATGGCACACATACACAATCCATGTCTCAATTGTCTCAAAAGCTTAAAAATCCTTATTTAACCTCCCTCCTCCCCTTCATCTACACTGATTGAAGTGGATTTAACAAGTGACATCAATAAGGGATCATAGCTTTCACCTGGATTCACCTGGTCAGTCTATGTCATAGAAAGAGCAGGTGTTCATAATGTTTTGTACGCTCTGTGTATATGGCTATGTTTATATGACCTACTTTCAAACAGCCCCCTATTTACCACTTACTTGCAGGTAGACCCCTTTTATACATATCATATCAGTGGGTAACTGGCAAATTAGGAGGGGTAGGGGGTGTTGTTAAACCTTAGGGGCTGTTTACATTTCAAATTAGGGTGGTGTGAAACAATGGAAGTGTTGATGAATTTACCTGCAAGAAAGCAGAGAACCATTCACACAGACCCGATACCTGTATTTTGGTTACAGGGTCTGTGAAATTGCAGGAATCATGACTAGGTCTTTAGGTGGGATTTAATTTGCCATGTTTTTTTTTTTACCCCATATCCCTTTTAGATATTCAAAAAAGATGGTATAAAAAAGATGGCATGGTAAAATAGTGGGATTTTTGTCTGTATATGAAAGGGATTATAGACAGAGTCCTGGCTCATGTTCATTAGGGCAAACCGTAGAAAAAAGTTTTTTTTCTACAGAAAATGAAAATAAAGGTTTCTTATTGGACAAGTTCAGATAGTACCACCCCGCTTCGCTCTGTTTCAGACAATTTTTTATGTTTCATGCCTACTGAACAGGAACCTGGATCCTCATTCACTAATACTGTACATACTGTACATCCCTATACTTTCCCCTATCAGAACAATGCACAAAGCGATTGTTGTTTTGTGTTCATGTTTTTTTGTTTTTTATTGGCCCAGATATATTGGTCGCTCAAGCTAGAATTACGGTAAAATACCTTCTCAGTGTTCAATATAGGCAGCTTACACAGTACATGTATTAAATACACAGAACGCTTTAAAACAGATGCATTCTAGTGGCACTATAAGGTTAAGTATACTGTGTACATACCATAAGTATTTGTTTGAGGGACGTTTGTGTTATGTTGTAAAAATGTAATTATAACTTTTTTTCTACTACTAAAACTACCCTAAAGTGAATCGTAAAGAGAGCTTCTGGAATTAATTTGTCTTTTTTCCCCTCCGTAATAATATTTTCAAGCCTGCTATGTATAAGTGGAAGAAGGCAGAAATATTTTTCTATATTGTATGTGTGAATATTTTGAAATGAATTTGTCTTGGTTACCATATTATTACAGTTTTTTTCATCTCTTTGGTGCAATTTTCATAGGTATGTGGTACATTTTCACAACTCTTAGTAAAAACCTAAAAATTGATAATCAAAAGGCAGTTGTTTCAAAACTCTAAGCACATTTTTATTGATTAAGTACAACACAAAATCATAGTCAGTGTTTCATATAGAAATATACTGAACAAAAATATAAATGCAACATGCAACAATTTCAACGATTTTACTGAGAACAGTTCATATAAGGAAGTCCTATTAATTGAAATGAATTCATAAGGCCCTAATCTATGGATTTCATGACAGGGCAGGGGAGCAGCCATTTTTCCCTACAAAAGGTATTTATTACAGACAGAAATACTCAGTTTCATCAGCTGTCGGGGTGGCTGGTCTCTGACGATCCCGCAGGTGAAGAAGCCAGATGTGGAGGACCTGAGCTGGCGTGGTTACACCTGGTCTGCCCTTTTATTTTCTATTTTATTTAGTCATTTAGCAGACGCTCTTATCCAGAGCGACTTACAGTTACTGAGTGCATACATTATTTATTTTTATTTTTCATACTGGCCCCCCGTGGGAATTGAACCCACAACCCTGGCATTGCAAACGCCATGCTCTACCAACTGAGCTACATCCCTGCCGGCCATTCCCTCCCCTACCCTGGACCAATTGTGCGCCGCCCGGCTACGACAGAGGCTGGATTCGAACCAGGATCTCTAGTGGCACAGCTAGCACTGCGATGCAGTGCCTTAGACCACTGCACCACTCGGGAGGCCAGTTGGACGTACTGCCAAATTCTCTAAAACGACGTTGGAGGCAGCTTATGGTAGAGAAATTAACATTCAATACTCTGGCAACAGCTCTGGTGGACATTCCTGCAGTCAGCATGCCAATTGCACGCTCACTCAAAACATGAGACATCTGGCATTTTAGATTGGTCTTTTATTGTCCCCAGCACAAGGTGCACCTGTGTAATGATCATACTCTTTAATCAGCTTCTTTATATGCCACACCTGTCAGGTGGATGGATTATCTTGGCAAATGAGAATTGCTCATTAACAGGGATGTAAACAAATGTGTGCACAAAATTTGAAAGAAATAAGCTTTTTGTGCATATGGAAAATTTCTGGGATCTTTTATTTCAGCTCATGAAACATGGGAACAACACTGTACATGTTGCGTTTATATTTTTGTTCAGTATACAGTTGAAGTCAGAAGTTTACATACACTTAGGCTGGAGTCATTGAAACTTGTTTTTCAACCACTCCACAAATGTCTTGTTAACAAACTATCGTTTTGGCAAATCGGTTAGGACATCTACTTTGTGCATGACACAAGTAATTTTTCCAACAATTGTTTACAGACAGATTATTTCACTTATAATTCAGTGTATCACAATTCCAGTGGGTCAGAAGTTTACATACACTAAGTCGACTGTGCCTTTAAACAGCTTGGAAAATTCCAGAAAATGATGTCATGGCTTTAGAAGCTTCTGATAGGCTAATTGACATCATTTGAGTCAATTGGAGGTGTACCTGTGGATGTATTTCAAGGCCAACCTTCAAACTCAGTGCCTCTTTGCTTGACATCATGGGAAAATCAAAAGAAATCAGCCAAGACCTCAGAAAAAAAATTGTAGACCTCCACAAGTCTGGTTCATCCTTGGGAGCAATTTTCAAACGCCTGAAGGTACCACGTTCATCTGTACAAACAATAGTACGCAAGTATAAACACCATGGGACCACGCAGCCGTCATACCGCTCAGGAAGGAGACGCGTTCTGTCTCCTAGAGATGAATGTACTTTGGTGCGAAAAGTGCAAATCAATCCCAGAACAACAGCAAAGGACCTTGTGAAGATGCTGGAGGAAACGGGTACAAAAGTATCTATATCCACAGTAAAGCGAGTCCTATATCGACATAACCTGAAAGGCCACTCAGCAAGGAAGAAGCCACTGCTCCAAAACCACCATAAAAAAAGCCAGACTACGGTTTGCAACTGCACATGGGGACAAAGATCGTACTTTTTGGAGAAATGTCCTCTGGTCTGATGAAACAAAAATATAACTGTTTGGCCATAATGACCATCATTATGTTTGGAGGAAAAAGGGGGTGCGCTTGCAAGCCGAAGAACACCATCCCAACCGTGAAGCACGGGGGTGGCAGCATCATGCTGTGGGGGTGCTTTGCTGCAGGAGGGACTGGTGCACTTCAGAAAATAGATGGAGGAAAATTGTGTGGATATATTGAAGCAACATCTCAAGACATCATTCAGGAAGTTAAAGCTTGGTCGCAAATGGGTCTTCCAAATGGACAATGACCTCAATCATACTTCCAAAGTTGTGGCAAAATGGCTTAAGGACAACAAAGTCAAGGTATTGGAGTGGCCATCACAAAGCCCTGACCTCAATCCTATAGAACATTTGTGGGCAGCACTGAAAAAGCGTGTGTGTGAGCAACTTATTGTGGGAAGCTTGTGGAAGGCTACCCGAAACGTTTGACCCAAGTTAAACAATTTAAAGGCAATGCTACCAAATACTAATTGAGTGTATGTAAACTTCTGTCCCACTGGGAATGTGATCAAAGAAATAAAAAGCTGAAATAAATAATTCTCTCTACTATTATTCGGACATTTCACATTCTTAAAATAAAGTGGTGATCCGTATTGACCTAAGACAGGGAATTTTTACTAGGATAAAATGTGAAAAACTGAGTTTAAATGTATTTGGCTAAGGTATATGTAAACTTCCGACTTCAACTGTACATGTTTCACATAGCAATACATAGTCAAAGTAATTGCTTTTCACAATGTAATGCTCACATTACTTTAGATATGATTCTCTTCTGTTTTGTTAAAGTAGATTTGACTATTACTTAATACAACTGCTCTTAATTGATGATCACTTAAACGTTTGGTAAACCTATAGATTTTACATGCAAACTGGTTTGTACAGATTTTGAGAACTACAGGTGTGTCTGTAAAGTAAAAAACATAAAAAGTATGATATACAGTGCATTCGGAAAATATTTAGACCCCTTGACTTTTTCCACATTTTGTTACATTACAGCCTTATTCTAAAATGGATTAAATAAATACAATTCCTAATGAATCTACACACAATACCCTATAATTTCAAAGCGAAAACAGGTTTATAGAATTTTGGGGCAAATTTATTAAAAATTACAAACAGAAATAACTTATTTACATAAGTATCCCTTTGCTATGAGACTCGAAATTGAGCTAAGGTGCATCCTGTTTCCATTGATCATCCTTGAGATGTTTCTACAACTTGATTGGAGTCCACCTGTGGTAAATTCAATTGATTGGACATGATTTGGAAAGGCACACACCTGTCTATATAAGGTCCCATAGTTGACAGTGCATGTCAGAGCAAAAACCAATCCATGAGGTCGATGGACTTGTCCGTAGAGCTCCGAGACAGGATTGTGTCGAGGCACAGATCTGGGGAAGGGTACCAAAACATTTCTGCAGCATTGATGGTCTCCAAGAACACAGTGGACTCCATCATTCTTAAATGGAAGAAGTTTCGAACCACCAAGACTCTTCCTAGAGCTGGCCGCTCAGCCAAACTGAGCAATCGGGGGAGAAGGGCTTTGGCCAGGGAGGTGACCAAGAACGATGGTCACTCTGACAGAGCTTTAGTGTTCCTCTGTGGAGATGGAAGAACCTTCCAGAAGGACAACCATCTCTGCAGCACTCCACCAATCAGGCCTTTATGGTAGAGTGGCCAGACAGAAGCCACTCCTCAGTAAAAGGCACATGACAGCCCACTTGGAGTTTGCCAAAAGGCACCTAAAGGACTCAGACCATGAGAAACAAGATTTTCTGATGAAACCAAGATTGAACTCTTTGGCCTGAATGCCAAGCGTCACGTCTGGAGGAAACCTGGCACCATTCCTTCGGTGAATCATGGTGGTGGCAGCATCATGCTGTGGGAATGTTTTTCAGCAGCAGGAATTGGGAAACTAGTCAGGATCGAGGGAAAGATGAATGGAGCAAAGTACAGAGAGATCCTTGATGAAAACCTGCTCCAGAGTGCTCAGGACCTCAGACAGGACAACGCAGAAGTGGCTTTGGGACAAGTCTCTGAATGTCCTTGAGTGGCCCAGCCAGAGCCCGGACTTGAACCCGATCGAACATCTCTGGAGAGACCTGAAAATAGCTGTGCAGCGACGCTCCCCATCCAACCTGACGGAGCTTGAGAAGATCTGCCGAGAAGAATGGGAGAAACTCCCCAAATACAGGTGTTCCAAGCTTGTAGGGTCATACCTAAGAAAACTCAAGGCTGTATTCACTGCCAAAGGTGCTTCAACAAAGTACTGAGTAACGGGTCTGAATACTTATGTAAATGTGATATTTCCGTTTTTTTCTTTTATACATTTGCTAAAATTTCTAAAAACCAGTTTTTGCTTTGTTATTATGGGGTATTTTGTATAGATTGATGAAGAATACAAAAAAATATATATTTTAGATTTGCTGTAACGTAACAAAATGTAGAAAAAGTCATGGGGTGTGAATACTTTCCGAATGCACTGTATATACTCGAATGTACTATTATGATGATGACTATTATGATTTTAATTCACTGTACGTTTTTTTATTTTTATATTGACAAGATCATAGATGTACGGTACGTATCAAATCAAAGTGTTTTGGTCGTGTACACAGATTAGCAGATGTTACAGCAGGTGCCGCGAAATGCATGTGTTTCTAGCTCCTACAGTACAGTAATACAATATCAATACAATATAATATCAATACGCAAATAATATCAGGCTTGGATTCGCCATGCCAAAAGCTTTTTCCCCAGGTGCATGAACAATGAGGATATTTACTGAGATTTCAATGAGAACCTATGGCCAGATGCTCAAGACATGCTTGATGCAAACAAGTGCCTGCTAAACATTATGTTGCTTTAATTTTGTTAATTTGTTTATATTGTGAAAGATGTCTTCAGTGATCACACCTTTGATCGCAGATGGGATACATATTATGGACATTGGATGTTTAGATCATTTTAATGGGTAGTGCAAGTGTATTGCCTAATTTGAAAAGTGAAATGTACAGTAATGTACAGTACAGTAGCATACTACATTCAAAGGGAAATGTTGATTATTGGATTAATTGATTGTTAAAATAACTAAATTAGGAAGTTATAATGTTGAGTTTTGGAAATAAAACCAAAGTATTTCGGATCAATGGTTATGTGGTGGAAGATCTCTACAAACAAAATTAATGCACAATGAAAGGTTTTGAATGTAAGACTGGCTGTGTTACAAGTGTTACCAGTTTGGAGTTTTGTACGAAGAGTTTTGAAAAATTCACCACATACGTGTAAAAATAGTGCAAAGCGATAAAAAAAAGTATTGTATTTTAGATGCTGATTATGTGTTTTTGTACATGTGATATAAATTATGAAAAAGTTGCCATTATAAGACCTAGAATAAAAAGTAATTTAATCCAACTTTGTCAATGGAATATGTCATTGTTTTGTGGTGAATATAGTGTTGAATGTTGACAATAATGTTTTGAAGGCAATAATAATTATCAATCTCTATGGCAAAGATGCAAAAACGTCAATGCCACAGACCTGGCTGGTTGCTATAACATGCTCCATTTTGAACCAGATGCCCCCAGTTGCCCAAAGGGCTCAAACTGTGTCTTAGCAAAGTACCATTTAATGCCAAGATTAAATGAAGGTGGAGAGATGGATTCATCCTTCATTGACAATGGTAAAAGGTTCCACTTATACATTTATAAGTGCTGCCCATAAATCCTGTCATGTGGTTAACAGATAATGAACATCCGGCATATTACATTTACCCAAAGCTATGAGAGGGTAAACTTCTCGTTCCAAGGCGAACCCACTTTAACCCAGGTGTGTGTGTGTGTGTGTGTGTGTGTGTGTGTGTGTGTGTGTGTGTGTGTGTGTGTGTGTGTGTGTGTGTGGTGTGTAGTATGTGTGTGATGTGACTGATGCCGCTATGGATCGCTGGCGGACACAGGAAACAACCAGGCAGAAATTAGAATATCATCCACTTGAATTTCAAAAGAAGGAGCAGTGCACTTCCCCTCGCTGCCCATCTGTGCCCCCTTCAAGATGGGAATAAATCTGAGTGCAGGATGCACTCAATGGCCTTTTTCCCTTATGGATGATGTCACCCCTCTTCAACTGAGACTTGTCACTTTGTCATTCAGTCCCTGAGACCCTCACAGAGTAAACAGGTTGTCACTATCTGGCTATGAACCGTTTGGATTTATTTAGCCTAAGATAGGCTAGCTTACTTACTGTACTTTCTAATCATAGGTGTTACGTTGGTACAGAGCTAGCTACATGCAACCTACTGGTCATGTAGGCCTAATATGAGAGTTTAAAGTTTTGCTGTGTTCAACTTCAGTGTATGTAAGTGCCAGAGGTTAATTACCTCGAGATTTCAAACTGTAGCCTTGACATTCCCTATGTTGACAGACTGAGATCGTTTAACTAGAAGGAGTCCTCTAAATTCCCTGTACCCTACTTTTAAATCATGAGAATAATTTGGGCAATCGTCTTTTCACACTAGACCATTTGTGCAAATAAAATAATGGTAATTACATACCATTATGCCAAATATTAGAGTTGTGGCCTACTGAGTTAAAGACAGATTTCAGGTCAGTTTATTTAAAACATTTCCTGTGTCTCTGAACGGCCTCGCGATCCAGCAGCTGTGCTCTGTTTCCCGCGGTCCGACTTGCTTCAGACCAGCAGCACAGGGCAGAAATGTAACCCCGACGTCAGCTGCAATCAGCATCATGTGTGAAAATCCCTTCGAGCTCTCAGCTTAATATGCAAATGTGGTTCAAAGCCTCAATTCAGGGAAGAACCACAGTATTCCTGTTTTATACATAAAGTGCAGTTTAGCAGGGAGGACCAAGGGCAATATTTGGGTTTCCAAATGGAGACTGATCAATTAATGGAGGATATGAAGGCAGCTATTATGAGACTACAGAGGATTTTCTGTGCTCGTCTGAAACTGCTCTTTCCGCAGGTGATTAGAACCCGAGGCGAACCGTCATTCTGTTAATTAGGAGGACTAATATTGTGTTGATTTATATAATCACATTCACATTTATTCTATAATGTCTGAAACAGAACTATGATTGTTTAACTGAATAGTCATAGTCAGAGTCTGTGCTTCCATGGTAAATGCTATTGGGTTAGGTTACATAGTGATTGAACTCTGAGAGGTCGAGGCCTGACTTTCCCATGAACCTTCAGGGCCTGGTACACACTTCCCGCCTCATTTACCTGCAACAGAGAGGTAATGTCTGTAGGCCAGGTTTACCTCAATTTAGGTTTAGGGTGTTTTTCACCAAAAAAGTAATTATCTTTAAATGGTTTCTATACAAGAGTGAAACTGAAAACTCTGTAAGGACTTAGGCTAGAGCTGTTATGAAGACTCAAAACAAGTTATATAGTATCTGCAAGAAGATATAACTCTGGTCACTTTGGTAAAACAAGGGCTGTCTTTCTTAAAATTAACCACTACAAAGTAAATCTTGTAAATAGATTCAGATGCTTCCATTTCAACCCCTAACTTCTACACCGACCATATAGTGTTCAGTTCACTATGCCTATCTGAAAGGACTAGACAGTCAGCAATATGGCTGGAACTCCACTCTAAAGACATCACTCTTCTTTCAGATCTATGAGAACACTAAAGGCAGGGGAAAGAGACTTGGGCAGGTTAAAATGGAACTTGGGCTGAGCGCCTGACTTCTGAAATGGAATTGGACCTGGTCAATCATGTGGAAAGAGCGTACTCTAGAGGTGAGTTCAATCTTAACAAGTAAAACTGAGAAGAAATGTTGTCTTTCCAGCTTTACCAATGTGAGAAATTGCCAAATAGTTGACCTTGTGTGCCATTTGATACTGGTTCTATTGTCTTCAGGTTACAGACTAACAATGACTTTGCCCTCTATAGGCCACCGTAAACAAGTGATTATATCCAGTGATTAAAGCTAGAATTCTTAGTTACAACATCAATTTTTGGACTTATAAATTACTAGAATATACCCATTTTGGACGTATAAATTAATACAATATACCCATTGATTCTTGAAGAATATAACTCATGAGCTTAGTTCAACTGTCATACCCATCAGAACCCAATATATAGGCTTGTTTTATTCCAATGTTTGTAAACAATGCAAATGTAAACAAACACTGTATAGCCGAAAAACATGGTTAAAACTATAATTTTGATATCATGGATGGTCAGTCCTTGGATCCATAGCTCTGTCTATGAATTTGAGAGTGGTTACATTTCTCCAGGCCCATCCCTCAGCTTTCTACAGAAGCACAGGTGGGGTGACCGCTTTGTTGTTGTTTAAATTAAGGATTTTTGCTTCAATGTTCAGCATAATTAATCAGATATTGTGCTACTTGGCAGATTTAGGGCCAGATTCAAACAGATCCGCTTAAGCTGATATCCGTATAGCTGATATTTTGATGGTGTCGGAGGTGGAACTGCGATATGCATCATTCACATTAACCATAAATATGCACTCTGTTACGCGCCGGATGTCATTCATTTGAATGGGGAACTCAACTTTTTTTTTATGGATATAAAAATATAAAATCAATTCCAAAATGTATCAATTTACTTTGAATTTCCATAACCTATTGTCACGGTTTCGGCCGAGGCTGCTCCTCCTCCTGGTTCGGGCAGGCTTCGGCGGTCGTCGTCTCCGGAGTACTAGCTGCCACCGATCTATGTTTCATGTTCGTTTGGTTTGGTCTTGATGTTGTACACCTGTGTCTAGTTAGTCTTCGTTAGTGTTCTATTTAGTTCTCGTTGTGTGTGTCTGTGTTTGTGTGTTATTGTTTCGCTGTCGTGTTTTGTGCGCTACTGTTTGCCTTGTGCATTTCGTATTTTCCTCCTCTGTGTTTAGGAGGTTATTTACGCATTGTTTTGTGCGCCTTTTGGTTTTCGCCTGTGTGCGGACTTTCTCGCCTCCGGGCGTTTGACTCGTGAATTTGAGTGTGCTGTTCACTAAAGTCTATTGGACTTATCTTTCTGCGTCCTGCATCTGATTCCTGCACCACACCCACCTACAGCACCCACTGACACCTATCTGCAATTCCATAAAAGTTTCAAACATACTGTGAAGATATATTTGACAACACAATATCATGGAAGCAGGTCTTTAATCTCACATACAAAACAAAGATATTGTACAATATTCTGTCAACAAAGAAAATGCTTTGCATTTGGGGTATTGAGGAAGACTCTAAATGCAGATTATGTCATGAAGAGGAGGAGGACATAATGCATATGTATTAGTACTGTCCAACAATGAGCTCATGTTGGCTACAAGTTCAAGGCTGGCTTTCCCATCACTCCATCAAACTACATATTAACCCTTAGCCTACTATTTCTGTGACTAATTAACGTAATAAAAAAATCCCCATTAAAATCTGTCTGTTTAAGCTACAGATATCTGTTTTTTTGCATGGGCTGCCTCTCAATCTACAGTGAGGGAAAAAAGTATTTGATCCCCTGCTGATTTTGTATGTTTGCCCACTGACAAAGAAATGATCAGTCTATAATTTTAGTGGTAGGTTTATTTGAAGAGTGAGAGACAGAATAACAACAAAAAATATCCAGAAAAACGCATGTCAGAAATGTTATAAATTGATTTGCATTTTAATGAGGTAAATAAGTATTTGACTCCCTCTCAATCAGAAAGATGTCTGGCTCCCAGGTGTCTTTTATACAGGTAACGAGCTGAGATTAGGAGCACACTCTTAAAGGGAGTGCTCCTAATCTCAGCTTGTTACCTGTATAAAAGACACCTGTCCACAGAAGCAATCAATCAATCAGATTCCAAACTCTCCACCATGGCCAAGACCAAAGAGCTCTCCAAGGATGTCAGGGACAAGATTGTAGACCTACCCAAGGCTGGAATGGGCTACAAGACCATCGCCAAGCAGCTTGGTGAGAAGGTGACAACAGTTGGTGCGATTATTCGCAAATGGAAGAAACACAAAATAACTGTCAATCTCCCTCGGCCTGGGGCCCCATGCAAGATCTCACCTCGTGGAGTTGCAATGATCATGAGAACGGTGAGGAATCAGCCCAGAACTACACGGGAGGATCTTGTCAATGATCTCAAGGCAGCTGAGACCATAGTCACCAAGAAAACAATTGGTAACACACTACGCCGTGAAGGACTGAAATCCTGCAGCGCCCGCAAGGTCCCCCTGCTTAAGAAAGCACATATACAGGCCCGTCTGAAGTTTGCCAATGAACATCTGAATGATTCAGAGGAGAACTGGGTGAAAGTGTTGTGGTCAGATGAGACCAAAATCGAGCTCTTTGGCATCAACTCAACTCGCCGTGTTTGGAGGAGGAGGAATGCTGCCTATGACCCCAAGAACACCATCCCCACCGTCAAACATGGAGGTGGAAACATTATGCTTTGGGGGTGTTTTTCTGCTAAGGGGACAGGACAAATTCACCGCATCAAAGGGACGATGGACGGGGCCATGTACCGTCAAATCTTGGGTGAGAACCTCCTTCCCTCAGCCAGGGCATTGAAAATGGGTCGTGGATGGGTATTCCAGCATGACAATGACCCAAAACACACGTCCAAGGCCACAAAGGAGTGGCTCAAGAAGAAGCACATTAAGGTCCTGGAGTGGCCTAGCCAATCTCCAGACCTTAATCCCATAGAAAATCTGTGGAGGGAGCTGAAGGATCGAGTTGCCAAACGTCAGCCTCGAAACCTTAATGACTTGGAGAAGATCTACAAAGAGGAGTGGGACAAAATCCCTCCTGAGATGTGTGCAAAACCTGGTGGCCAACTACAAGAAACGTCTGACCTCTGTGATTTCCAACAAGGGTTTTGCCACCAAGTACTAAGTCATGTTTTGCAAAGGGGTCAAATACTTATTTCCCTCATTAAAATGCAAATCAATTCATAACATTTTTGACATGTGTTTTTCTGGATTTCTTTTTTTGTTATTCTGTCTCTCACTGTTCAAATAAACCTACCATTAAAATTATAGACTGATCATTTCTTTGTCAGTGGGCAAACGTACAAAATCAGCAGGGGATCAAATACTTTTTTCCCTCACTGTACACATAGGACAGACACTTCAAAACAAACTTCCTTTGGAGTTTTCTGTTTGTTATATCTGTTGTTCCATGTAGTGAATCTGTTAGTCAATGCATTTTTATTGGTTAATAGCAGTAATGTCAAATTCGAATGTTTCAGCCAAAAAAAGAAATACAATTCAAAATCAAATAGCTAAATGATCCTTTGTATGACCATCTTAAAACAATTCCATATGCTAGCTTAGAACTTTATCGTATTGTTTGTATTTTGTTTAAAAAATATATATAATTTTTTTTATGAATAAACAAAGAATACTGACTTCAGGCACTTCAATATCATGGTTTGCATTTTCAACACTACAATAAATAAACTATGTAAATCTCGACAAAAACAGAAAATACATCCCTTCCTACCTTGTAGGCTTACCCAGTACCAAAGGCTTGGCTTGACAATCTCCGAATGTCATTAAACTTTTTGGTGTTTTGTAACAAATGTCTGTTTCCATTTATCAAATGGCCACTGCACAGTTTGGATTGATTGATTGATTTTATTTATCCGTTTTTTAAAAATACATACATACACACAGTACCCACTGGGCACAGACGTCAATTCATTGTCTATTCCACATTGGTTCGATGTCGGACGTGGAAACAACTTTGATTCAAGCAGTGTGTGCCCAGTGGGTACAAAGCTCTTTAAAAGTGACCAAGATTGCACAATAAAGTCGGGGACTTATTTCCATTGTGGTCCCTATTTTTAACACAAATACATAAACAATTACATAGATACAGACACGTTACAGAGCTACAGATGAAAAAACGCTCGACCTCCTGATGAGTATGAAGGGGGGATTTTAAGTACAATTCTTAAAAGCTTGTTTGGCTGGTCTGTAGCTTATTTTTTTGATGTTTGGGACTGCTGATGAACCATGATGTGCAGACATAATCAAAGTGACACTGGACTAGCGCGCTTGGCGGAGTCTTTAGGGTGTCTATAGCTAGGTTTCCATCCAATTGGCGACATATTTTCATGTGAATATTCTAAAATCTGCATAAAAACAATATGGCCACTGCATTTTCCTGTCAGAGTTGTGTTTCAATCAAATTGACTTGTTGAGGATAAAAGTCTGTGTGTAAATATGTAGAGCACATAAAAATAACTTTAGCCATTAAATTCCCATGTATCGAATAATAAATACAAATTAAATGCGTTACCATTGCATTTTCAACTTTAGGCCTACTGATGGTTTTGTCACAATAAATGTTACGTAGATATAGCGAATGTGTCCACACTGGTATTGGTATGTTCGCTCTACCCAACAGCTTGCAGATACAGTCTGGGTATAGCCTACTACATGATGAGATTATTACGGACAGAAGTGCAAGATTATTTTTATTTGTCAAATGGCAGCCAAGCATTGATCATCATGTCACCAGAATAAGACACTCGATATTTATTTAAAGGATCATCAAGCTCATCAACGGGCACTTTCACCACCCTGTGAAGTTCATCATAACCTTTTTCGTCTGTAGCCTAAGAAACTGCATGCTTTCCCATGACGTCCTGACCTTTTTTATCCGACATGTAGGCTACTTTACTCACTTAAAAAGGTTGGATGGAAACCTGGTTAATGTCAAGTCGTTTTGAGGATGCTGGAATTACATTTTGAAGAAATGTGCGCATGCCTGAGACTTTTGAAGTAGCCTAATCAGATTAAAACATTGTAACTGGTTGTGTTTATGCCACATTTAAATAAATATAAATATTTATTGAAGCTTTAGGTTCTAGGTGTGTGAGGAACAACCGCTCAGATTGGAGAAGAAGCAGAGCTTGTGTTAAGCTTTCCTGAAGAACTGTCGGGAGCATATGTTGCCACATTATTAAAGGAGGACTTGGGAGAATGATGATCTGCAACAGACAGCGCATTCAGTATCAGAAGTAAAAATACAGCCAGACTTCCTCCAACTGTGCCTTTCTAGACCTTATAAACTGTCGAGAGTAGACCCACAACTGATCCAAATGGAATGAAACATTCAAATCACAAGGCTTTTGCGCCATTATTCAAATAACATTTTCACTGCAGCCTAGAGTTAAATGTTGTAGTCACTTGAATACAATAACGCAATTATTAATTGCAATGTGGTGTGGTAGGCTAGTCTAGGTAAGATAATTGTATTGTCCCTAGATCAATAGGGGAGCATTTTTAAATGTGTCTTCACTGTTATTTCATGTGCAATGATGCACCTGGCCTCTCCGCTGCCTATCAGCTATTCCTGTTTGTTCTTGGGGGATCATATTGAAAATTTATGCAGCTTTGAATGCTTTTATGTGAGGTATGATTGCTATTTAGCCTATTGCAGATCTGGACAAACGATCCACCTACCACTATTGTCAGTATAATGGTGGATAGAGGGCAGGATAGACAGTTAGACTGGTAAACTATATTGACCTGTGGTATAGTAAAAGTTAGCACAGGGAAAAGCGTAGTGCATAAGGGAAGTACCAAAACACCTTGATATAGGGGAGGCGCGTGCAAACAGATGAGGGGATTTGGCTAGGATGGAAGAAATTATATAGTAAAACCTGCAAAAGAGCAAATGTAAAGCATGTGAGGAGAGGATACTGATCCAGGCACTGTGAAACTGAAGCGTCTGTGTGAACTGAAAGGCTGAAAGATTGTAATACCGTTTGATGTGATTTGACTGAAGCAATAAAGTTGGCTGAGACTTTGGGTGTTAGGGTGTCTTGAAAAGCACTTAAAATAAAATGTATTTATTATTATTATTATTATTATTATTATTGTGTTTGTTGTTTGTTTCTCAACACTGCAGAGGTCTGTGTGCAGAGAGCTAATGTACCATGTAGGTGAGGGCAATTTCCTGCTCCTGCGTCACTGCAAATATTTCTTAACTAGTCAAAACTAGTGCTTATAACTAGTGTTTATATATATATATATATACAGTAGATTTCTAGCTGAGGATAGCTGAAGGTGCCAGAGTTATAGCCTCTTACTTTGCCAGAAATTAACACACACGCAGTCTAATTTTAGTTTAGTTTTGTCACTGTTAACTGTGTAATTGACTACTTTTACTGTCTGATATTTTTGTTGTAGACTATGCAATACGATTTTGAGGTGTTGGACAAGAGTAAATGACAAGTTTATTAGTGCTATTTCATGGCGGTACAAAATGCTAACTGCTCATTGTGATAGTTTTGCATCATGTGCCATCCACAGACATTCATGCAAAGTAAAACAAAAATAATACAATTTCTATCATATCTAAAGCATTCCTTTATAGCATTCCTTTAAAACAAGTGCTTTTTCGACACCGGAAATCCTGAAGTCCCCTCAGTATAAACAGAATGGAACTAACCAATGAATTGGAACTGACCAATGAACAGGAACTGACCAATGGTAGGTATCAATGTGTGTGTGCAATAACTAAAATTCTCCCTTACACTCCTTCCAAACAACGAGAAAAAATTGGGAACAGAAAACTGTAATGAGATCAAATGTTTAATTGATGAGAAAATTTGCAGAATGTCGGCCAAAATCCATCTCACTCCATCTTCGCCCACTGCCGGCCATTGGGCTTCCTCTCGTCACCATATTTGGTTGTGAGTGGAAACGCCAACCGAATGCTTCAGATTCATACATCCGGTGAAACATCTGGCTCATTGTTCTATCTGTGCCTATGCTCTCCGTCCAGTAGCGGAACGAGATTGCATGAAGATGACGTACGGCGTAATGAAATACATCACGATGTAAACGGGGCATTAGAGCTGTCAAAACCACAAACCGCTCCCGGTGTTATGACACTGATGATTTGTCGCCGCAGATGGTTTGTTTACGTTTCTACGGTTGTGGCTAGATGGAGTAGGCCTACAGCTCTATCTAGTGGTCGTGTCGGGGACAACTGTTGACAACTGTAGCATTGTAGCTAAGCTTAACCCTTTTCCTAAACTTAACCTCATTCTCCTAAATTAGTTATTCTAACCTGCCACATTAATATACCTAACATGCCATGTTAATGATCCTAACTTGCTATGTAAACAAACCATCTGTGGTGAAAAAGTATCAGTATCACCACACTGGCGATAGCAGACTCCCGCATAGCTTGTGTTTTGACTGTCTGAGGTGTAACTGCATTAGAGCTGTCGAATCAGTGAGTGGTTATAAGTTCAGAACGAGAAAGTGTAGGCTATACAGAAATAATGACGCTCAAATTGAAACGCATTCAACAAAATAATGTAGATTCAGGGGCGCGACTTTGGTTTTAGAATTGCATGGGAGAAAACTTGGCCAGGGGTCTGGGGGTCCTCCCATTTTTTGGGAGGACCAAAAAGGTAATTTCCTGCATTTCTACAATCTAATATGACCCATGGCCCTTCTAGCCGTATCTATTTAGAACAACAAACAGTAAGCAAAAATGTCCACAGTCATCAAGCTAGGTAAGAGAAAAGTATTAAATATGTTTAAGTGATTGATAAGACTGAACTATATCAATGATAATCAATAATCAATATTGTGTTGTACCTTTAACCAATAGCCTAAAGAATCCCCAAAACAACTTCCTTCCCGTCTTTTTTTTATATGTCTCAAGGGAAAGCAAAAGTAAAAAAAAAAAAAAACACACATACACCTACACATTAACACACATAAACAGTACATCCTCCATATAATTCATATCATAGGCCTAATAGTACTATAGAGCTCTTTTTACTTGCACACAATATAGCTGGGTCACCCCGTCCTGCCCCTAGGGGTCCACGGCCCTGCAGCGCCCCAACCCAACACACCCCACTCAGCTTTAGGATCTTAGTGAAACATTCCTTATTGATTTCAGGTGTGTTAGGCCAAGGCCAGAGTGACAACAGTACGGCAGACACCCAGGGCCAGGACTGAGCAGCCCAGCAGTTAGGAATTGTCTAAATAGGTATCTCCCCTTACGTGAGCATGTTTTCAATACAGACTCCTTTTGTTTGTACAGTATTCCATATAAGGCATCCAGACCTTATGAAAGTTGCACAGTACAGTCATGGTCAAATGTTTTGAGAATGACACAAATACTAATTTTCACAAAGTCTGCTGCTTCAGTTTTGATGATGGCAATTTGCATATACTCCAGAATGTCATGAAGAGTGATCAGATGAATTGTAATTAATTGCAAAGTCCCTTTTTGCCATGAAAATGAACTTAATCCCCAAAACACATTTCCACTGCATTTCAGCCCTGCCACAAAAGGACCAGCTGCCATCTTGTCAGTGATTCTCTCGTTAACACAGGTGAGAGTGTTGATGAGGACAAGGCTGAAGATCACTCTGTCATGCTGATTGAGTTAGAATAACAGACTGGAAGCTTTAAAAGGAGGGTGGTGCTTGAAATCATTGTTCTTCCTCTGTTAACCATGGTTACCTGCAAGGAAACACGTGCCATCATCATTGCTTTGCACAAAAAGGGCTTCACAGGCAAGGATATTGCTGCTAGTAAGATTGTACCTAAATCAACCATTTATCGGATCATCAAGAACTTCAAGGAGAGAGGTTCAATTGTTGTGAAGAAGGCATCAGGGCGCCCAAGAAAGTCCAGCAAGCGCCAGGACCGTCTCCTAAAGTTGATTCAGCTGCGGGATCGGGGCACCACCAGTGCAGAGCTTGCTCAGGAATGGCAGCAGGCAGGTGTGAGTGCATCTGCACGCACAGTGAGGCGAAGACTGTTGGAGGATGGCCTGGTGTCAAGAAGGGCAGCAAAGAAGCCACTTCTCTCCAGGTAAAACATCAGGGACAGACTGATATTCTGCAAAAGGTACAGGAATTGGACTGCTGAGGACTGGGGTAAAGTCATTTTCTCTGATGAATCCCCTTTCCGATTGTTTGGGGCATCCGGAAAACACCTTGTCCAGAGAAGACAAGGTGAGCGCTACCATCAGTCCTGTGTCATGCCAACAGTAAAGCATCCTGAGACCATTCATGTGTGGGGTTGCTTCTCAGCCAAGGGAGTGGGCTCACTCACAATTTTGCCTAAGAACACAGCCATGAATAAAGAATGGTACCAACACATCCTCTGAGAGCAACTTCTCCCAACCATCCAAGAACAGTTTGGTGACGACCCATGCCTTTTCCAGCATGATGGAGCACCTTGCCATAAGGCAAAAGTGATAACTAAGTGGCTCGGGGAACAAAACATCAACATTTTGGGTCCATGGCCAGGAAACTCCCCAGACCTTAATCCCATTGAGAACTTGTGGTCAATCCTCAAGAGGCAGGTGGACAAACAAAAACCCACAAATTCTGACAAACTCCAAGCATTGATTATGCAAGAATGAGCTGCCATCAGTCAGGATGTGGCCCAGAAGTTAATTGATAGCATACCAGGGCGGATTGCAGAGGTCTTGAAAAAGAAGGGTCAACACTGCAAATATTGACTCTTTGCATAAACATAATGTAATTGTCAATAAAAGCCTTTGACACTTATGGAATGCTTGTAATTATACTTCAGTATACCATAGTAACATCTGACAAAAATATCTCATAACACTGAAGCAGCGAACTTTGTGAAGACCAATAATTATGTCATTCTCAAAACATTTGACCACGACTGTATACCCTTAATCTTGTTATAAGTCAAATCTAGTGATACATAACTTTACATTTCTTCCATCCATTGTGGGAGGATAACCAACCTTCCAATTAATGGCAATGCATTTCTTAGCTATAAATGCTAGGTTACACAGTATCTCCTGATAACAGTCTCCAGTATCAACATTTCCAAGCAAACAAAAACAGGGAGAAAGGAGAATCTGTAGACATGCTGAGGTAAAAGAACATACTCTTTGCCAGAATTCAGCCAGCCTCCACAAGATCATAACATCTGCAAATACAGTATGTCCCCTTTTGTGTTTTACACCTCCAGCAGAATAATTACATTTCTGAGTGCATAATATTCCATTTCATTGGCATATAGTATGTTATATGGATGGTCTGAAACTGCAGTAATTTATGTCAGATTATATGAACATGACTGGGCATTTGAACATATCTGTATCCATTCATCATCATCAATAGCGTCTCCCAGGTCTTCCCCACATTTTTGTTTTACATGTTTTGTGTCATTGGGAAAAGCCTCTATCAACCCTTGATACAGTTTGGAAATCAACTTTAGAGGTTTGTCAGACTGCCTTAAAATAGTTTCAATCTTTGAAGCTTCTTGCTTGTCCAGTGTTTGCTGCACAGAGAGAATAAAGTGTTATATCTGCAAAAGTTCACCTCTGCGTTGTCAGACTGGCTTCCCTGGCTGCCTGACCCTGATGAGACCCCGTCATCGTCTAATCCTGCTCAGATGAGGCATGACAAAGAATTACCTTGGTGTACATTTATACATTATATTATCTAAGAATAGAATCAACGGTTCAATAATTGAAATTACGATTATTCCCAGATCCCAGACTGTAGCCTACCCATCAACTCAAGAACTTTGTATCCATTCATTGATTGTTATAATATACTTCAAAATTCACCTGAGCTCTGTAGATTGGTCTTCCCTGACTGTCTGACCCTGCAGAGACACCTGTTACCATCTGATCCAGCTAAGACTTGATGAGCATAGTGTTGTGTACTGTCTGTGCACCATGACAGTGAAGCCTGTAAAGCTGTTTATACCGTATCAGTGTGAAAAGTAGGGCATTAGCTAGGGAAACGGACAGTTCAATAACGTTACATTTCTATACTGACTAATAAAAACACAAATTGCGCTGAAAAAACTTCAGAATATCGGTCTTCAATCGTTTGGCCGCTGGTTTCATCATTTGATTCAGGTCTAGGGTGATTGAGGCAAAAATAATAGCAAAGGTTAGTGAGCTAGCTAGCTGACGTTAGCCAACTTTTGGCTAGTTCTAGCTAATGGTACAATGAATGGTACATCATCATATTTACTTCTGTTGTAACGGGACAAAACAAAGGCTACAAAACATTTCCAAACACACAACAGCTGTTAGATACTGCTACCTGACAGATACAGTGAGGGAAAAAAGTATTGCTGATTTTGTACGTTTGCCCACTGACAAAGACATGATCAGTCTATAATTTTAATGGTAGGTTTATTTGAACAGTGAGAGACAGAGTAACAACAAAAGAATCCAGAAAAATGCATGTCAAAAATGTTATACATTAATTTGCATTTTAATTAGGGAAATAAGTATTTGACCCCTCTGCAAAACATGACTTAGTACTTGATGGCAAAACCCTTGTTGGCAATCACAGAGGTCAGATGTTTCTTGTAGTTGGCCACCAGGTTTGCACACATCTCAGGAGGGATTTTGTCCCACTCCTCTTTGCAGATCTTCTCCACGTCATTAAGGTTTCGAGGCTGACATTTGGCAACTCGAACCTTCAGCTCCCTCCACAGATTTTCTATGGGATTAAGGTCTGGAGACTGGCTAGGCCACTCCAGGACCTTAATGTGCTTCATCTTGAGCCACTCCTTTGTTGCCTTGGCCGTGTGTTTTGGGTCATTGTCATGCTGGAATACCCATCCACGACCCATTGTGAGTGGGAAATATTCCGTGCCTGTGTTGTTATCATAATGATTAGCAGGGCTAGTTCAAACATCTGAAAACAGACACTGTGGTGTGTGTGTGTGTGGGTGTGTGTGTGTGTGTGTGTGTGTGTGTGTGTGTGTGTTAATTAGATTGATATGTTTAAGAAATCATTTATTTTGAGTAAGGATTTTAACTCAAAGGAGCCCATGGAGATGTTTAAAGATTGCTTGCAATCTTCACCATCTGCTTGGAAGTGTTGTTTTGGACAGCCCAGAGACAGAGCTGAGACCCGAGGGCCCATCTACAGGTAGTTTATCACCCCTTGGTTCATCATCTCCCTGGACTGGTTCACCACCTCCCCAGCCTCTCTCCCCAACCGACAGCCCCTTCTCACCAACTCCCAACGCACTGTCCAGGCGCACCCTTGCTCTCTGCCCTGCAACTCCATCAACGTCCACCCCATCTCCCCGACCCAGCTCCAGTTGCCAGAAGAGGAAGACAGCTGAGGATCCTTTGGTCACTGATATTATGCAGTGGATATAAGTTAAGGAGAATATTTATTTTTTACAACCAAATCTCAATTTTTTATGTTTTTGACAAACTTACCCTAAACAGCAAATCACTTCCTCATCCTCGTTGTGTAGTATGGGGGCCCGGAAAAAACATGAACAAAGCCTCCAAAAACACCCAAGTATTGTACGTCCTTTTAGAAACCGCAAAGCTCTGAGTGCAGGTCTTGTTGTACACATGAAATTGTGTCATTCTGAACTTTATATTTCACTGTGTCTGGACCCTTCTATAGAATGCCATTTAAATCAAAAATAGAGATTTGGTTGTAAAAAATAACTTCTCCTTTAAAGAAATGGCAGCAGGAGCTATAGAAACTGCAGCAGTGTCCAGCAAAGGCCGTCTACGACGTCAAGGTACCATGGATGGTGTCTATTCCTCCTGATCAATGTCTCCCATTTGTCAGGGACATGACAATGTACTTTCACAGGACCATTGATCAGTACTGTGTTATTTTCTCATTCACATGTTAAGGTGGTGGGTAATTTACTGGTGTTTCTTGTTTTTTCTCTTATTTCCCCCTTCATCACACTTTTGAGAGCACAGTCTTCTTAATGCACCTTTTGTTTGACATGGCTAAATGCTCTTCTCACTGGCACCCTGTTTTTACATTGTTTTATATTGCAGTAATTTTTTACATTGTGTTTTACATTGCACTATTTTCCTCTTGTGATCATAAATAAATATCTAAAAAGTCTGCAAATGTCTTTGTCTGGTTATTTGTACTTGTGGCAGAAAATATTACTGTTCTGAATCAGTCACTCAGTAAACTTGTACTGCTTTGTACATGATCTACATGTATGTTGATGAGGTAAATGTATTGAGGGTCTATCCTTATTGTATACAGCTGGACAGCCATTCTCACCCATGTATCACACATGTACCATAGCAGGAAAGTCCACATTGAAAGGCCACTACACATAACACAAGGTTAGGTAAATGTCTTGAGGATCTAGCCCCCAAAAAAGATATGAAAAAATAAAACAACATAAGGATGAAGTGACTGTCATTATGAATAAGAAAAACAGCTAAATCCAAACAGAAAAACCAAGTGTGCAGCTCACAACATGACATAGTCAGGAAGAAAACATATGTGCGCACGTTTTCCAAACCACACTCCAATATTGGAGTTTTTTACTGTAGGTTGCCACGTGTGATAGCAGTACACTGGAAAGACACTCAACCAGCTGATGTGAGGAAGTAGTCCTTGAGGTTGTTGCTCATGTCTACAGCAACAATGGTTGCCCTGTCTGCCGGCATGTTTCTTAGGTCCAGGAAGCTGCATGGTGTCCCCTTGTACCACCTGTCTCCGCTGTCCTGGACGCAGGTCCCCAGTGGGTGTGCCATGGTCAACAAACTCGGGATGGATGTATCGTGTTGTCAGTGTATGTGGTGCAAAGGTAGTTGTGGAGGGCCACGCAGGCCTTCACAATGGTCTTAGCTTTCTGGGGCAACCTTAATGGCTCAACCCAGGATCCTCCATCTTGCAGCAAGGACCACAAAGCAGTTCTCTGAAATTCTTCTGGCTCTTGAGTGGCGGTAGTTGTAGATCTTCTTGGCATCATCAAGGCCAGAAGAACCTCTGAACCTTTTTATAAAATAAGCGTTTCCATTAGTACTGAACAGGAACATGAATGCTATTAAATGTGTACTGTAACAGCTGTGTAGCCTATGCTTTGGACATAGGCCCCCATCATCTTACTGGGTTGCCAGATCACTTTTATGTGAGGCATATAATTACCACGTCTATATTGGTATAATGTTCACATCATATGTATAGTCACATGTATTTAGCGTGTCTTACCTGGATATGGTCACATCAGGTTTGTCTCCCACCAAGACATATGGACTCGGTGTTTGGGTTCCCGGCAAACACTCTGGCCTTGGTAGCGGCAGCTGGCCTGCAATGAGTTGGGAGCCGAACTTGCTTCGTGAGAAGATTCCCTCATCTCCTTCCCGACCATATGCACCCACGTCAATAATGGTGAAGCGGTACTTTGCATCGCAGACTGTCATCAGGACCATTGAGAAAAATACAATGTAGTTGTAGTACAAATATCATACCACCAAGACATGCTAAACTCTCACCATTACAATAACAGGGGAGGTTAGCATTTTTGGGGGGGTATGATATTTGTGCGTCTGTAACTTTCTCACTCATCATTATTCACGATTCATTCAGGACTATCTGTAATCATGGTAACATCCCCATTAATGCAGAAGTGTTTAGAAACCCATTATATTCTTATTTACAATAAAAGTGACTTCAAAATGACCCAATACATTATTTACCATTAATTTTTATTGGGCACAAAATAATCTGAAACACAACCAAAACAAACAGCAAATGCATCCAACAAGTTTGTAGATTCACAAGCTTGATGTAATCATTGCGTGCTAGGAATATGTGACCAAATACTAAACTTTTAACTACTTTAAGACACATATAAGTGAATTTGTCGCAAATCTTTTGGTCCCATAAAATGGGGGGACTATGTTCAAAAAGTGCTGTAATTTCTAAACGGTTCACCCGATATGTATGAAAATACCCTCAAATTTACATTTACATTTTAGTCATTTAGCAGAGGAAGACGACATTCTGCAATTTAGCCTCAAAACGGTTCACCTGATATGGATGAAAATACCCTCAAATTAAAGACGACATTCTGCACTTTAACCTCATAATCATTGTATCATTTCAAATCCAAAGTGCTGGAGTACAGAGCCAAAACAACAACAAAAATGTGTCACTAGCTAAGTGGCGACAGATTTTCATGGGAATGTCCTAAAATCTGCATAAAGAAAATATGCAGCATTTTTCCACCAGTGGTGTGTTTCCACTAAACGGACTTGTGCGTGATGACGTAGTGCACGCAAAACGTAATTTGAATAAAACTCTCAAGTTCAATGTGTTTCCATCTCATTTTCAACTCCACGGATAGTTTTGTAACAAAAACTCTGGTCTTGGCACGTGCGCTCTAGCCAATAGCTGGCATATAGCCTACAGGTAGTCTACATGTTGAAATTATTATGGAAAAACGGCAGTTAAGCATCGATCATTATCATGACACCAGAATCAGACCCTCGATATTTATTGGAAAGGAGCATTAAGATCACCGTGCACTTTCACCGCCTTGTGAAGTTGATCATAAAGTATTTAATCTGTTGCCTAACAAACTCCATGGTTGACCTAGTTGTAGTGGGAGGACCACACAACATATCATCGTGTGACTCCAAGTTTACTTCGATATGATGGTTATTATATCAATATTTGCGCATAAAGGCGTTTCCACCACCATTTCTCGCATAATTAATTTTACCGACACAAAAAGATCCCACCATGTCGAACTAAATAATTATCTGTCAGCATTTATACAATTGAACCGAAACTTCCGCTTTCCATCACAGCTGTCGTGATTTTTTTTTTTTATATACGGTATGACTACTCTCATAAAAACAGTGGATGAAACGTGGCTATTGTTCCAATACTTTTGGAGCTCACTATAAAAAGCAGCCTATGTGAATGCAGCAGTACACACAGCTGTCTTACCAAAATAATGCTAACTAAATGCTGAAAGTAGTAGCCTAGTTAATCATGCATGCAAACATAAATACTGAATAGCAGTTTGGCTTAGAATACCGACACAACTGCGAATGTGAACGAATGAATGCAAACTGAACAAAACAAGCATAGTAAAAAAATATCAGATCGATAAAGGCATGACACAATCTATATTTAGGCTAGTTACATTAACAACAAACAACACAATAAACAAAAGGCGAATGGAGATCCAAATAACCAAAACATAGCCTACATCAGTGAGTTGCAGCCATGCACAGCTGTCTTGCCAAACAAATAGGCCTATAAGCCCACTTCAAACATGGAAAACCATGCTATGTATATCATCATGCTTCTATCATCTATACCACAATAAACACAAAAGTTAAAATGCCGACACCATTGAGTGCTTTTGAAAAAGAAGTGACAGGTTGCCACGAAATCTCCGCTGCGCTGTATCAGCACCATGGACAGCGCCCTACACACTAAAGCAAGGCGGTTGAAAACCTAGACTGGCTAAGGAAGTCATTTTGCCATTCCATACCCTAGATTTTTGCTGAACTGACGCCACTGGCTATACCACCAAGATGTTGATCAAAACCAACCAGCTAGATTGTTTTCCTGAGTAATCGATCATTCCATTCTCCTCGAAATCTTCTTGAAGGATCCCCTTCAAATGCCAGTTGGATTAGTTGAACTTTCCTCTGGTGTAGCATGTTTATTCTGTGCTGACTGAACACGTTTGTCAAAGTGGAAAATGAGTTCTCGCATGTAGCTGTGGACGCCCCACTCATGAGCCATATGATTTCATTTTGAATATCGTATGACGTGTATGTGGCATTGTGGGGTATGGTGCTAAACACCTTGGCAAGTTCATTGTCTTTTCGGAGAGTATATTTCATCATAGACAGAAAAGGTCAACTGCCCCTTCCTCTCTTGACTCTATCGCGTCCAATGTCCCCCTCTGTGGTTGCTGGTTTGCAACAAGGAACTCAATAATGTCCACAATCGCCGACAAATATATACGATTTCTTGCCAGCTGCCCATCATTAACAAATGTTGACACCTCATTTCCCATAGCACTTCAAACTTGTTTTTCTTTCCACAGTGCAGTGCATTTCAAATGTTCTTTGCTTGATGAGTGCCTTGCTAATCCTTTGGTAATATCAATAGCATGCTTCCTGTTAGAATACCCGCCTTGGGTGAAAGCCTTGTCTGCATTAGCATTGGACCCAATACAGAACTTTCGACATGGGATACAAAATGCCGCATCCGCAGAATAATTGCCAAATAATACCTTGATCCGTATTGTTGGTTTGGGTACTAGCCCCACCTGGCCTCAGATGAGTCGTTACCCACCTTTAAACTTTAAATTATTTTTTTAAAATATTAAATTGCCGACACCAAAGTTAAACAAAGTTAAACAAAGTTAAAAGGACAGCAAGTATCTTGGAATAAGATTGAGGCTACTGGACTCACTGGCCGCTGCTTTGGAGGAGAATTGGTGGCTGATGCCACCTATTGGAATAGAAGGGAGTTACTGCAATGACGTCACAAACATATGACAGACAGCTTGCTAAAATGGTTCTTCAAACAAATAAATGACGTGTTTCCATATTATCATCCAATGTGTTATTTGCAGTCATTTTCATCTGTTAGGTGAAATCTAATATTTTTATTCAGCAATACATGAAATGGGCCAAAATGAAATGGGCCAAATTGTTCAGCTTGTATGTGTTGTGTCATGTATGGGTGAAGCCAGGGAATATAGTGGGTCAAGTAATACAAGGTCCATATGTTTTACACAAAATGTCTTTATGGAAGTATAATGAAAGACACAGGGCAAGTAGAGTTTGGATGTAATGTTTTTTTTTTTAACAACAAAAACAGCTAAATGAATCTACACATCTCTCTCTGTACAAGCTCTGGTAATACTGTATGTCAAGTCAAACAATGAGTAACAGACATTTAAAACATGTTTATAACAATCAGAGGTCTATAGCAAGAGCTGCAATTAAGCGACCTTCAGTCTCTCTCTCTCCAGTCCCTCCCTGAGTTTCATAAGGCACGGTTCAGACATACCGAGAGCTTGGGACTATAAGGTTCTATCTGCAAAAATATGATTCTGAGATAATTGACTTTAATGTTCTGAACCCTCATTGGTTTGAATGGTGTCAGCAATTTTGATTTTGTAGTATTTTTAATTTAATAACATTAATTAGGGTATTTAGAGTACTATATAGAACACTGAGCAGAACAAGGCTATGTCAATAACTAAATTTTGACAAAAATGCAGGTAGAACCTTGTAGTCCCAATCACACACAATATTCCTATCACCCACTGTGCAGATAATAAAAATGAATCAGTAGTGTACTCAATTTAGTATTCTGTGGACATCTAGTGGACACTGTGTGCAATCCTGAATGGCAACCTTCAGTGGCTTGCGAAAGTTTTCACCCCCCTTGGCATTTTTCCTATTTTCTTGCCTTACAACCTGGAATTAAAATTGATTTATGGGGGGTTTGTATCATTTGATTTACACAACATGCCTACCACTTTGAGGATGCAAAATATTTTTTATTGTGAAACAAACAAGAAATAAGACACAAAAACAGACAACATGAGCGTGCATAACTATTCACCCCCCCCCCCCCAAGTCGATACTTTGTAGAGCCATCTTTTGCAGCAATTACAGCTGCAAGTCTCTTGGGGTATGTCTCTATAAGCTTGGCACATCTAGCCACTGGGATTTTTGCCCATGAGATCTGGGCTTTGACTAGGCCATTCCAAGATATTTAAATGTTTCCCCTTAAACCACTAGAGTGTTGCTTTAGCAGTATGCTTAGGGTCATTGTCCTGCTGGAAGGTCAACCTCAGTCCCAGTCTCAAATCTCCGGAAGACTGAAACAGGTTTCCCCTCAAGAATTTCCCTGTATTTAGCACCATCCATCATTCCTTCAATTCTGACCAGTTTCCCAGTCCCTGCCGATGAAAAACATCCCCACAGCATGATGCTGCCACCACCATGCTTCACTGTGGGGATGGTGTTCTCGGGGTGATGAGAGGTGTTGGGTTTGCGCCAGACATTTTCCTTGATGGTCAAAAATCTCAATTTTAGTCTCATCTGACCAGAGTACCTTTTTCCATATGTTTGGGGAGTCTCCCACATGACTTTTGGCGAACACCAAACGTGTTTGCTTATTTTTTTCTTTAAGCAATGGCTTTTTTCTTCCATAAAGCCCAGCTCTGTGGAGTGTACAGCTTAAAGTGGTCCTATGGACAGATACTCCAATCTCTGCTGTGGAGCTTTGCAGCTCCTTCAGGGTTATTATCTTTGGTCTCTTTGTTGCCTCTCTGATTAATGCCATCCTTGCCTGGTCCGTGAGTTTTGGTGGGCGGCCCTCTCTTGGCAGGTTTGTTGTGGTGCCATATTCTTTCCATTTTTTAATAATGGATTTAATGCTGCTCCGTGGCATGTTCAAAGTTTCAGATAATTTTTTATAACCAATCCCTGATCTGTACTTCTCCACAACTTTGTCCCTGACCTGTTTGGAGAGCTCCTTGGTCTTCATGGTGCCGCTTGCTTGGTGGTGCCTCTTGCTTAGTGGTGTTGCAGGCTCTGGGGCCTTTCAGAACAGGTGTATATATATATGTGACAGTTAGATTGCACACAGGTGGACTTTATTTAACTAATTATGTGACTTCTGAAGGTAAGTGGTTGCACCAGATCTTATTTAGGGACTTCATAGCAAAGGGGGTGAATACATATGCAAGCACCACTTTTCAGTTATTTATGTTGTAGATTTATTTTTTTAACAAGTTCTTTTTTAAATTTCACTTCACCAATTTCGACTATTTTGTGTATGTCCATTACATGAAATCCAAATAAAAATCAATATAAATTACAGGTTGTAATGCAACAAAATAGGAAAAACGCCAAGGGGGATGAATACTTTTGCAAGGCACTGTACTTGCCCAAATGCGCCCTAATGCGTAATGATCGATAATCACAAGTGGATGGTCCTACATTCAGATGTTAGTGACTTCAAATTGTCATTAAATTTTTAATTACTCTAAATTACTCTGGTCTACTCTTGTAATTACATACAGTATGTCCGATGTCGTTTTCTTTAAATATCCGTTTTCTTATGGCTTTTCTTATGTCCAATTGGTTTTAATTGTGCGACGTCATATGGCGTGAAAGGTGGTGCCGTTCCCGGAAGAACTCGTGACAGATAGGGCAGGTGAGTTTCTCCTCTCGCCTCCTCCTCACCTGGGACTCCGCCGCGAACTCCTTCTTGTGGTGCGAGCGCATGTGTAACACTAGGTCAGACGTCATGCGGAAGGAGAGGTTACACTTGGCGCACCAGTTTTGCACTGACACCCCAATGGTGGTAAACGTTGGTGGAAGAATGGTTAAAGACGACGTGGTTTGTAGTTGGTCTCCAATGCTCCTGGACCAGTGCTCTGGCGCGTAGGGGAAAGCGTTTCCAGTAACCGGTGTGGGTAGGGTCTGTGCGCGAGATAAATCACCATTCATATTAGATGCCAACAGATTGTTGTATCCCAGAACAGTCTTTGAGGTAAAAACGTCTCTCACGTCCTCTAGGCGGGTCGATGGAGCAGGTAATGTGTTGGATGGGTGCGCTGTAGAGCCGTTAGACGTCCTTTTACAGGGTTTACAGAAAGCGCTTTTCTGCTCCTCCTGTCCACTGCGCAGAACGAATGAAAAGGCACTGCTGTTGCTGTTTGAGTTTAAATCAGAGCTCATCTCCCGCACTGTCTCAGAATCAGCCTCCGTTGGCTTTTCTTTCTCGTGCGTAAAACTCATTTTCGTTGCTCCAACCTCTGTAAACGCACTATTTTTACATTCCACGTGGTCCTTATTGAGCTGGTACTTCTCTGCCTTCAGTTTCAAGGAAGAGCCAGTTGACTCTGGCGCAGTTAGGCGGTAGTCTCTGCTTATCTGTGTGATGTTGTTGTTGTTCGAGATGTTGGTTTTCTCCAGTAGCACCGGTTTCCTCCATCGGGGATAACCCGTCTCCTCGTGTTTCCATTTCCGCGGGGAAATCTCAGCGTCCTCGCTGGCGCCGTATCTTTTATGTTCCAGATCCCTGGCGATGTTGTGGAAGTCTGTGACGCGTCGTTGCCGCTTTATCTCCATGTGTTTGTGTTCGTAGGCCTCTCTGCTCAGCGCGTCATACTTCACCTGCGTGCACAGGAAGCGGCAGTGGGCCAAGTAGGGATGCTCATTCTTGAAGACCTGGTTACATGTTGCACATTTGAGCTCTGTGAAGAGATATACAATTTGTTCGTTAATATGTACATTACAAAACACATTGTTGCAAAATTAAGTCAGACATAAACTAATCAAATAACGATAGTTTCTGTCGTTTCCTTTTCATTTTGTCGTTTCCAATTACGCATTTCGCATTTACGCAGGCTACAACAAAACTCCCGGCAAAATGCTGAAACAACCAAACAACATCAACGGTAACATTAGTAAGCCTATATGTTGAAATGAGGATGATGATGAAGAAAGATTAGGATGGTGACGAAGAGCTGTATTTCTATAGCGCTTTCCCAAGTGTATATTTCTCTCTCACCTTCATTATGTCCTCTAGTTGAGATGTCAGTGAAGCCCAGTAGATGTGACAGCTCCTGGTCATACCACACCAACAGTTCCTCTTCCTGACGTATGTCCCTGGTGGTCCGGAAATACAGCTGGCCTCCCTTCAGGAACGCTTCGGTGTTCTGCTCCTCCCGGCCACACGCCGCCTGCACCAGCCGCAGCCAGGACAGCACTAGAGCAGAGCTGCGCATAGCCTCGGGGTCCACCTGTTGAGAGAAATCATTATTAATATTAATTCACAGAGACATCATTGTCAAAATGTAAATGAGGTTCGCCTCTCCTCAGTTATAGTGAAAACACTGAATTGATTAGAATTTGTAAAGGTGTAAATGCGACCAAATGGCATGGTCAATCATTTCCCATGGGTAGCCTATATGGATGGCAATGAAAATGTATTAGGCTACTCCAACACAAATATCTAATTGTAGAACATGCCATTTTGTTGTTGACGTTTTTTAATACGATTTTGATTTAGCCTATAAGTAGCCTATGTTTTTATGCATTTGTGCACTCCCTTGTATATATAGATCAAAGGCTATTGTGTTCATTTTCTCTGTGGTATCCCAGGTTGCAAGTTAAATTGTGTTATTAAATATAAAATGAACTTGCCCTGAACACGTATGATTTGCTTCTCTTGTCGCAGGATTTGAGCGCTATGAAGGCAATGGTGTCATAGAAAGTATTCTGAAGGACGCACGGGCCGAACTGTGCCCCAGCAGGGATGTTGCGAGTGACGTGCACGCTGGTATAGAGGTCTGTCGCGTGATGCTGGAGGAATTTACCCTCACTGGTCCAGAGGGAACGAGGTAAAAAACTATGGTCCATGGTTAGTCTGTAGGAAAGAAAACATACGTTAATAACAATGCATTGTTAAAATTAATGTTATTCATTGCCCTCTGATCCAAAGTTTAGGACATTTTAAAGATGATGAATAGAGAGTTTGAATATGATGCTTTTGTGAAAGAATTGTAAAAACGTATTGCATTCTTATATTATGAAGTAGGCCTAATCAATTATCCCAAATAAGTCGCCCTATATAACTATCATTTATGCGATTCGAAAATAGTAGGCTAGATCTATGAGTAGAGGTTTTCATTTGTTTTTCTATTTATGAATAAATAGGCCTATGCATTTTATCGAAATATTCGTTGTTTTCCATCAGAAATCAATTTTTTTAATAGCAAATAGTGCAGACTCCAGACACAATTAAGCCTATAGGAAAATATGTTTTTTGGTTAATCATAATTAATATGCCACAATTTGAATCACGTTCAATTTTATAACATATACATATTTTTTAATGTTTAAAACCACATATTTGAGAGTTCATATACCCATGACACTGCTGTCATTGAGAAGTTTATTTACTTTTTGTATTTTGTATTTTTCAACCATATTTTTGAGTAGCAAATTCGGATTTATTATATCATTCAGCTAAATTACCTCCGACAATGTGTAGCAGGCATGTAATGGGTTTGACTTCTAGCATCCTTTGTCTCAGTTTTTCAGTCGGTTTGTCCCATTGTCTTCCCATCTGCGCTGCAACTGACTCCTCTGTCTACATGCGTCTATGTTTCGAGTCAGTATGGTCATATTAATATATTCATTATAGCCACACTGAGATTTGTTGTAAACAATGTCCATTCACAGGTGTTGGTCTATTCACTTGGGTTGGACATTGTGTCCATTTTAGTGTAGGCTATAGGCTTTTGATTAATAAGGAATATTTCCTCTGGATATATCAAACACAATGCATATTAAATAAAACATTTATATTAAGCTTTAGGTCTATTTCTAATAAATGTAATAGCCTAACAATGTCTGATGAGAAGGTTTGTAATCACAAACAAACACCAGTTGTGGCATATAGCTTTGCTAAAAAGAACACTTTCCCTTTTCCAAAAAAACTACTTATCCAAGAGACCCCAAACTTGTGTGTTGCATGCGCATAGCCCACTCACCGGCTGGTCGTGGAGGTGGCGTGTGGCTCGGTATGTCCGCGAGGAGGCTGGTTATCAGCAGGTACCCTCTTCCCGGTATAACGATTCTCCTTCCTTCGGTTGCTGTTACTGTCTGAGAGCGAGCGTGATCTGCCTCGTTACTGCCTCTCTGCTCCGCTCACACACACACTTAATGACCGTGTTCGAGAGGATCAAAACCGTAATGTATCATGGGTAAATTGTGACTGACTGATCTACAAATAATAATGAGTGGTTATTTATGATGCAAGGTTCTTTGTTGATCAGTTGGTCGGCAGTCGCCTGCACTGTCGGCTGCAATGTCGGAACAAGCCCATTATCTCCATCAGTGACAGGAGCAGTGAGGTGTGCTGACACACACACACACACACACACACACACACACACACACACACACACACACACACACACACACACACACGGTCTGCCTTACATCAGCCCCTCCAGGGGAACTCTGATTGGTTCTTTTCTGGTTTTACAGTCCGGCTAATTAGCAACAGAGGAACTCTGAACTGGTAAAGAAAGAGAGAGAGAGAGACCCATTTTTGCTCAAGGTAGCACAATTCATCGTCATAATTGTTTAGTAGAGTCGAATTGTTAGTTGCAAAGAGATAACGTTATGCTTAATTTTTACCCAAACGAATTGTTATTAAGTTTTGTTATCCATCTTCTCGGGGAAAACCCATACAATTCATGCCTGTGTTGACAAATCAAAGCCATGATTTTCGAACATGGAACTCAAAGAAAAAGCTATAATTCACTCAACTGATTACTATACATATCTAGTGTTTTTGTTTAGTAGCATGGAAATGATAAGGCCTAATCCCATGTAGCTATATTAACTCACCATAAATGTAGCCTACATCGAAATGTATGTTCAATTGCATAAGAATGCTATTAATATCCACAGAACACTGCCACAATATTTAGAAGTGGTCCTATTTAAAATGTCTTTACGTCTAGCTGTATGCAGAAGTATTCCCTGTGTGTCAGTGATATTTAGTGAAAAAGTATAAGCGTTTAATTTTCAGTCTTCAAATATCAAATAAATGTTGACATTATCCCTAAATAGGCCTCCTGTAGCTCAGTTGGTAGAGCATGGCGCTTGCAACGCCAGGGTTGTGGGTTCGATTCCCACGGGGGGCCAATATGAAAAATGTATGCACTCACTATCTGTAAGTCGCTCTGGATAAGAGCGTCTGCTAAATGCCCCCAAAAAAAAAAATAATAGTAGGCCGCCTGTATTTTACAAAATTCTCAGCCTGGAAGAGATTACTAATATATTTACCCCAACTAAACCCTTGATGCAGAATAATCCACTAAATGCTCATTAGATTTAAAAAAACAAATAAACATTTCCAGTTTAATTTGATGAATAATGCATTTGCCCAGTGGCGAGGCCGGACCCCCTGGATCAGATGACATTAGTAAGCTAATGCTCAATTTTACATTTAGCCCCTGAAAATTAACTAGTAGCCTATCGTTATTATCACCTCAGTGAGAGGCCAATTTATCTTTCTCTCTTATGCACTGTAACTTCAACAGAGCTAAGGCATTTCCTGAAACTCAAATAAATGTACTACCAATCATTAGTTGTGTGTTTGAAAAGCAGAGGCATCACATAATTCATTTAGTTCATTTTATACGTTCGTTGAAATATAATGTGTACGGAAATTTATAAATTGTATAAAATATGTTTGAAATATGTATTTCTTTACTTTTTGCATTCACAGCCCTATAATCCAATCAATTCAGCATCCTTGTTATATCAGACATTTTGGCTAGACTTATGAAGAACAGCTTTTCACCGGAAAGATGTGCTCTCTAACTAGACAACAATAAGATGTCAGGACACCTCTCCTCCGACACTCGAATCACCCTGATTACACTAATTGGTGGTTGGCATAAATTAAATCCGTGCCCGGGGGTGTGTGCCTAGCCACTGACGGTAACTGGTGTGCCCTCATATAATGCTCTCGAACTCCAGAAGTAGGGTGTAATTGCATTTTTCAATCACTTTATGTAATTGAAACTTTTACCAAGCATAACAATACGTATTTTGTTGTTTCAATCTTAAACACATGTTTTGCCATCCATTTCCGAGGCTCCCCCATCTCAAAGCATAGCCTATGCAGCAACTAAAACAACTGGATCTCAAGTTGAACTTTTTATGCACGGCAATTGATGTTAAAATCCACATCTCTCATCACCGGTTATGTTTTTGTAGGGTGGGGCGAAATAAGCACTTTCTTGTGCATTGTGAAATGTGAATAGTTTCCTAACTATTTTGTAGCCTATTAACTTCCCAACCTGTTATAGGGCTATCGGGATATTGATTATGACGATTTTTTTCTTTGTCACATAATTCGTTTTTATCCCGGAAAGGGGAAGTATTCTGGCTGCTGTGTGCCTGTCTAATAAGTCTTGAGCTGAGTCCTGTCCTCCACAACACCACCAGGAGCTGCTTGAGGCGAGAAAGCCGGAGTGAAGAGGGACTTGGACTGACTGCTGTTTATCGCGTCACCGTGGACAACCGATCTATGACCACCATATCGATACTCGCGCACCGTTACATTGGCCTGGAGTTAATCATTATCATCAAGACTATAATGTGAGAGACATTTCGGACTCGGTGATAGTTTGGGGTATTAGTCTACACAATTGTCCGGGAAAGATGGCGAGAGCTGCCATTCGCGTGTCTATAGCCTTGGTGTTTTTGGGAATGGCGATTTTTATTCTCAAACTTCCCTCAGTAAAAGGAGAGATGGAAGAAGAACAGCAGGAGGAGGAGAGGTCCTGTCAAGGTGCTTTCGATCTATACTTTGTCCTCGACAAGTAAGTGTCCGTTTTTTATTTATGACTTGTTACGTTCTCCTCACTGCACGTCGCCATGGAACCCGCCCAGTTATTTGTCAACGCAGACTGCTGCGGGGAGCAGCGCGCCGGTCTCCCAATTATTTCTCTCATATCTTCAAAACCGCCCTGACAAGCAAGCTATGCTACCAGTAACCTTTCTGCTATTATATTGTCATTCAAAGGATGTTGATGGAATACATTTCCTCGACAATAAACAAAAAACATTAGTGTATGCTATATTTTATGTCTTTACTTTTGTATTGTTTCAGATTCAATTGATTGAATAGGAGTGTCTGTCATTAACTTAATGTGGTCATTAGTTTGTGTAGCATATTTGGATGTAAACACCTCGTTCATTATGACAAATGCATAGTCCTCCCCTCCAATCCACTGAAAGCTTGTGAGGAAAACAGTTCTTCTCCCCCAGGGGATAGGCAGGGCAGGCAGGATGCAGGGATTGAGTTACAGGCTGATGAAGGCAGCAGACACTGGTGCAGCTGCCAGGCAGACCATAGGAAGCTATCCCCCTAGACACTGATCTGAGGTCAGTGTGGGGTTTTCCCCCAATGGTTAAAGATAAGATTGGGGAGGGAAAGCTGATTCTAGATAACATTCTCATGGGCACAGAACAGCAGAGTGAATGATTAACTGACAGACAGTCAGTGAAAACCTTGAAGAGTTATGGTATTCTGACTGCACAAAGACCTGCTGTTAGAGGCCATTAAAGTCTTCAGTACAGTGTCCACTCTCTCATGCTGCTATTGTTTCTAGGCTGCTGTTGGATGCAAGCACTGTGCTGTAACAAGGTAGAATTAGGTGGTGTTTTACATTTTATGTCAGACTTACATGTGCAATTAGGGTTAAGTGCCTTGCTCAATGGCACATCGACAGATTTTTCACCTAGTCAGCTCTGGGATTCAAACCAGTGACCTTTCGGTTACTGGCCCAACGCTCTTAACTGCTAGGTTACCTGCCACCCCAGGCTGTACAACACTGGTATTCAAGACAAAGAATAAGTGTAAAAACAGACATTTGTCTGTGTAAGACTTGCGTTAGCTCCCCGACAGTCTTGTGGCATACAAACGACCCAAGTTCAAACCCCAGTCAGTCACATCCTCAGCATCACATCAGGCTAGCTGCAGTTCCTCACACTGGTTTCAGAAACAGAGAGAGGTGTTGATGAAATGTTGTATATCTTTCCCCTGTTGTGCTTTTTTTACCTTTTGTATTGTTGTGCCACTGCCAACATCTGTCAGCCAGCCTTTACACGTTACTCTTTAATCCTGAAAGTTTAAAACACGCCTGAGGTGGCTGGGCTGCCACGCATGGCCATGCCTCACTCACACACATGCACGTATGCCCGCACGCACACACGCAAGCATGCACACACACGCAAGCATGCACACACACACACACACACACACACACACACACACACACACACACACACACACACACCTCCAAGCTTCTGGTACTGTGTCTCCATGTTGTTGTCTGGCTGTCTGGGTTTTTAAAATGCCAAGCAGTAACCACAGAATAATCCTCAAGTATGAAAGTGTTTTAGCTGCCTGTGAGGTGGAGAAAGGCCTTGACTTGGTCATGTTTATAATCCTTTACGTTTCTGGCCCAGCACCTAAGTATACTGTGATGTGTGTATTACAATGTCACTTTCCAGTTATATACACAGTATAGCAGAGGAGCAGACTAAAAAGGAGTCCCAGACAGTTGGCAGATTAGAGTTTATACAGAAAACACATGAACACACACACACACACACAGAGAGACGCACACACACACGGCCCATAAAGGAGACTCACACACGCATCATTTACATGAAATGACTCCCTTCATTGACTGAGAGTGTATATCTTATGTATTGTCTGATGTAGACACACCTATGAAAACGCTAGTACGCCACTGCTCTTAGAGGCTATAATTAGTGTGGTTGGATAAATACATACAGACACACTGAACACAGCTAGAGACGTAAAGAGATGGCGTTTCAACATGAAGTTTATACCAAAACGCCAAGAGGCAGCAATGTGTTAACGCACACGCAAACACACACACACATACACACACACACACACACACACACAGACTCACACTCAAAGTCTCTCTATTTATGACTTTTTCCCCCATTTATCCTTTCCCCCCCACACACACACCTCTTTCCTCTGCATAGTGTGAGCCCTGTGTCCCTCCGTTGTTCATGCAGCAGCCTTTTCAATCCCCAGACCCCTAACCTGTTATTAGGTTTGCCCTGCTCACTAGGACCATCTGTTCCCCCTCACACAGACAGCCATTGTGGGGGAGGAGAGGGGGAGACAGGGGGAGGAGAGAGGGAGAACACCGCATGTTTCCTGCTGGAGGCAGATTGGAACATCTAGCCCCCAGCCTCCTGGCATTATTAGCATCAGCATTATTACCAGCAATTAGCCCTCATTAGCATTATTAGCATTAGCCCCCTGGGAAATGAGCTCATCCAACTGACTGCTGTTGAATCCTGGTTGTTAGCGCTCCACATTACAAAGTTGTGTAGCTTACATACGCTACACTGACAAGCTTCCGTTTTTCAATTATACCATATGCGTTACACCCGTACATGGTGGTGCAGTGGTTGAAACGTTGCTCACGGAAATGTGGCAAATGGACATTGTTATAGTGTTAGTTTTGTTTTGTTCCTTCAGATCTGGCAGTGTGAAACACCACTGGATAGAGATCTACTCCTTTGTTGAGCAGCTGGCTGAGAAGTTCATCAGGTAATATCTTTCATACTGTAGTATAGCTTGCCTCTTTAGTTTAATCTTGCCTATTTAGCTGCATCTCTGTAGTCTAAAATGGCTCCCTTTCCTTGTGTCCTCTTCTGCACTGACATAAAGAAGCCTCTGACAGTACTGTTAATCCCATCTATCTACAGCCCCATGTTACGGATGTCCTTCATCGTCTTCTCCACTCGAGGAACCACCATCATGAAACTGACAGAGAACAGGTACTGAGTTACACACTGTCATTTATTTACAATTTCAACTGCCAATATTTTACCTTTCAAATCCCTTCAGGGGATCTCTCTCTCTCTCGCTGTATTTTACCGCTGTGTGTCCCTTAGTCTTCTCAGTCCTCCCCCACTGTATTTGATCAGCTGTCATTCCTCTCCTCTCCTCCCCTTCACAGGGAGTCCATTGTCAGAGGTCTAACAGCTCTGAGGAGAGAGATACCAGGAGGAGACACCTTCATGAACCTTGGCCTGGAGAAGGTAACACTATCGCCCTCAGATACATCACCTCTCACTAACTAACTCATAGTATCCATACTGTTTTAATGTTTGATATCAATACTCTCTTTCCATTTGCAGGCAAATGAGCAGATACATTATGAGAACCATGGTAAGTGTCTGTGTGCTGTGCTGAGGACTTGTGTTTTGTATTGGTGTGCATATATACAGATATCTCTATATATGGCTCTGTTAGTATGTATTTGTATGTACATGCTGGTATTGAGGAAATATGATGATGTTATCTGCTTTTAAAGGGACAGCCAGTGTGATCATTGCACTGACTGATGGAGAACTGAACGAGTGGCAGTTTGATACTGCACAACGAGAGGTGAGAACGCACACCAGAGAGAGCACTCCAGATTCAAGTCGAAATGTGATGTTTTTTTGCAGGGCCTCAGGATGTCAAAACCATCCATTAGGGGCAAAAAAAACAAAAACAAGTAACCCGAACTGGGTTTGAACCCATAGTATATGGAGTGGGAGCTCACTGCTTAGACCACTGCACCACACGTCCACAATGAGTTAGCAAGGCAAGTCTTAGTTAATGGCTAACATTAACCATATAGTTGTTTTTCTGTTTTAACCTTATCTCAAACCTTAATCCTTAACTTAACCAATCAGAATTAATGCCTGAAGTTAATTAACCCTATCCCAAACCTTAATCCTTAACTTAATCAATCGGAATTAATGCCTGAATTGTTAACTAATCGGAAGTAATGCCTGAAGTTAACCCTTGAGTTGTTTCTGTATCCCAAACCGTAACCCTTAACTTAACCCAGTCATAATTAATACCTTAACTTAACCAACAAGTTATTTATTTGTTCCTAATATGCTTAAAACTTCTGGAGCTCATGCGGGAGCTGTGTGTCTAAATACAGGACGTTGCCACTAGGGGCAACGGTGAGTACAATTACCATCAAATAGGCTTGGGTTTTGCTAAGGCGTTGTGGACGGCGGTGGCTGGCTGTGCATAATCCGTGAGCTCCAGCTCAGTTTATTTTTCTTTTACTTCAAAATGTCATCCCAAACATGTCGAAATTTGACGTTTGGAGCTAACTTCGAAATTTGACGTTTGAAGAAACGTGGAAAAATGTCTAATTCTGCAGTGAGACTGTGAGATCTTGTTGCATGCACACGCACGTACACAGTTTGACACTTCAAACTACAAAGTACACAGGCCAGTAGCATCCTACTATAAAATAAAAGTTGGCGTTAACAGATTGTCAAAACTGTGTGTGTTCTCTCCATGCAGGCGCAGAGGGCACGGTCGCTTGGAGCCATAGTTTACTGTGTGGGAGTCAAAGAGTTTAATGAGACGCAGGTAACTGACACACACACATAAATACACACTCAATAATCAATTTTGTCTGTGATTATCTGCAATACAACAAGTTTATCTCCTGTGTGTGTGTGTGTGTGTGTGTGTGTGTGTGTGTGTGTGTGTGTGTGTGTGTGTGTGTGTGTGTGTGTGTGTGTGTGTGTCCTGTAGCTGGCCACCATAGCAGACACCCTGGAGCATGTATTCCCTGTCTGGGGGGGGTTCCAAGCCCTCAGGGGCATCATCGACTCGGTACGTTTGGTATTTATGCCAGAAACAAAGGATCGTTTTTGGTACCTCAAGGAATTCAACACAATACCTACATAAGTGATTCAGTGGTCCTTGTTTAAAATGAATCCATAGAAACAAGTGTATGTATCAGGTTATAGTTATCTAATAACCATTTTGCCATGTATTTTCTTAGTAGAAAGAGTCCTTCATATACAATATGCCCATAACGATCCACTGTCTTCTATGTTTTCATCTCTCAGATCATTAAGAAGTCCTGCATTGAGATTCTAGCTGCTGAACCGTCCAGTGTGTGTGCAGGAGGTAAGAGCTCGTAGTACCAAAGTCGGGTTACACTTCCTATGAATACCCTCTTCGTAATGCATTATAAATGCATTTAAAATGCCTCATGAGCAATGCACAATGCATATTTATCTGTAAAATTGGGCTGAAAATATTGGTTCTGCTATCGCTCTGAGTCTCTTAGGAACAATTTTTAAGAACCAGATTAAGCCAACTCGTGGATTCAAATAAATACAGTGATTTAAGTATTCATACCCCTTGACTTATTCCACATTTAGTTGTGTTACAGCCTGAATTCAAAATTGATTAAATTGATATATAAAAAAAAAAACATATGTGAAAACATATTGATTGAAAATGAAATGCAGAAATATCTCATTTACATAAGTATTCACACCCGTGAGTCAATACATGTTAGAATCACCTTTGGCAGCAATTACAGATGTGAGTCTTTGTGGGTAAGTCTCTAAGAGCTTTGCACACCTGGATTGTACAATATTTGCACATTATTCTTTTCAAAATTATTCAAGCTCTGTCAAGTTGATTGTTGATCATTGCTAGACAGCCATTTTCAAGTCTTGCCATAGATTTTCAAGCCGATTTTAATTCAAAACTGTAACTAGGCCACTAAGGAACATACACTGTCAGCTTGGTAAGCAACTCCATTATATATTTGGCCTTGTGTTTTAGGTTATGGACCTGCTGAAAGGTGAATTTGTCTCCCAGTGTCTGTTGTAAAGTAGACTGAACCAGGTTTTCCTCTAGGATTTTGCCTGTGCTGAGCTCTATTCTGTTTATTTTTATCCTAAAAAATTCCCAGTCCTTGTCGATGACAAGCATACCCATAACATGATGCAGCCACCACCATGCTTGAAAATATGAAGAGTGGTACTCAGTGATGTGTTATGTTGGATTTACCCCAAACATAACACTTTGTATTCAGGACATAAAGTTCATTTCTTTGCCACATTTTCTGCAGTTTTAATTTAGTGCCTTATTGCAAATAGGATGCATTCTTTGGAATATTTGTATTCTGTACAGGTTTCCTTCTTTTCACGCTGTCATTTAGGTTAGTATTGTGGAGTAACTACAATGTTGTTGAACTATCCTCAGTTTTCTCCTATCACAGCCATTAAACTCTGTAACTGTTTTAAAGTCAACATTGGCCTCATGGTGAAATCCCTGAGCGGTTTCCTTCCTCTCCGGCAACTGAGTTAGGAAGGACGCCTGTATCTTTGTAGTGACTGGGTGTATTGATACACCATCCAAAGTGTAATTAATGACTTCACCATGCTCAAAGGGATATTCATTGTCTGCCTTTTTCTTTAGCCATCTACCAATAGGTGCCCTACTTTGTGAGGCATTGGAAAACCTCCCTTAGTGGTTGAATCTGTGTTTGAATTTCACTGCTCGACTGAGGGACCTTGCAGATAATTGTATGTGTGGGGTACAGAGATGAGGTAGTCATTCAAAAATCATGTTAAACACTTATTGCACAGAGAGTGAGTACATGCAACTTTTTATGTGACTTGATAAGCACATTTTTAGGCTTACCATAACAAAGGGGTTGAATACTTATTGACTCAAGTACTTATTGACTCAAGACATTTCAGCTTTTCATTTTTTATTCATTTGTAAAAAGTTAAAAATACATTATTCCACTTTGACTGTATGGGGTATTGTGTGTAAGCCAGTGACACAAAATCTCAATTTTATCTATTTTAAATTCAGGCTGTAACACAACAAAATGTGGAAAAAGTCAAGGGGTGTGAATACTTTCTGAAGGTACTGTAGTTATTTTTGATCAAACATATGGAATCCACCATTTCTGATTATGGTATTTGTCAAAGACAGACACCTGACAGTGAATGTGTTCTGGCCCACTGGTTTAGCTGAGTGGTCATCAGAGGACATTATCATAATGCGGTGTGTGAAGTGAGCGCATGGCCGACCAACCATGATGACCAAGGAAGTGACAGAGAGCGTATTGTCCTGCACGGTCATGGGAAATTAGTGTGTGTGTCCAGGACGGTCAGAGGAAATAAGTGTGTGTGTGTGTGTGTATGTGAGCGTGAGGAAATTAGCCGTGCTTTTTTAAGCCTGGCTGCCTGTCTGGCCTAGTTTGCCACATCTGATATCTTAAGTAGCCACTCTGAAAGAAAATGTGTGTGTGTGTGTGTGAGAGAGAGAGAGAGTGGTCTGGAGAGGTCTGGTGTGTGTAGCCAGCAGGATGGATGAGGGCTGACATGACCTTATTAGGACTCACTTAGCAGAGTGCTCCTACTGTTCTGTCTCTAATCCCTTCCGCTGGTTGCTGTGGTGTTCACCAGACATGATCAATGTTCATTATGGAATATAAGAGAGTGGGGGAAGGGGGGGGGGGGGAGTAGAGAGACAAAAAGAGTAGACTGAGACAGCCAAGTGCAAGAGGAAAATAGTGAGGCAGGGAGGGAGAGGTGGGGAGAGACAGGGAGTGTGAGTGGAAGAGAGAGAGGGAAGATACAGAGACCGGGAGAGAGGGAGAGAGAGACCCTTCATAAAGACTGGTCTGCATAATAATATGCTAATCAGGAATGGCACATCCTTGCCTGGTCAGCCTGTCACTAGACGTGTCCCCAAATGTCCCAAACAGCCGCATTTATTATTAGATTAATGAGAACAGTAATGGTCAGTGAACTAAGAGACTTAACGGCTAGTTTCAAATACCCAGAATAAGTAGATTTAGAGGTTAAGTTGTCAATAAAGAGGAGCAAATGTAAATGTGATGTCTTTAACACATAGATTACTTTAGATGAAACTCTGGACTAAAGCTTTTTACACTTTGCAATAATCTAGGACTGTTTCAAGCACTGTCCATTAAACTGAGATGACTGTATCATATACAATATAAAGGTTTAACTATTTTAATGCATTTTCAATTAACATATACTCTGGTAAGAGCTATATGTTTTCATATTACAGTGTGATAGAGTCAATCTTAAGGTTGTGTTTTTAAAGAGGATTAGACTAAAATCATTGTGTCATTTCCTGTAAACAGGGGAACATACTGAGGCAATATGAAAGTATACAATTATTCCAGGACAGAAAATGCCCTAGTCCGGATGCTGTTATGAATGATAAGATAAGGGTAGAGAAGGATTGGGGCTGTGTTTCACCATGAAGCCTAACCAAAAAAGGATATGAGATGAGATAACAAAATTGCACAGGAAATGTGAGTTAGTGCTACAGTCGCTTCAGGATTTAGATAAGGTTTTACTGTCTATATGGATCTCTCCTCCTGCCATGAGCCCACCGCACAATGATGGCAACACACACACACATACATACTAACACACAAACACACGTAGACGTTCTTCCAGTGCACACACAAGCACAACCAGACGCTCTTTTAACCAGCATACACACACATGTCCCTCACGCTGATATGAAGTGACCAGGCCGCACTGCCTGCAAACAGGCCATCAGATTGGACAGTGAACGCCAGCCACGCTATCTAACCTGACAGCACTGATCACACACACACACACACACACACACACACACACACACACACACACACACACACACACACACACACACACACACACACACACACACACACACACACACACACACACACACACACACACACACAGGCCAGTGAGAGGTGGTGCTGCTATCTAACCTGACAGCAGAGATTGCTGCTTTCATTAACATCTGACCTCTCACCCAGCCTCCCCCCTTCCCTCCACCTTCTTTCCGCCTTTCCCTGTACCCCCAACCCCTCGCCCCCATTACTGTCCCGTTGCACTAACGTGATTGAAGTGGCCACAATCGGACATGCCAAATCCCCCTACACACACAAACACAGATACGCACATGCAAACACACACACAACCCTGACCTTCTGCTGGCCTATCAACACACACAGTTTTGGCCACGCAAGGCGACAAGAGCACTAGTGACAGGTCGCAAGCCCCTGACGCTCTTGTAAGATGGCGCCGTACTGTATGGCCACCGTTTTGTGAGCTTCGACCCAACTTTGCTATTTTGTGATTCTTTTGGCATTTATTTTTACTTTATTTTCACAAAATGTATCCGCTATCATTTCTTATAACTGACAATAACTTTTGAACATCAGATCTGCAGTTACTTACCTAAATTCTGGCTTCAACTTCGACTCATCTGCTCTGGGCTCTTTCTGTAATTCCGACTCAATGTTCGGGTTATCCAAGAGGAATCGCCGGCGTTACAGAGGCAAGAGAGGGGGAGTCCTTGTAAGATTAAGACAAAGGGAAAACTAGCCACCTCTTCCCTCCATTCTATTGGCCAATGTACAGTCACTTGGTAATAAGATGTTTGACCTCCGATCGCAGATTTGCTACCAACGAGACTCTCGTGACTGCAATATTCTCTGCTTTTCTGAAACATGGCTTTCGGACAAGATACCTGATTGTCAAATGCCTTTTACTTCCCGAGCGAGCTTTCAGCTGTTATCGTGACATTCCACCTCAGGACAAGAAAAATAACAAGCTAGCACTTAACAAACTGTACAAGGCTATAAACAAGCAGGAAAACTTGCACCCGGAGGCTGCTTTCCTTGTTGCCGGCTATTTTAATTCCGTATCATTAAGTCACGTAATGCCCAACTTCCATCAACACTTCTCTTTTGCCACTAGGGGCAATAAAATCCTAGACCTCTGTTACTCTACCCACATGCAAGCGTACAAGGCACTCCCTCGTCCCCCCTTTCAGCAAATCAGATCATGACTCCGTACTCCTGCTTCCTATTTACAAGCAGAGCCTCAAACGGGAAGTACCCGTGACTCTCTCCGTTGAGAAATGGTTATCAGAATCAGAGATTATGCTACAGGACTGCTTTGCTAGCGCTGATTGGAATAAGTTCAGACACCGATAACATCGACGAGCTAACCACCTCTGCCTTCACCCACCTAGATAAGAGGAAAACCTATGTGAGAATGCTGTTCATTGACTACAGCTCAGCGTTCAACACCATTTAACACCATTGTCCCCTCTGAGCTCGTCACCAAGCATAGGACCCTGGGACTGAACACCTACCTCTGCAACTGGATCCTGGCCTTCCTGACAGGCCGACCCCAGGCAGTGAGGGTAGGCAACCTCCGCTGACCCAGAAAATCGTTAAAGACTCCAGCCACCCAAGCCATAGACTGTTCTCTCTGCTTCCGCACGGCAAGCAGTACCAGTACATCAAGTCTGACACTAACAGGCTCCTGAACAGCAAGCCATAAGACTGCTAAATAGCTAACAAAACAGACTATCTGAATTGACCCTTGTATTTTTGCACCGTCTATGCACACTCACAGAACTCTATACACTCAAACACAGACACTTTATTTGCTCACACACGCATAACATGCAATCACATTTATACTGACTCTACACACACGCACACGCACTCACATACAATCATCATATACGCTGCTGCTACTCTGTTTATCATATATCCTAATACCTAGTCCCCTTATAGTTATCTACTTCTATCACGCCAGTATCCCTGCACATTGTAATATGGTATTGGAACTGACCCTATAGCTTACTTACTTCTTGTGTTCTTCTTATTTTCATTTCTCATATTTTTGTTCTACCTTATGTTATTCCATTAAAAAATATATATTTTATTTTATCTTTTATAAACAATCAAAAACATAGACATACAAACGACAATATCATACAAACATCAACTACATCACACCTGCCCAGACCCACTAGAACACACCCCCATCTCCAATGGCCGCATCACTCTCCACCACATAGCCTCAAACTGCACCATTTAGTTTCCCTCCGTCGCTCATGCACTTTACATTTTTTGATAATAAATCATTTGACCTTTCCATTGCATTAGCGACAGAAGATTGGTTGATTTCCAGTTTTTAAGTATACGTTTTTTAAAGATGATTGATGAGAAAAGTATTGTCCAACCCATCGGGTATATCACTGCACCCTCAAATGCCATGTCTTGAAACAGACGGATTAAAAGTACATTTACATTGTAATACTTCTGACAGCCAACTTTCTAACTCCGTCCATAACTTTTGGACTTTACAACATTCCCAGAGTCATTGTTAGTTTTACAATTAAGACATGACTCTGCCATTGTGCTGTAGAATTTGTGAATTTTGTCTCTTGTATAAGAAATTATATACATTACTTTAAACTGGGGTACATTTTCGTTCACTGTAATCTCGTTAGTTATGTTCCAACATTCCCTCCATCTTGTGCCAATATCAGTTATTTTTAAGTCTTGGTTCCAAAAGTGTATATTTTTTTCTAAGAGATTGTCAGTTGGATAGGCTCTCTTCAAGGTTTTGTATACCTTACCTATCATATGAATATCATTTTCTGACTCAAATAGGATTCCCTCAAGATTGCTCTGATGTCCAAAATATTTCAAATCGAAATTTCGTGATATAAAACTTTTAAGTTGCTTGTATGTGAAAAGATCTACATTGGTCAATCCAAAATTGCTTTTTAAAGCTGTCATGGAAATAAATGTATTTCCTACCAAGTCGTTTACGGTTTCTATGCCTTTAGTCTTCCATGTGGGCCAATTTATCGGGGAATTCTGAAAAGCTATCCAAGGATTATTCCATAGGGTTGTGTTTTTAGGGAGTGATATTGGTTCTTGTAGAAAACGTTTCATTTTCTTCCATGTTTTTATAATGTTCTTAACTATGAAGTTGTTAATATTCGTAGCTTTATCCTTCAAAAATAGACACATAAAAAGATTCTGGGGATGAGCATGTGTCACGGATCCCCCCGGTACTGCTGCTTATTCGGTTCACCAGCTCCGGAGGTCTACGTCACCGGCCTTCTAGGCGTCGCTGACCTGGTTCATTACCACCAACCCCGGACTGTCTTGTCTCATTACGCACACCTGGTTCCCATTCCCCCTGATTAGTATGTGTATATATGTGCCCTCTGTTCCCCATTGTCCTTGTCAATTATTGTCCAATGTCCGTTGGTCTCATGAGTACATTGTATTACAGTTTACATGCTGAGTAATTGTGCACTTGTTATTACGGGTCTCGTCCTGTGTATTATTTAGAGGTTTACACCTCGCTCTTATGTTTGGGTTACATCCCTGTGTTATTTATATATATTTTTATATATATACACGTGTTTGTTTTGGGCTTCGTCCCCGTCGTTTTCCATGACGTACCATGTGTTAGGTTGAATAATAAAAACTCCTATTACGTATTCCTGCGCCTGTCTTCTATCAGTATACAACGTGACAGCAGGCGCATCTTCAATATGTACCCATTATTCCTCTTTAGAGTATTTAACTATATATCGCAAGTAAAAGCCATGGGTGGTGAGTTGATACAATTCTAAATCTGGAAGGTTAAAACCACCATTATTTGCCCATATAATTTCTGTTATGACCGAGTATACTTTGTAAAGAATGTCTTCGGTGGGGTAAGTGGTACTACCAAGAATAAGTATAAAACATTTGGGAGGCATGTCATTCTGAAGAGGTTTATTCTACCTGTTAAATGTATGGGATGATTTATCCATTTAATTAGATCTGCTTTCATATTATTGAAAAATGGGATAAAGTTATCTTTATATATTTGTTTGTTGTCACTTATTAAGCATCCTAAATATTTGATATTTTTTGTGGTCCACTTAAAGGACTGCTGTAAATCATAAGTTATTATTTAAATGTTTCCTATTGCCATTACTTAGTTTATTTCCCACCTAAATTTTATATGAGATTTTAAAATATTCTGAAAATATTTTTAGCAAGGGGGGCATTGAGTTTTCAATATTGGTCAGGTATATCAGGAGATCATCTGCAAATAAGTTTAGTTTATATTCATGTTTATTAATACTGATACCTGTTACATTTGGGTCCCGTCTAATTATTTCTGCATACAGTTCAATTAATAGTGCAGACAGAAGGGAAGAGAAGACATCCCTGTCTTGTGCCCATTTCTAAAGCAATTTCATCCGATTAATGTATTTGTGTATATTTTCGCTTTAGGACATTTACAGTGCATTCTGAAAGTATTTAGACCCCTTGACTTTTTCCACATTTTGATACGTTCCACCCTCATTCTAAAATGGATGTAATAATTGTTTTTCCTAAAATCTACACCCAATACCACATAATGACAAAGCAAAAACAGATTTTTGCAAATGTATTACAAATAAAAAACAGAAATACCTTATTTACATAAGTATTCAGACCCTTTGCTATGAGACTCGAAATTGAGATCAGGTGCATCCTGTTTCCACTGATCATCCTTGAGACGTTTCTACAACTTGATTGGAGTCCACCTGTGGTAATTTCAATTGATTGGACATGATTTGGAAAGGTCGAAGGAATTGTTCGTAGAGTTCTGAGACCAGATTGTGTCGAGGCACAGATCTGGGAAAGGGTTCCAAAACATTTCTGCAGCATTGAAGGTCCCCAAGAACACAGTGGCCTGCATCATTCATGAATGAAATAAGTTTGGAACCACTAAGACTCTTCCTAGAGCTAGCTGCCCGGCCAATCTGAGCAATCGGGGGAGAAGGGCCTTGGTCAGGGAGGTGACCAAGAACCCGATGGTCACTCTGACAGAGCTCCAGAGTTCCTCTGTGGAGATGTGAGAACCTTCCAGAAGGACAACCATATCTGCAGCACTCCACCAATCAGGCCTTTATGGTAGAGTGGCCAGATGGAAGCCACTCCTCAGTAAAAGGCACATGACAGCCCGCTTGGAGTTTGCCAAAAGGCACCTAAAGGACTCTCAGACCATGAGAAACAAGATTCTCTAGTCTGATGAAACCGAGATTGAATTATTTGGCTAGAATGCCTAAGTTTTAAGTCTGGAGGAAACCTGTCACCATCCATACGGCGAAGCAAGGTGGTGGCAGTATGATGCTGTGGGGATGTTTTTCATTGGCAGGGACTGGGAGACTAGTCAGGATCGAGGGAAAGATCAACGGAGAAAAGCACAGATCCTTGATGATAACCTGCTCCAGAGCACTCAGAACCTCAGACTGGGGTGAAGCTTCACCTTCCAACAGGACAATGACCCTAAGCACACAGCCAAGACAACACAGGAGTGGCTTCGTGACAAGTTATCTGAATGTCCTTGAGTGGCCCAGCCAGAGCCCAGACTTGAACCGGGTCGAACATCTCTGGAGAGACCGGAAAATAGCTGTGCAGCGACGCTCCCGATCCAACCTGACAGAGCTTGAGAGGATCTCCAGAGAAGAATGGGAGAAACTCCCCAAATACACGTGTGCCAAGCAATTAACAGCAAACAAGAAAATATTACTAAAAACAGAGATCACCCAAAAACATTTGCGCAGAGAAAAGCACCAGGAATGGACGGCTTTCCCATAAACATTACATTTAACATTCTGGGACAAAGTAGCGCCCCTAATTACACAAATGACAACACATACAGTACCAGTCAAAAGTTTGGACACACCTACTAATTCCAGGGTTTTTCTTTCTTTTTACTCTTTCCTACATTGTAAAATAATAGTGAAGGCATCAAAACTATGAAAGGACACATATGGAATCATGTAGTAACCAAAAACGTGATAAACAAATGAAAATACTTTTAAAAAATGAGAATTTTCAAAGTAGCCACCCTTTGCCTTGATGACAGCTTTGCACACTATAGGCATTCTCTCAACCAGCTTCATGAGGTAGTCACCTGGAATGCATTTCAATTAACAGGTGTGCCTTGTCAAAAGGTAATTTGTGGAATTTCTTACCTTAATGTGTTTGAGCCAATCAGTTGTGTTGTGACAAGGTAGGGGTGGTATACAGAATATAGCCCTATTTGGTCAAAGACCAAGTCCATATTATGGCAAGAACAGCTCAAATAAGCAAAGATAAACGACAGTCTAACATTACTTTAAGACATGAAGGTCAGTCAATCTGGAAAATTTCATGAACTTTGAAAGTTTCTTCAAGTGCAGTCGCAAAAACCATCAAGCGCTATGATGAAACTGGCTCTCATGAGGACTGCCACAGGAAAGGAAGACCCAGAGTTACATCTGCTGCAGAGGATAAGTTCATTAGAGTTACCAGCCTCAGAAATTACATCCCAAATAAATGCTTCACAGAGTCCAAGTAACAGACACATCTCAACATCAACTGTTAAGAGGAGACTGTGTGAATCAGGCCTTCATGGTCGAATTGCTGCAAAGAAACCACTGCTAAAGGACACAAATAAGAAGAAGAGACTTGCTTTGGCCAAGAAATGGACATTAGACTGGTGGAAATCTGTCCTTTGGTCTGATGAGTCCAAATTTGAGATTATTGGTTCCAACCGCTGTGTCTTTGTGAGACGTAGAGTAGGTGAACGGATGATCTCCGCATGTGTGGGTCCCACCGTGAAGCATGGAGGAGGAGATGTTACGGTGTGGCAGTGCTTTGCTGGTGACACGGTCTGTGATTTATTTAGAATTCATGGCACACTTAACCAGCATGGCTACCACAGCATTCTGCAGTGATACGCCATCCCATTTGGTTTGCGCTTAGTGGGACTATCATTTGTTTTTCAACAGGACAATGACCCAACACACCTCTAGGCTGTGTAAGGGCTATTTGACCAAGAAGGAGAGTGATGGAGTGCTGCATCAGATGACCTGGCCTCCACAATCACCCGACCTCAACCCAATTGAGATGGTTTGGGATGAGTTGGACCGCAGAGTGAAGGAAAATCAGCCAACAAGTGCTCAGCATATGTGGGAACTCCTTCAAGACTGTTGGAAAAGCATTCCAGGTGAAGCTGGTTGAGAGAATGCCAAGAGTGTGCAAAGCTGTCATCAAGGCAAAGGGTGGCTACTTTGAAGAATCTCAAATAGAAAATACATTTTGATTTGTTTATCACTTTTTTGGTAACTAGATGATTCCATATATATTGTTTCATAGTTTTGATGTCGTCACTATTATTCTACAGTGTAGAAAATAGTAAAAAGAAAGAAAAACCCTGGAATTAGTAGGTGTGTCCAAACTTTTGACTGGTACTGTATGTAACTCAACTCAGTACTTCCTAGTTCCATGTATCAAACAGTTATTTCAGCTATATTAAAACCAGGAAAATCTGGAGAGTCCCCTGCTGATTACAGACCCATAACTTTAATAAATTGTGACAATAAAATAATAACAAAGCTCATAAGCATTAGAATGGCAAAAGTTTTACCAGACTTGATACATATCAATCAAACAGGGTTTATAAAAAATACACTTACAAACAAATACAAGAACACGTTTCAGTTTAATACAATATGCTAAAAAAATATATATAGATTTATCAATCATTTCTGTTGATGCCGAAAATGGCTTTCGACCGTCTTGAATGACGTTTTCAACTTTCCAGCTGAAATAATAAATGTAAATAAAATATGATATACAGTGCATTCGGAAAGTATTCAGACCCCTTGACTTTTTCCACATTTTGTTATGTTACAGCCTGATTCTAAAATTGATTTAAAAAAATATTTAAACAACTCAGAAATCTACACCCAATACCCCATAATGACAAAGCAAAAACAGGTGTCTAGAAATTTTTGCAAATGTAAAAAAAAAAAAAAAACGGTATCTCATTTACATAAGTATTCAGACCCTTTACTCTGTACTTCGTTGAAGCACCTTTGGCAGCGATTACAGCCTTGAGTCTTTTTGGGTATGATGCTACAAGCATTGCACACCTGTATTTGGGGACTTTCTCCCATTCTTTCTCTGCAGATCCTCTCAAGCTCTGTCAGGATGGATGGGGAGCGTCGCTGCACAGCTATGACTTAAATGTAAATGTATTTTCAGGTCTCCAGAGATGTTCGACCGGGTTCAAGTCCGGGCTCTGGCTGGGCCGCTCAAGGACAATCAGAGACTTGTCCCGAAGCCACTCCTGTGTTGTTTTGGCTGTGTGCTTAGAGTCTGAGGTCCTGAGTGCTTTGGAGCAGGTTTTCATCAAGGATCTCTCTGTGCTTTTCTCCAGCTAGCTCTAGGAAGAGTCTTAGTGGTTCCAAACTTCTTCCATTCATGAATGATGGAGGCCACTGTGTTCTTGGGGACCTTCAATGCTGCAGAAATGTTTTGGAACCATTCCCCAGATCTGTGCCTCGACACAATCCTGTCTCAGAGCTCAACGAACAATTCCTTCAATTTCTTTAGCATATCCTTCAGCTGTTCGTTGCTCTCATTTGCATCTCCAAGTTGTTCTTTGTCTTTTCCTCTAAGAGAAGCCATGGTGTGTTGGGTTCGAGTCTCAGCGTCGCTTTACCCACAGATTGGTTCGCTGTTGTATATACAGTGCCTTCCAAAAGTATTCATCCCCCTTTGCATTTTTTCTATTTTGTTGCATTACAACCTGTAATTTAAATTGATTTTTATTTAGATTTCATTTAATGGACATACACAAAATAGTCCAAATTGGTGAAGTGAAATGAAAACAATAACTTGTTTCAAAAAATTCAAAAAAATTAATAACGGAAAAGTGGTGTTTGCATATGTATTCACCCCCTTTGCTATGAAGCCCCTAAATAAGATCTGGTGCAACCAATTACCTTCAGAAGTCACATAACTAGTTAGATTGCACACAGGTGGACTTTATTTAAGTGTCATGATCTGTCACATGATCTCAGTATATATAAAACTGTTCTGAAAGGCCCCAGAGTCTGCAACACAACTAAGCAAGCAGCACCATGAAGACCAAGGAGCTCTCCAAACAGGTCAGGGACAAAGTTGTGGAGAAGTACAGGTCAGGGTTGGGTTATAAAAAAATATCAGAAACTTTGAACATCCCACAGAGCACCATTAAATCCATTATTAAAAAAATGGAAAGAACAAACCTGCCAAGAGAGGGCCGCACACCAAAACTCACGGACCAGGCAAGGAGGGCATTATTCAGAGAGGCAACAAAGAGACCAAAGATAACCCTGAAGGAGCTGCAAAGCTACACAGCGGAGATTGGAGTGTCTGTCCATAGGACCACTTTAAGCCGTACACGCTACAGAGCTGGGCTTTACGGAAGAGTGGCCAGAAAAAAGCCATTGCTTAAAGAAAAAAATAAGCAACGAAAAGGCATGTGGGAGACTCACCAAACATATGGAAGAAGGTACTCTGGTCAGATGAGACTAAAATTGCGCTTTTTGGCCATCAAGGAAAACGCTATGTCTGGCGCAAACCCAACACCTCTCATCACCCCGAGAACACCATCCACCATGGTGGTGGCAGCATCATACTGTGGGGATGTTTTTCATCGGCAGGGACTGGGAAACTGGTCAGAATTGAAGGAGTGATGGATGGCGCTAAATACAGGGAAATTCTTGAGGGAAACCTATTTCAGTCTTCCAGAGATTTGAGACTGGGACAGAGGTTCACCTTCCAGCAGGACAATGACCCTAAGCATACTGCTAAAGCAACACTAGAGTGGTTTAAGGGGAAACATTTAAATGTATTGGAATGGCTTAGTCAAAGCCCAGACCTCAATCCATACCCCAAGAGAGTTGCAGCTGTAATTGCTGCAAAAGGTGGCTCTACAAAGTATTGACTTTGGTGGGGTGAATAGTTATGCACGCTCAAGTTTTCTGTTTTTTTGTCTTATTAATTGTTTGTTTCACACAAAAAAATATGTTGCATCTTCAAAGTGTTAGGCATGTTGTGTGAATCAAATGATACAAACCCCCAAAAAATTCATTTTAATTCAAGGTTGTAAGGCAACAAAATAGGAAAAATGCCAAGGGGGGTGAATACTTTCGCAAGCCACTGTAACTGACCGCTCACTCTCTCACGGTTGCTTGGGGATATATTGAGGTATTGATTTAATTTTAATATCTTATGTTATTTTTAGTACTACATTGATATTTATAACTGTATTGTTGGGTTTAGAGCTTGCAAGAAAGGCATTTCACTGTACTGGTGCATGTGAGATTAAAACTTAAACAGCACCCACACACACACATGCACTAGATACAGTCAATTAATACAGCTCTCAGCATCACAGCCAAACGCAAATGAGACCCCCAGTGAGAGAAAGAGCAGAACATCTTCAAATGTGGTACTAAATATAACAACATGAAGAACATGGACTGTGATTTTTCATTAGTTCTAAACATGATATTCACTTCAATACAGCAACATTACTAATTATGATGTATTGGTGACATTTCAGAGTGAGTGGCAATGTTTTACCTTAGTTGCCTTGACCTTTTTGAAACACTGCTTTTCCCTTGTGGGGAACACACCTACACCGTGATGTTTTTATCCAGTGAATTGTACGCTTTCTGTAGCTTTAAATGTTAAAGGTGTGGCGAATGTTCATTTGTATTAGCAGGGATAAGGCTTGAATATGCCTCATGCACAGCAAAGATCACACACACACACACAGGAATACACACACAGACACACCGTTGATGCCATAGGTAAGGTCAGATCTACTCTGTCTCTGCTGGTAATCCTGCAGAGCGCTTGCTAAGCGAGCATTTTTTCCCCCTCTCTACAACATATGTTGTACACACATACACACACACTGACACACACACTCACATTCCAGCATATGCTGGTTAGCTTCCGTCAATGCGCTTTAGTGGTGCCTGGGGGGACCGAAAGGTCAGAGTCACACACACACATATTCCCGTCCACACACACATACAGTCACACAAAACCCTCCCGGCTGTGCAGGCAGAGATTTGTGAACAGCAGCACTTTTAGCATTAGCACCAGTGGAGCATATGCCTGTACAAACATGCGCGCACACACACGCACCACGCACGTCAGCACACACACACCGTTAGCACCAGTGAAGCATATGCTGGTTGTTTTTCTCCTGCTTGAGTTGAGTATTCCTGAAAGGTTAAGCATGGAACACATAAGAGAGCAGGCAAAGAGCCACACACACACACACACACACACACACACACACACACACACACACACACACACACACACACACACACACACACACACACACACACACACACACACACACACACACACACACACACACACAAGGCCTAAGGCTGTGAACACTTTCTAATGTTAAACAGGGCCACATGAGACAAAGGCAGAGAAGTGGCAGAGAAGTGCTGCTGCGATACTCATGGTCATATATTTCAAACAGATTTTCACTAGACTACTTTCCTAGAAAAATAGAATACATTCAAATAATGTTGAATGGTTGGAGATGAATGGTTCTTACCGTTTCTGTTTCTTTCTCTCAGAGTCGTTTCAGGTGGTAGTTCGAGGGAACGGTTTTCTCCATGCCAGAAACACCGACCAGGTCCTCTGTAGCTTCAAAGTCAACGACACACACACTCTGGGTGAGACACACACACTCTGGGTGAGACACACACACTCTGGGTGAGACACACACACTCTGGGTGAGACACACACACTCTGGGTGAGACACACAAACATACACGTTTACGTGAAAAATTTAGACATCATTTTGGCTATAATTATATACTAAGAACATGTCTAATGAATCTCTCTCTCACACACACACACACACACACACACACACACACACACACACACACACACACACACACACACACACACACACACACACACACACATATATATATATATATATATATATATATATATATATATATATATATATATATATATATATATATATATATATATATATATATATATATATATATATAAAACATCTGTATTTATTTGCAACATTAAAGCTACAATACACAGTTGAAACAATAACGAAGAGGGAAACCCGCCTCTGTTTTGGTAAAAAGCTGAGGGATCGGCCTAGAGAAATGTAACCACTCTCAAGTTCATAGACAAAGCCATGATATCAAAAATTATAGTTGTAACCATGTTTTGAGGCTCTACAGTGTTTGTTTACATTTACATTGTTTGCAAACATTGGAGTAAAACAAGCTTATATTTTGGGTTCTGATGGGGTATGAAAGTTGAACTAAGCTCATGAGGCATTTATAAGTTATATTCTTTAAGAATCAATGGGTATGGGCCTCCCGAGTGGCGCAGTAGTCTAAGGCACTGCATCGCAATGCTTGAGGCATCACTACAGACCCGTGTTTGATCCCAGGCTGTGTTGCAGCCGGCCGCGAGAAGGAGACCCATGAGGCGGCACACAATTGGCCCAGCATCGTCCGGGTTAGGGGAGGGTTTGGCTGGCCGGAATGTCCTTGTCCCATCATGCTCTAGCGACTCATTGTGGCGGGCTGGGCGCATGCACGCTGACTTCAGTCACCAGTTGTATGGTGTTTCCTCCAACACATTGGTGCGGCTGGCTTCCAGGTTAAGCGAGCAGTGTGTCAAGAAGCAGTGCAGCTTGGCAGGGTCGTGTTTCGGAGGACACATGGCTCTCGACCTTCGCCACTCCCGGGAGTTGCAGTGATGGGACAAGACTGTAACTACCAATTGGATATAAAAAAATTGGCTGGCTATGTATCATCAATGGCTATGTATCATTAATTTCTACGTCCAAAAATGAATATAGCAACTAAGGATTCTAGCTTTAATATGATGTTAAACCTCTTCAATTAACAGAATATCATGTTTCTTTAGATGAGAGGCCTGCTGGTGTAGAGGAAACTTTCCTGCTCTGTCCTGCTCCTGTTATAAAGGAAGTAGGAAGGTAAGTTACTACTTTACCTACTATAGTATTCCAGTGTGTTCTTCAATCCTGCATGGTCGTAGAGTGCCACAGGAAGTGCAGGCATTAGTTCCAGCCCTGCAGTAACGAGCCTACCAGCCTGCACACTCTGTAGCGCTCTGCCACTGCAGCTGAATTGGTAGATTGGTTTAGCAGATCAGTGTCCTTGAACGAATTGGGGCCAAAGTCGTTTGTTGCTGTGATCAATCAGTCACCGCTAACGACCTTAGACAGTAATCAGAGAGAGAAAGAGTTAGAGGAAAGGAAATAATAAAGGAGGAGAGATGTAGACCCTAGGAACATGGTTTAATGAGACTTGGGAAAAACGCAGGAGAGAGACAATGTATGTGCATCGAGTTTGCTTGTGTGCACTTGTGTGTATGAACACAGTCACTAGGGAAGTGAGAAGTCTTCCATGTCTAAAGCCTCCACCCCAGCATCCTCCATAGCCACCCCATATTTGAGAGCTCCTCAGGGGGCAGAGAAAGATCTACTCTGGGTTGGAAGCTGGGACAAACTGCCCCCCAGCCCAGCGCATAATTATACAGCTGTCCCCCACCCACAGACACCTCCAGGTGATCAACTGTCTTGTTGCTGTCACTCAGCAGTCTGAGGAGGGCTTGAGCTTTTCTTGACACGCAGTTAGATCGATTCACCACTGCAACACCACTTTTAAAGACACTATTTGTTTACAAGCTGTAGCAAGGAGAGAGAGTATATTATGTGGCTTTGTTTACTGTGACAGTGGATTTAGAAGTTGGTTTGGTGAGTGTATTTTATTTCTCTGTCTGTTATTAGTCAGTTTAAGTGTGCTTAGGGACGAATCGAAATTTACAGAATGGTTACCTGGAGAAAAATGGGGGAGGGTCATGCTTATTCAATTTCAGTCAAGGGGAGGGTTTAGTATTTGTTAAATCTAGTCCAGGGGAGGGTCATGTAATTTGTAATTGATGAAATTTCAATATTTCTCAGTGTTTTGGAATTAGCTGCGTATTAGCCTACAGTGCCTTGCAAAAGTATTCATCCCCCTTGGCGTTTTTCCTATTTTGTTGCATTACAACCTGTAATTTAAATGGATTTTTATTTAGATTTCAGGTAATGGACATACACAAAATAGTCCAAATTGGTGAAGTGAAATGAAAACAAGAACTTGTTTCAAAAAATTCTAAAAGATAAATAATGGAAAAGTGGTGTGTGCATATGTATTCACCCCCTTTGCTATGAAGCCCCTAAATAAGATCTGGTGCAACCAATTACCTTCAGAAGTCACATAATTTGTTAAATAAAGTCCACCTTTGTGCAATCTAAGTGTCATGATCTGTCACATGATCTCAGTGTATATATACACCTGTTTTGAAAGGCCCCAGAGTCTGCAACACAACTAAGCAAGGGGCACCACCAAGCAAGAGGCACCATGAAGACCAAGGAGCTCTACAAACAGGTCAGGGAAAAAGTTGTGGAGAAGTACAGATCAGGGTTGGGTTATAAAGAAATATCAGAAACTTTGAACATCCCACAGCGCACCATTAAATCCATTATTAAAAAATTGAAAGAATATGGCACCACAACAAACCTGCCAAGAGAGGGCCGCCCACCAAATCTAAGCAAAAAATAAGCAAACACGTTTTGTGTTCGCCAAAAGGCATGTGGGAGACTCCCCAAACATATGGAAGAAGGTACTCTGGTCAGATGAGACTAAAATTGAGCTTTTTGGCCATCAAGGAAAACGCTATGTCTGGCGCAAACCCAACCCCTCTCATCACCCCGAGAACACCATCCTTCATGCTGTGGGGATGTTTTTCATCGGCAGGGACTGGGAAACTGGTCAGAATTGAAGGAATGATGGATGGCGCTAAATACAGGGAAATTCTTGAGGGAAACCTGTTTCAGTCTTCCAGAGATTTGAGACTGGGACGGAGGTTCACCTTCCAGCAGGACAATGACCCTAAGCATACTGCTAAAGCAACACTCGAGTGGTTTAAGGGGAAACATTTAAATGTATTGGAATGGCCTAGTCAAAGCCCAGACCTCAATCCAATTGAGAATCTGTGGTATGACTTAAAGATTGCTGTACACCAGCGGAACCCATCCAACTTGAAGGAGCTGGAGCAGTTTTGCCTTGGAGAATGGCAAAAATCCCAGTGGCTAGATGTGCCAAGCTTATAGAGACATACCCCAAGAGACTTGCAGCTGTAATTGCTGCAAAAGGTGGCTCTACAAAGTATTGACTTTGGTGGGGTGAATAGTTATGTACGCTCAAGTTTCCTGTTTTTTTTTCTGTCTTATTTCTTGTTTCACAATAAAAAATATTTTTCATCTTCAAAGTGGTAGGCATGTTGTGTAAATCAAATGATACAAACCCTCCCAAAATTCATTTTAATTCAAGGTTGTAAGGCAACAAAATAGGAAAAATGCCAAGGGGGGTGAATACTTTCGCAAGCCACTGCATATATCGATGTGTGCCCGATGCCGCCCCTCATCTCTGATTCTCCACTGGGCGTGCAATATCAAGTGTGCTTATAGGCTATTTAGTGTGGTCTCAATCAAATGATCCATAACATATAGGCTATAGGCTACAAAGTGCGTGCTCGGAGAAGCACAGAGCAAAGGTTATATTTTTAAGATAGCTGCTGGGATGGTGTAAATAAAACTAGGCTGCATTACACACTGCAGTGGATATTCCAACCCTGAGACCCGGCCTGCTCTGCTCTTGCTGATCAAACGTTTTTGTGTGCTGCTTAACCAATGGCTGTGCTGTGTAGGGCTACGGTGGCAGTTCAGGAGGAGAGTCAAAGGTTTCTTCCAAAGTTTGTTGTTGTTGATTAAGCCTAGTCCAAATTCTTGCACGTGGACGAGCCTATAGCCTATGTTCTGTTCAGTTTGAGAAGGAGAGCGCGAAGATGAGGAGGACCAACTTTGATAGCTTGCTATTACTATAATTGATTTTATTAAAAACATGTTTCTTGCCCATTTATGTATTTATCAGAGTTATTAAACTCTCAATAAGCCAGATTCAAGTAACTTACATTGTGGTTCTGAAACATGAAGCAGCAGCAGCCACGGCAATCGGTAATGGACAGCTCATGGTGCTGAAAGTAGGCAAAATCGAGTATGCATACTTCATTTCAACCATCTTCATTTTAATTAGACTGTACTAACAACAAAAGAGCTCTGTGTTGGAGCCTATTTCTTCCTATTTAAGAAATAAGAAGTAGGCCTTCCTGTTTTACAGACTAAATTAGGCTATAGGCTACTATATCTATAGATGTGTCTGTCAATTCCTCCACCCGCCATGCACTCTTTAAATAGCCTACCTTCGTGTCAGTGAATGGCTGTTACGTTAAAACCAAGACTCGAATTGAGGGGGTAGGAGAGCGTATGCCATAGGCCTACTTTTTTATTAAAGAAAATGACAAAAGGCACAGGCCTACCCCTTGTTAGCTTAAGAGTTTAAAGAAAATAAAACTGATCCGATTATATAAAGTGATCTATAACAGTACTTTGGTCCGCGATGCTGTGTGCTAGAAGCAAGCTGTAAAATACCCGGGAAAGATGTGACTTCGATGCATATGGCGATATACAGCGCATTCAGAAAGTATTCAGACCCCTTCACTTTTTCCACATTTTGTTACGTTACAGCCTTCTTCTAAAATTGGTTAAATTATTATTTTTTCCTCATCAATCTACACACAATACCCCATAATGACAAAGCGAAAACAGTAAAAAAAAAAAAAAAACAGAAATACCATATTTACATACGTTTTCAGACCCTCTGCTATGAGACTCCAAATTGAGCTCAGGTGCATCCTGTTTCCATCCTTAAGATGTTTCTACAACTTGATTGGATTCCACCTGTGGTCAATTACATTGATTGGACATGATTTGGAAAGGCATACACCTGTCTATATAAGGTCCCACAGTTGACAGTGCATGTCAGAGCAAAAACTAAGCCATGAGGTCGAAGGAATTGTCCGTAGAGCTCCGAGACAGGATTGTGTGGAGGCACAGATCTGGGGAAGGGTACCCAAAAATGTCTGCTGCATTGAAGGTCCCAAAGAACACCGTGGCCTCCATCATTCTTAAATGTAAGAAGTTTGGAACCACCAAGACTCCCGGCAAAACTGAGCAATCGGGGGAGAAGGGCCTTGGTCAGGGAGGTGACCAAGAACCCGATGGTCACTTTGACAGAGCTCTCTGTGGAGATGGGAGAACCTTCCAGAAGGACAACCTTCTCTGCAGCACTCCACCAATCAGGCCTTTATGGTAGAGTGGCCAGACAGAAGCCACTCCTCAGTAAAAGGCACATGACAGCCCGCTTGGAGTTTGCCAAAAGGCATCTAAAGGACTCTCCGACCATGAGAAACAAGATTCTCTGGTCTGATGAAACCAAGATTGAACTCTTTGGCCTGAATGCCAAGCGTCACGTCTGGAGGAAACCATGCACCTCTCATCACCTGGCCAATACCATCCCTACGGTGAAGAATGGTGGTGGCAGCATCATGCTGTGGGGATATTTTTCAGCGGCAGGGACTGGGAGACTAGTCAGGATCGAGGGAAAGATGAACGGAGCAAAGTACAGAGAGATCCTTGATGAAAACCTGCTCCAGAGCGCTCAGGACCTCCGACTGGGGGCGAAGCTTCACCTTCCAACAGGACAATGACCCTAAACACACAGCCAAAACAATGTAGGAGTGGCTTTGGGTCAAGTCTCTGAATGTCCTTGAGTGGCCCAGTCAGAGCCCGGACTTGAACCCGATCGAACATCTCTGGAGAGACCTGAAAATAGCTTTGCATCCAACCTGACAGAGCTTGAGAGGATCTTCAGAGAGGAATGGGAGAAACTCCCCAAATACAGGTGTGCCAAGCTTGTAGCATCATACCCAAGAAGACTCGAGGCTGTAATCGTTGCCGAAAGTGCTTCAACAAAGTACTGAGTAAAGGGTCTGAATACTTATGTAAATGTGATATTTCAGTTTTTTATTTGTTTAAATTTGAAAAAAAATCTATAAACCTATTTTTTCTTTCTCGTTATGGGGTATTGTGTGTAGATTGATGAGAGAAAAAAATGATTTAATCAATTTTAGAATAAGGCTGTAACGTAACAAAATGTGGAAAAAGTCAAGGGGTCTGAATACTTTCCGAATGCATTGTATATCATTGTTTTGTTTCTTTGAGGCTGACTTTCCTTGGGAAGTAATCTAAGTCTGTCACTATCAATTGATTAAGCTATTATTTATTATTATTATTATTATATTCTGTATAATAGAATATGTTTAAACCCAGACAGCTTTTAGGGAAACACTTGTGACCTTCTCTCGTTGGGTTAAGCCACGGAAGAAGAGTAGCCAGCAGTTAAAGCTTACATTTTTCTGCGTCTGTCTGGCGTGGAAAGGTAGGTCTAACTTACCATGCTCTAAGTACCATGCTCAGATTCCTAATGAAGTCTCAGATGTAATTATTTGCAAACAGGGACATTATCATTGCAAACAAGACACACTGATTTGGCATTGGAGAAATATGAAAAGATTAACACATAGGCCTATCTCTCTGTCCATTCTTAGCCTGTAATTTCGGTAATTTGTATGGTATTAAAAAAAGATTCTGCTAATATGTAAAAATTACGTAGAATTGCATGACATTTTTATAAAAGGCACTTTTTTCTCGTACTTCAAATATGATGATAGATTCATACACTGCTTGTACTATAAAGGAGATCTTTCCACCTCTACTCTTGTCCACGGTGGTCTGCGAACCCACAACCTTCTGGCCCGCAGCCCTGTGCGCTATCAAAATTCCCACGTTGCCATGTAATGCTTACAGGACAAAGAACAGTTTCTACAACTGCATATCTAAGGCTCTGGTCTGTCCAAGAAGTGAGGGTAAACAGTAGACTTGTTCTCTTCTATCGACTTTGTTTTAATCATTATTTTCGGTATAGGGGAGGGTCACTCAGGGAGGGTTTAATATAAAATATATTTTGCTGAAGGGAGGGCCATCCATTTCCATTTCAGAGGTCTGATTCTCTCCATGTAACCCTTATTATAAATAATGGTCACTCCCTTAAGCCAACTCCTTGTTTATACTGTTCAGCAAAAAACTAGAAGGGTAGAAAGGAGCAGTCAATACCTGGCTGCCAGGTTGGCTCATGCCCACAACCACACTCTCACCCCCACTCCCTATGGCTGTAACATAATTGTGCTACTTCTCCATTTCTGTGCCCATAATGGTGCCCATGAGGCTCTGTGTTCTATTACTGTTACTGCGTCACCCCATTAGTACATGCTCTACCAACAACACTCGGGGCATGTGAGTAAGAGGAAATCAACTGTGAACAACCCAAGGGGAGAGACGATGAGGCCTGTTGTTGTTTCATAACTGATATTGGGGGCATAGCCATTTATGTGTTTACCCGATTTAGTCTAAAAAGGTCATCATATTTCTGTCTTTCACACTTGTCTGAAAATGCAAAATCGTAAGGGTTATTTTAAAAAACATGATGGTTGATGGTTTGGTTGTGTATCATTCACAATGCTCTATGTCTAACTGAATGTCTAACTGGAGGTGCCATAGTGAGTTGTTTATACACTAAGTATACCAAACATTAGGAACACCTTCTTAATATTGAGTTGCAACCCCCCCAGCCTTTTGCCCTCAGAACAGCCTCAATTAGTCGGGATATGGACAGCGATGCTGGCCAATGTTGACTTCAATGCTTCCCACAATTGTGTCAAGTTGGCTGGATGTCCTTTGGGTAGTGGACCATTCTTGATGCACACGGGAAACTGTTGAGCATGAAAAACCCAGCAGCATTGCAGTTCTTGACACAAATCGTTGCACCTGGCACCTACTACCATACCCCGTTTAAAGGCACTTACATTTTTTGTCTTGCCCATTCACCCTCTGAATGGCACATACACAATCAATGTCTCAATTGTCTCAAGGCTTAAACATCCTTCTTTAACCTGTCTCCTCCCCTTCATCTACACTGATTGAAGTGGATTTAACAAGTGACATCAATAAGGGATCATAGCTTTCACCTGGATTCACCTGGTCAGTCTGTCATGGAAAGAGCAGGTGTTTTTAATGTTTTGTGTACTCAGTGTATATTTTCAATGTTTAAGGGCATTTGAGGGCCCATGAGATGTAAGCCCCACACACACACACACACACACCCACACCCCTCAGCCCTGTCTCATATGATGAAGTCATCGTTCCTGCTGTCACACAAACACATGGTGACTGGAAATCTTCTGGAAGAAGCTACACAAACACACATACACACACACACACACACACACACACACACACTCATGGCAGAGGGCTGATTGATGGGTGGTACGATGGCTCTGTCACCAGGGTGCTGATCGCGCTGTGCCCCCTGCCTGCCCAGAGAGAGAGAGAGACAGATAGAGGGATAGAGGCAAAAGAAAATGGGGGGGAGAAGGGAGAGGGAATATATATTTTTCTGTGAGTCTCAGTATTAATCTCTGGTTTTCTCTGTGGTGCTATACAGGTTAAACAATTTCATACTGTTCTCTATTCTGTTAGAGAGGGAGGGGGAGGTCCTAGAAGGGAGGCTGTGGGGATGTACTCCCTCTCTCCCCCCTCCCCTCCCCTCCCCCCTTTTCCCTTTCCTGTCTTTGTCTGCTCCCTCCTTTCTCATCTAGCCCCATATGACCTCAACCCCCCTTCCCCTAGCCTCCCCCTTCCCAACCCCTCCCTGAGTCATAAACCACACTCTCAATGACCCCTCTCTTCTCTTGCCTCCTAAATCATTACAACTCACTTACCCACTCTCCTCTCATATATCAACCCACCAACCTCAACTCACTATTTAGTAGGGTTTTATTTTGCAACAACCCTACACACACAAACACGCATGCACACACACACAAACACGCATGCACACACACACAAACACAGTCATCCCCTCTGTATGTGTCTCCATGATATGTGTTGTAGATAGCAGCACTAACATTAGGGAGGGGAAGTCATTCAGTGGCCTAATGACAACTTTCCACATTGGGACTTTGGAAACAACCCGAAGTCCACAGGTCCCATCCTTTTTTACAGTTGTTGGCAGTCGACAATGCAATCCTGACAAATGTTACTTTGCTACCCTAACCCCGTAAAGATCCATTCCCCAATACGGTAAGCCTTACAGGTCCCATACCCAACCAAAGTCCACAGGGGCCATTCCACTGTGGGTAGAGCCAAATGTGATGGCTGTCAGAGAGCAGATATTAGTGAAAAGAGCAAGAACCGACAGATACAGAGACAGGAATGTCTTAATGGCCTATATTTTAGTCATGCTTCGGAATTCTAAAGAAAGCCATGAGTATCAAACATAGATCTGTGCGCATCCACGTGTCCATTGACATGATGCATGTAATGTCTTGCGTTCATGCTAAAGTCTAATTTATATCTTATCGTCGCGGTCTGATGAAAACCTAATCTTCAAAACAGAAACTATTTTCCCATTAACGAACATACAATTATGAAACTTCAGAAAGTATTTTGAATAAATATTCTTGGTCCTAGAGTCATGAAATGTTCAGTGTACATTGAGGGGAGTTACTGATTTCAATACATAAATGTAAAAAAGGAAAATTGGCAAATTTTGTTAAGGTTTTCATCAGACAGCGACATTATGCAAGTATGCAACGCAAGAACCCGATTAACTACGCAAAATGGCGATCCTGCGTAATAGCGTAGATTCTCAAATTGTGGGCTGCACATATTTTTGCTACGCAAGTACGCAGAACAGCCATTGTAAGTAACTAATTGTGTACTTTCATTGTTTACTTACATAAGGTATAAATGAAGCTTTAGTCTCAAAATAACATGGATGTGTTTTTCCAGGGGATTTTGGGAAATGTTTTTTTATGGGTTCTGAAGTGTGTGTGTTGCGAGGGTTGATGGGTAATGTAGTGTTGTATATGTTGCAGGGTAATCTATCTACAGGTCAGTATGAATGAAGGACTCTCCTACATCACCAGTTCTGTTCACATCACCACCACCGAATGTGTGAGTACAGCGATGTTCAACAACATTAAAGGAGAAGTTTTATTTTTTTACAACCAAATCAATGTTTTTTATGTACACTACTGTTCATAAGTTTGGGGTCACTTACAAATGTCCTTGTATTACATGAAAACATACATGAAATGAGTTTGAATAGGAAATATAGCAAAATGCATAGGAAATGTAGTCATTGACAAGGTTAGAAATAATGATTTTTAATTGAAATAATAATTGTGTCCTTCAAACTTTGCTTTCGTCAAAGAATCCTCCATTTGCAGCAATTACAGCCTTGCAGACCTTTGGCATTCTAGTTGTAAATGTTTTGAGGTAATCTGAAGAGATATCACCCCATGCTTCCTGAAGCACCTCCCACAAGTTGTATTGGCTTGGCTTGATGGGCACTTCTTACATACCATAACAGCTCAATAGTGTTGAGATCCGGTGACTGTGCTGGCCACTCCATTATAGAAAGAATACCAGCTGACTGCTTCTTCCCTAAATAGTTATTGCATAGTTTGGAGCTGTGCTTTGGGTCATTGTCCTGTTGTAGGAGGAAATTGGCTCCAATCAAGCGCCGTCCACAGGGTATGGCATGGCCTGGCAAAATGGAGTGATAGCCTTCCTTCTTCAAGATCCCTTTAACCCTGTTATTCTTTGTGATCCGAACACCTCAAACTTCCATTCGTCTGTCCATAACACTTTTTTCCAATCTTCCTCTTTCCAGTGTCTGTGTTCTTTTGCTCATCTTAATCTTTTATTTTTATTGGCCAGTCTGAGATATGGCTTTTTCTTTGCAACTCTGCCTAGAAGGTCAGCATCCCGGAGTCGCCTCTTCACTGTTGACGTTGAGACTGGTGTTTTGTGGGTGCTATTTAATGAAGCTGCCAGTTGATGACCTGTGAGGCGTCTGTTTCTCAAACTAGGCACTCTAATGTATTTGTCCTCTTGCTCAGTTGTGCACCGGGGCCTCCCACTCCTCTTTCTATTCTGGTTAGAGCCAGTTTGCGCTGTTCTGTGAAGGGAGCAGTACACAGCGTTGTATTAGATCTTCAGTTTCTTGGTAATTTCTCGCATGGAATAGCCTTCATTTTTCAGAACAAGAATAGACTGACGAGTTTCAGAAGAAAGTTATTTGTTTCTGGCCATTTTGAGCCTGTAATCAAACCCACAATTGCTGATGCTCCAGATACTCAACTAGTCTCAAGAAGAGCAGTTTTATTGCTATTTTAATCAGCACAACAGTTTTCAGCTATTTTCTAATGCTCAATTAGCCTTTTAAAATGATAAACTTGGATTAGCAAACACAACGTCCCATTGGAACACAGGACTGATGGTTGCTGATAATGGGCCTCTGTACGCCTATGTAGATATTCCATTAGAAATCAGCTGTTTCCAGCTACAATAGCCATTTACAACATTAACAATGTCTACACTGTATTTCTGATCAATTTGATGTTATTTTAATGGACAAAAAAATTGCTTTTCTTTCGAAAACAAGGACATTTCTAAGTGACCCCAAACCTTTGAACGGTAGTGTAAATGGATTTTATATAAGGGGGCAGACACTTTTTTGTGATTTCACATCCTCATTGTGTAGTATGGGGGCCCCGTAAAAACATGAACAAAGGCTCCAAAAACACCCAAATACGTCCTTTTAGAAAAGGAAAAGCTCTCAGTATAGTGATGCAGGTCTTTAGATGTTTCCCCTATCCAGCTGTTCCATTCTCTGTGTAGCCTGCTGCTACAGGTAACTACCAAAATAAAGGAAACACCAACATAAAGTGTCTTTATAGGGCCACCATGAGCTGCCAGAACAGCTTCAATGCGCCTTGGCATATATTCTACAAGTGTCTGGAACTTCCTGTGTGGAAGCACTCTATGCTTTCAATATACTTTGTATCCCTCATTTACTCAAGTGTTTCCTTTATTTTGCCAGTTACCTGTGGAATGAATGGAGAGGTATCGCTATAGACGCAACAAAATGAAATATGACGTTGCGGATAAAGTTCGGAATGACACAATTTCATGTGTACAACATTTAAAGACCTGCATCACTAAACGGTGAGCTTTTCCATTTCTAAAAGGACGTATTTGAGTGTTTTCGGAGCCGTTGTTCATGTTTTTTACAGGCCCCCATACTACACAATGAGGATGAGGAAGTTATTTGCCGTTTGGGGTTTCTCAAAAATGTGAAATCCCAAAAAAGGTGAATGGACCCTTCTATAACATGCTACTTACATCAAAAATAGAGATTTTGTTGTTAAAAAAAAAGAACTTCTCCTTTAAGCACTAAGCAACATTCAGAAACACTAAGCAACATTCAGCAACACATATCCTGAAGCAATTCAAAATAATATTATTTGTTTGGTATAATTTTGCCCTTTTTGTCTTTCTCTGTACTTAGTTTCCTCCTCTTTTTTTCCTCCTATTCTCTACGGTCTCCTCTGCTCTCTTTGTCATCAGAGGAGGCTTTGAGTATGTTCTCTCTTTCATCTTTTCATCTGTCTGTAGTCACACCAGAACTGTACCTTAACCAAGTAAATACCCCCCCTTCAATCTTCACTCATCTCAGTCTAACTCCAAACAAGATACCATATTGGTTTGCAATTACACCTTTTTCTGTCTCTCTCTGTGTAGTTTGATGGGACGATCCTGCTGATCTCGTTGCTGGTTCTGACACTTTTGTTGGGCCTGCTGTTCATGTGGTGGTTCTGGCCCCTCTGCTGCACCTTGGTAAGACTAGCTCTTGTCTCTTCATTTAGCAGAGTCAGGAGTATTACTATGGGAATTGTAGTTATTTTGAGTATGGAGAGGGAGGATGTTTTGTTGTGTTTAATGTATCTTCTTCCTGATTTACTTGTTCAATGTGAATGGTTCTCTCTCCAGGTCATAAAAGAGCCCCCACCACCTCCTCCCTCAGAGCCAGTAAGTCACCCACATAGATATTCTATAATTCAGTTTTCCTGATGTTGCTAGGATGCCAATGTGATCTGAAAAGTCATAGTCAATCGATCAATAATATAATAATACTTTTAGCAAAAATGTTTATTTTCAATTTACAATCTGTAGAAACAATGAGAATAGAAAGGTTCAGAACTTTTGTAAAACATCACAGTACAGTTGAAAAATATATGGCAAATAGAAATCCAATATGGATGGTGTTAAGAGATAGATGGGTGGTGTTGAATGAAGTTGAAGGATGGGACTAACAACAACTAATAACAACAAGAAAACTAATGTAAAGCATACTGTGTCCATAATAAGTATATAGGTTATAGGTTGAGAGCTTTTGTGAAAGAGCACAGTTAGAAAGATATGGCATATAGAAGCAAACTGGATGGACATCATGAAAATGATTGGAGAGGTTGAGGGTAGAGGAAGTTCAGGAGTAAAAACAAACAAAATATAATTATTGTAAAGTTGACTGTGTCCATAAAATGTATATAGTATGTATAAGCTGGAAGTAGAGGCCTAAGCATTGTTGTTCACTAGTTTACTCCAATTAGGGAAGGGGTGGTGGGGTTGGAAAGTAATAAAGGGAAATATATTTTTGAAAAGGATATCTACAGTGGGGGAAAAAAGTATTTAGTCAGCCACCAATTGTGCAGGTTCTCCCACTTAAAAAGATGAGAGAGGCCTGTAATTTTCATCATAGGTGCACGTCAACTATGACAGACAAAATGAGAAAAAAAAATCCAGAAAATCACATTGTAGGATTTTTAATGAATTTATTTGCAAATTATGGTGGAAAATAAGTATTTGGTCACCTACAAACAAGCAAGATTTCTGTCTCTCACAGACCTGTAACTTCTTCTTTAAGAGGCTCCTCTGTCCTCCACTCGTTACCTGTATTAATGGCACTTGTTTGAACTTGTTATCAGTATAAAAGACACCTGTCCACAACCTCAAACAGTCACACTCCAAACTCCACTATGGCCAAGACCAAAGAGCTGTCAAAGGACACCAGAAACAAAATTGTAGACCTGCACCAGGCTGGGAAGACTGAATCTGCAATAGGTAAGCAGCTTGGTTTGAAGAAATCAACTGTGGTAGCAATTATTAGGAAATGGAAGACATACAAGACCACTGATAATCTCCCTCGATCTGGGGCTCCACGCAAGTTCTCACCCCGTGGGGTCAAAATGATCACAAGAACGGTGAGCAAAAATCCCAGAACCACACGGGGGGACCTAGTGAATGACCTGCAGAGAGCTGGGACCAAAGTAACAAAGCCTACCATCAGTAACACACTACGCCGCCAGGGACTCAAATCCTGCAGTCCCAGACGTGTCCCCCTGCTTAAGCCAGTACATGTCCAGGCCCGTCTGAAGTTTGCTAGAGTGCATTTGGATGATCCAGAAGACGATTGGGAGAATGTCATATGGTCAGATGAAACCAAAATATAACTTTTTGGTAAAAACTCAACTTGTCGTGTTTGGAGGACAAAGAATGCTGAGTTGCATCCAAAGAACACCATACCTACTGTGAAGCATAGGGGTGGAAAAATCATGCTTTGGGGCTGTTTTTCTGCAAAGGGGCCAGGACGACTGATCCGTGTAAAGGAAAGAATGAATGGGGCCATGTATTGTGAGATTTTGAGTGAAAACCTCCTTCCATCAGCAAGGGCATTGAAGATGAAACGTGGCTGGGTCTTTCAGCATGACAATGATCCCAAACACACCGCCCGGGCAACGAAGAAGTGGCTTCGTAAGAAGCATTTCAAGGTCCTGGAGTGGCCTAGCCAGTCTCCAGATCTCAACCCCATAGAAAATCTTTGAAGGGAGTTGAAAGTCTGTGTTGCCCAGCGACAGCCCCAAAACATCACTGCTCTAGAGGAGATCTGCATGGAGGAATGGGCCAAAATACCAGCAACAGTGTGTGAAAACCTTGTGAAGACTTACAGAAAACGTTTGACCTGTGTCATTGCCAACAAAGGGTATATAACAAAGTATTAAGAAACTTTTGTTATTGACCAAATACTTATTTTCCACCATAATTTGCAAATAAATTCATTAAAAATACTACAATGTGATTTTCTGGATTTTCCTTTCTCATTTTATCTGTCATAATTGACGTGTACCTATGATGAAAATTACAGGCCTCTCATCTTTTTAAGTGGGAGAACTTGCACAATTGGTGGCTGACTAAATACTTTTTTTCCCCACTGTGTGTGTGTGTGTGTGTGTGTGTGTGTGTGTGTGTGTGTGTGTGTGTGTGTGTGTGTGTGTGTGTGTGTGTGTGTGTGTGTGTGTGTGTGTGTGTGTGTGTGTGTGTGTGTGTGTGTGTGTGTGTGTGTGTGTGTGTACAGTTGAAGTCGGAAGTTTACATACACTTAGGTTGGAGTCATTAAAACTTGTTTTTCAACCACTCCACAGATTTCTTGTTAACAAACTATAGTTTTGGCAAGTCGGTTAGGACATCTACTTTGTGCATGACACAAGTAATTTTTCCAACAATTGTTTACATACAGATTATTTCACTTATAATTCACTGTATCACAATTCCAGTGGTTCAGAAGTTTACATACACTAAGTTGACTGTGCCTTTAAACAGCTTGGAAAATTCCAGAAAATGATGTCATGGCTTAGATGCTTCTGATAGGCTAATTGACATAATTTTAGTCAATTGGAGGTGTACGTGTGGATCTATTTCAAGGCCTACCTTCAAACTCAGTGCCTCTTTGCTTGACATCATGGGAAAATCCAAAGAAATCAGCCAAGACCTCAGAAAAAAAATGGTAGACCTCCACAAGTCTGGTTCATCCTTGGGAGCAATTTCCAAACACCTGAAGATACCATGTTCATCTGTACAAACAATAATACGCAAGTATAAACACCATGGGACCACGCAGCCGTCATACCGCTCAGGAAGGAGATGCGTTCTGTCTCCTAGAGATTAACGTACTTTGGTGCGAAAAGTGCAAATCAATCACAGAACAACAGCAAAGGACCTTGTGAAGATGCTGGAGGAAACTGGCACAAAAGTATCTATATCCACAGTAAAACGAGTCCCATATCGACATAACCTGAAAGGCCGATCAGCAAGGAAGAAGCCACTGCTCCAAAACTGCCATAAAAAAAACAGACTATGGTTTGCAACTGCACATGGGGAGAAATGTCCTCTGGTCTGATGAAACAAAAATATAACAGTTTGGCCATAATGACCATCGTTATGTTTGGAGGAAAAGGGGGGGGGGAATTGCAAGCCGAAGATCACCATCCCAACCGTGAAGCACGGGGGTGGCAGCAACATGCTGTGGGGGTGCTTTGCTGCAGGAGGGACTGGTGCAATTCACAAAATAGATGGCATCATGAGGAAGGAAAATTATGTGGATATATTGAAGCAACATCTCAAGACATCAGTCAGGAAGTTAAAGCTTGGTCACAAATTGGTCTTCCAAATGGACAATGACCCCAAGCATACTTCCAAAGTTGTGGCAAAATGGCTTAAGGACAACAAAGTCAAGATATTGGATTGGCCATCACAAAGCCCTGACCTCAATCCTATAGAAAATGGTGGGCAGAACTGAAAAAGTGTGTGTGCGAGCAAGGAGGCCTACAAACCTGACTCAGTTACACCAGCTCTGTCAGGAGGAATGGGCCAAAATTCACCCAACTTATTGTGGGAAGCTTGTGGAAGGCTACCCGAAACGTTTGACCCAAGTTAAACAATTTAAAGGCAATGCTACCAAATACTAATTGAGTGTATGTAAACTTCTGACCCACTGGGAAATAAAAGCTGAAATAAATAAAATTTCTGACTTCAACTGTATATGTGTGTGTGTGTATGTGTGTTTATATATATATGTGTGTGTGTGTATATATATATATATATATATATATATATATATATATATATATATATATATATATATATATATATATATATATATATATATATATATATATATATATATATATACACACACAGTGGGGGAAAAAAGTATTTAGTCAGCCACCAATTGTGCAAGTTCTCCCACTTAAAAAGATGAGAGAGGCCTGTAATTTTCATCATAGGTACACGTCAACTATGACAGACAAATTGAGAGAGAAAAAATCCAGAAAATCACATTGTAGGATTTTTAATGAATTTATTTGCAAATTATGGTGGAAAATAAGTATTTGGTCACCTACAAACAAGCAAGATTTCTGGCTCTCACAGACCTGTAACTTCTTCTTTAAGAGGCTCCTCTGTCCTCCACTCGTTACCTGTATTAATGGCACCTGTTTGAACTTGTTATCAGTATAAAAGACACCTGTCCACAACCTCAAACAGTCACACTCCAAACTCCACTATGGCCAAGACCAAAGAGCTGTCAAAATTGTAGACCTGCACCAGGCTGGGAAGACTGAATCTGCAATAGGTAAGCAGCTTGGTTTGAAGAAATCAACTGTGGGAGCAATTATTAGGAAATGGAAGACATACAAGACCACTGATAATCTCCCTCGATCTGGGGCTCCACGCAAGATCTCACCCCGTGGGGTCAAAATGATCACAAGAACGGTGAGCAAAAATCCCAGAACCACACGGGGGGACCTAGTGAATGACCTGCAGAGAGCTGGGACCAAAGTAACAAAGCCTACCATCAGTAACACACTATGCCGCCAGGGACTCAAATCCTGCAGTGCCAGACGTGTCCCCCTGCTTAAGCCAGTACATGTCCAGGCCCGTCTGAAGTTTGCTAGAGTGCATTTGGATGATCCAGAAGAGGATTGGGAGAATGTCATATGGTCAGATGAAACCAAAATAGAACCTTTTTGGTAAAAACTCAACTCGTTGTGTTTGGAGGACAAAGAATGCTGAGTTGCATCCAAAGAACACCATACCTACTGTGAAGCATGGGGGTGGAAACATCATGCTTTGGGGCTGTTTTTCTGCAAAGGGACCAGGACGACTGATCCGTGTAAAGGAAAGAATTAATGGGGCCATGTATCGTGAGATTTTGAGTGAAAACCTCCTTCCATCAGCAAGGGCAACGAATGACAATGATCCCAAACACACCGCCCGGGCAACGAAGGAGTGGCTTCGTAAGAAGCATTTCAAGGTCCTGGAGTGGCCTAGCCAGTCTCCAGATCTCAACCCCATAGAAAATCTTTGGAGGGAGTTGAAAGTCCGTGTTGCCCAGCGACAGCCCCAAAACATCACTGCTCTAGAGGAGATCTGCATGGAGGAATGGGCCAAAATACCAGCAACAGTGTGTGAAAACCTTGTGAAGACCTACAGAAAACGTTTGACCTGTGTCATTGCCAACAAAGGGTATATAACAAAGTATTGAGAAACTTTTGTTATTGACCAAATACTTATTTTCCACCATAATTTGCAAATAAATTCATTAAAAATCCTACAATGTGATTTTCTGGAATTTTTTATCTCATTTTGTCTGTCATACTTGACGTGTACCTATGATGAAAATTACAGGCCTCTCTCATCTTTTTAAGTGGGAGAACTTGCACAATTGGTGGCTGACTAAATACTTTTTTCCCCCCACTGTATATATATATATATGTGTGTATATGTATGTATGTATTTATGTATTTATGTATGTATGTATGTATGTATGTATATATATATATATATGCGAGGGGAAAAAAACATATGGGGGATTGGAAGTGATGCAGATAATTACATTGATGGAAGTTACAATCTATCTGCAATATTAAAGCTGATCTACCCCCTAAAAAAAAAACGTCCATTCTAGTGTTATATTTAATTCTGTGGTCACCCAAGGAAACCCCTCTACATGTCTGAATGGTTACACAGCCTACACCTCAACTCCCATACTCATATTTACACTTCTAACTAACTATTCCCATGTCAGGAGTCTGATGATGAAGATGGTATGCCCAAAAAGAGATGGCCCACAGTGGACGCATCCTACTACGGAGGGAGAGGGGTGGGGGGCATCAAACGCATGGAGGTACACGTATGCACACACACACGCACACACAAATTATAGCAGAGCCGACCCTGTGCGGAAATGGATATCAGATAATATAGAACTGACTGAAAGGAATTCCTGCTTTGTGTGTGTGTGTGTGTGTGTGTGTGTGTGTGTGTGTGTGTGTGTGTGTGTGTGTGTGTGTGTGTGTGTGTGTGTGTGTGTGTGTGTGTGTGTGTGTGTGTGTGTGTTTGTGTGTGTAGGTGCGGTGGGGGGATAAAGGTTCTACAGAGGAAGGGGCTAAGCTAGACAAGCCTAAGAATGCGGTGGTGACGATGCCTGAACAGGAGTATGAAGCGTACCAACCCAAACCACGCACACCCAAGCCCCGGAAACCTCCTCAGGACAGGAAGTGGTACACACCTATACAGGTAACACACACACAGTATATAACACACACATAATCTTTTTGGGATACCCAGAAGAACATTGCTAGCTCATTAGGGGTTCAAGCAGCGAAGCGGTGAGAAATCCTATTGTATTTGTTGGTGTTCAATGTTATTATGACGGTTCTTCCGTCAAGGCATTTTCACATGCAAAGTCCAGTGAGATGATAAGGCCTAAGATGTTGCGACTTTACATTAAGGTACACCCTCTCGTGCAATGCCATGGCAATTGGCCGCACAGGCACATTCAGATTGACCACAGGTTGGCGCTATAACAGGCATACATGTAGAGTGCATTCGGAAAGTATTGAGACCCCTTGACTTTTTCCACATTTTGTTGCATTACAGCCTTATTCTAAAATTGATGAGAAAAACATTAATTTAATCCATCTACACACAATACCCCAAAATGACAAAGCAAAATAAGTTCTTTTTTTAATGTTTGCAAATGTATTAAAAATAAAGAGAAAAACCTTATTTACATAAGTATTCAGACCCTTTGCTATGAGACTCGGAATTGAGCTCAGGTGCATCCTGTTTCCATTGATCATCCTCAAGATGTTTCTACAACTTGATTGGAGCACCTGTGGTAAATTCAATTGATTGGACATGATTTGGAAAGGCACACACCTGTCTATATAAGGTCCCACAGGTGACAGTGCATGTCAGTGTAAAAACCAAGGCATGAGATCGAAGGAACTGTCCGTATAGCTCCGAGACAGGATTGTGTCGAGGCACAGATCTGGGGAAGGGTACCAAAACATTTCTGCAGCATTGAAGATCCCCAAGAACACAGTGGCCTCCATCATTCTTAAATGGAAGAAGTTTGGAACCACCAAGACTCTTCCTAGAGCTGGCCGCCTGGTCAAACTGAGTAATCGGGGGAGAAGGGCCTTGGTCAGGGAGGTGACCAAGAACCCGATGGTCACTCTGACAGAGCTCCAGAGTTCCTCTGTGGAGATGGGAGAACCTTCCAGAAGGACAACCATCTCTGCAGCACTCCACCAATCAGACCTTTATGGTAGAGTGGCCAGACGGAAGCCACTCCTCAGTAAAAGGCACATGACAGCCCGCTTGGAGTTTGCTAAAAGGCACCTAAAGGACTCTCAGACCATGAGAAACAAGATTCTCTGGTCTGAAGAAACCAAGATTGAACTCTTTGGCCTGAATGCCAAGAGTCACGTCTGGAGGAAACCTGGCACCATCGCTACGGTGAAGCATGGTGGTGGCAGCATCATGCTGTGGGGATGTTTTTCAGTGTCAGGAACTGGGAGACTAGTCAGGATCGAGGAAAATATTAACGGAGCAAAGTACAGAGAGATCCTTGATGAAAACCTGCTCCAGAGTGCTCAGGACCTCAGACTGGGGCGAAGATTCACCTTCCGAAAGGACAACGACCCTAAGCACACAGCCAAGACAATGCAGGAGTGGCATCGGGACAAGTCTCTGAATGTCTTTGAGTGGCCCAGCCAGAGCTGTACTTGAACCCGATCGAACATCTCTGGAGAGACCTAAAAATAGCTGTCCAGTGACGCTTCCCATCAAACCTGACAGAGCTTGATTGGATCTTCAGAGAAGAATGGGAGAAACTCCCCAAATACAGGTGTGCTAAGCTTGTAGCGTCAAACCCAAGAAGACTCAAGGCTGTAATCGCTGCCAAAGGCGCTTCAAAAAAGTACTGAGTAAAGGGTCTGAATCCTTATGCAAATGTGATATTTCAGTATTTTTTTTGTATACATTTGCAAAAATTTCTACAAACCTGTTTTTGCTTTGTCATTATGGGGTATTGTGTGTAGATTGATGAGGGAAAAAACATTTAAATCATTTTTAGAATAAGGCTGTAACGTACAAAAAAGTGGAAAAAGTCAAGGGGTCTCAATACTTTCCGAATGCATTGTATATCTTTTGATTTGTTTGACTCAGTCGTGCAATTTGGCACTCATGCTTAGGGATTAGGGAGTCTACAGTGCCTTGCAAAAGTATTCATCCCCCTTGGCGTTTTTCCTATTTGTTGCATTACAACCTGTAATGTAAATTGATTTTTATTTTGATTCCATGTAAAGTGAAATGAAAAAAATAACTTTGTCAAAAAATTATACAAAATAAATAACAGAAAAGTGGTGCGTGCATATGTATTCACTCCCTTTGCTATGAAGCCCCTAAATAAGATCTGGTGCAACCAATTACCTTCAGAAGTCATATAATTAGTTAAATAAAGTCCACCTGTGTACAGTCTAAGTGTCACATGATCTGTCACAGGATCTCACTATATATACACCTGTTCTGAAAGGCCCCAGAGTCTGCAACACCACTAAGCAAGGGGCACCACCAAGCAAGCGGCATGAAGACCAAGGAGCTCTCCAAACAGTCAGGGACAAAGTTGTGGAGAAGTACAGATCAGGGTTGGTTTATTTAAAAAAATCTGAAACTTTGAACATCCCACGGAGCACCATTAAATCCATTATAAAAAAATGGAAAGAATATAGCACCACAACAAACCTGCCAGAGAGGCCCGCCCACCAAAACTCACGGACCAGGCAAGGAGGGCATTAATCAGAGAGGCAACAAATAGACCAAAGATAACCCTGAATGAGCTGCAAAGCTCCACAGCGGAGATTGGCGGAGATGACCCATCAACTTCAATGAACGATGGCGATTAATTGGGTTTTCTGACCATAATATCATTTAAGGTGCTCAAGTCTTTTTCCATTGTTTTTTATGTCATTTATCTTGTTTTGGGAATATAATTTCTTAAGTTACCACATTTCTAAATATACAGTATGTCACCCATCAGCTGAGCAGCCTGACTTGTTTGCCACCTTTTTTGCATCATTTCTTTGAACCATATAATTTTTCAATTCATCATCAATCCAGGGGGCTCCAGCAGTTCTCACAGTTAGTTTCTTAACAAGTGCATCAATCAATCAAATGTATTTATAAAGCCCTTTTTACATCAGCAGATGTCACAAAGTGCTGAATGCTTGTCAACAATTTACAAGAATAATTGTACAAATTCTCCTCCTTATACACATCAGACCAACATACATGTTTTACATCTTCAACAAAAGAGACCTGAGAAAACATTTTGTATGATCTCTTATAAATAACTTTAGGCCCTGCCTTTGGTACTTTGGCGTTCCTTGTTATTGCCACAATGTTATGGTCACTACAGCCAATGGGAACTGATATTGCTTTGTAGCAAAGTTCTGCAGCATTAGTGAAGGTATGATCAATACAAGTGGATGTCACAGATTCAACACTATTGGTATACACTCTAGTTCAGGGCTAGGCAACCCTGGTCCTGGAGTGCCGCAGCCATTTTATGTTTTTGATTGAACTGACCTGGAAGACCAGGTGTGTTGAATTTAGGCAATCACTGATCAATTAGCTCAATTGGTCAGGTGTGGTATCAAGTGTGAACAAAATTTTCCAGGAACAGGGTTGCCTACCCCTGCTCTAATTGGTTGAGTGATAAACTGGGTCATATTACATCATTAGTCACAGTAAGAAGCGTCCTCTTGAGAGGACAACTAGATGATAATCAGCCAATGTTCAGGTCACCAAGAAAATACATTTCTCTGTTAGCATCAGAGACCTTATCTAACATTACACACATTCTCCAGATATAGACAATTTGCACTTGGTGGCCCATAGCAGCACCCTAAAAGGCTTTAGATGAGGCAGGTGAAGCTGCAACCACAGCACTTCTACTTCATTTGTCATGAGATCCTCTTTGAGCTTTACAGGAATATAATCCACAGACTCTGTGCCACAAAATGAGTGACAAAATGGTACAAAACCTGGCCAGATCATTTCAAGTCATCAATCTCAAGTCAAAGTCGAGTCCTGAGTTGAGGCTCCAAGTCCAAGTCAAGTCTCAAGTTATTTTATTTTCTATCAATTTGTGACTCGAAACCAAGTCATGTGACTCGAGTCCATAACTCTGGCTTGAACCCCCGGCATGGCTGCTTGCAGCTATATTTGTCATTATCATCAGTCCTGACGCTAAAAAACAACAGCTTATTAGCTCGATGCAATAGCAGTCTATGGTAGAATGTTCAGCTGTGAATAAGGTCTATGGTACTCACCTGGATAAATAAAGGATTCATAAATAGAGCACCATAGAAAAGCTATTTATTTACCCCCAGCTTTTAGTATGATCCCCTGATGGAACAGTTTTATTCCCCTCCCTTTTCTCTATCCGCAGGGGAAGTTGGATGCTCTGCGGGCTCTGTGTCGTCGAGGATATGATCAGGTGTCCCTGATGAGACCTCAGCCTGGAGACAAGGTGAGACTGTTACTTTTCACATGCAGGCACACGCACACAGACACACAGACACAGGACTCCCCTATAGAGTCTGGTTCCTCTAAAGGTCTCTTCTGGGGTGTGTGTGTGCATTGCAGTGATCCTTTTCAATGAAGCATCTGCACTCTCTGTACCATAGAAATGGCAGGTGCTAGTGAAACAATCACAGGACTATACTATTAGTCACTGGTAGCTCCCATAGTACAGCAATCGGCCTCTCACACACACACACACACAGATGGATGTTTCTATGTAAACTCTGTGAATAACCCGCTGAAAACTGGCTCTCTTTCTGCCACACGCATGCACACACACATACTTCCTGAATTAACCGCTAATAACACTCTCTCTGTCCTACACACACAAAGCTACTATTGTTCAAACACAGGGAGAGTTGTGTACTGATACGGACTGTGAGTTGATTGAGTTTCCAGCTTCGTGTAGGAGTCCTCTGCTACTCTCCTGAGAGGAACTGCTAGCTCAGATACAGTAGTCTGCCTAAAAAGAAGAAGGATCAGGCAGAGATAATGTCATTTAACACAACAGTACGTACAGATGGGAGCCACCTTTCTAGTTGTCTCTGTTTCATTCACTGGGAAGAAAATATGTTTTGGGATACGACAGAGGCAGGTTTACTTTATGACTGCTATTGTTTGTGTTATGTTAGTGTTATTGTTGTGCAAAGAAGGGGAGGGGTAGACAAAGACAGAGAGAGACCCCCCCGCCCTCTCTCGCTCTCCCTCTTTCTCTTCTCACCATCTCTCCCTCTCAAGGAGAATCTTCTTCACATTCCCTCTTTCACTCCTTCTCTCTTTCATCCTCTTTCACTCCTTCTCTCTTTCATCCTCTTTCCCTTCTTCTCCCTCTCTTTGTCTGTCTGTCCTTTCTGTCCTTCTCGCTCTCTCGATTTCCATCTTTCTCTCATTCTCCCTCTCAATGCTCTTTCTTTTTTATCTCTGTCTTTCGTTCCTTCGTGACTGGGTTAGAGTTGGGGTTAGAGGGGATAGAGGTTAGAGGGGCCTTTAACAGACCCTTGGTGGTCTTATTTAACACCTTATTAAACAGTGAGGCCCTAAATTCGCACACTCACACACGCATGCATGTACACGTACACACACACACACACACACACACACACACACACACACACACACGCACACACACAAACACACATCGATAGGTCCTAAAGTCACAGAGGGGACATTACAGAGCCCATTGAGAAGGAGTGGCATTGTTTAGTTGAGAGGGGGGAAAGGGGGTGTAGCGTCAGTAGAGGGATTGATGTGGGAAGCCTGGTTGGTTCTGACTGCGGTGGTCTGGTCGGTGAAAAGGGAAGCAGCAGAGCAGCAGACCTACACCAGAGACAGCATATGGACACAATGAGAACACAAGCTCATGAATATCAGAGAGAGAGAGGGAGGAGGGAATCCCTTCCATATGCTGCTGTAAACCAGCGTGGCGAGCCAGGGGTATTGTAACCAATGGGGAGAGTTGTGTCTCAGGTGCTTATTGCCATCAAGCTCTCGCAGTCTCACTGCAGAAATATACGTTTTGGTACTTTTCTCCAAACATCACATTTCAGAAGGTTTTTGACACCCTGGGTTGACTCCTGCTCAGCATCATTCAGTTTCTCCAAACGTCAAATTTCGAAGTTAAAGGGGAAGTTCACCCAAAAACACTTCTGGGCACTTTATAACACTTGCCTGGCAGTACCCCAGACATTAAAAATGCTGAATTTCCTAAATTACTTAAAATGCATTCAAAACTATGTGTATTTATTGTTACATAAACAGCGATTGATGTCTCTGCATCAAATTGCCAAATAGATGTTGTGGTTTTATGTAAAAAGTATAAAAAACAAAGTCCTACTTCATGCTAGCGCAAAGGCCTTCCGTTGCGAATATTATACTCCACTTTGTGTTCTTGGAGTTACGGTCTAGTGTAAATATGGCGGAAGTGGATGCTGAGTTCGAATTAAGCAGCATGTCCAGTAAATTTGGTGAAGACCAATGTTCTGAATGGACAACAGTAGTATTGAAAACTGGAACAAAAAGGAAATTTCTAAAATTGGAGTGGAGGATAGGTGTGTAAATGATAATGAATCGCGTCTTGTTGGGATGCGTTTGTTGAGTAAGGATGCATATGTGGGAAACCCGTTTGAGTTGTCGAAAATGGTGAAGTATGCGCTTGGAAAAGTGGAGTCTGTCAGAGTGACCAGGAGTGGTCTAAATTTGATTAATTGTATTTCTGAAGAGCAGAGGAAGATTGCAGTGGGCGCGGCGTCTGACCCGCCGGGTGAATGGAGAAAAAGAAGAAAGTCTGTCAGTCCTGTGGTTTTTTGATAAAGAGCAAATACCTACGCATGTGAAGCTTGGTTATGTAAGAATTACTATTATACAATATTTGTATTGAAGATTGTTTATTTTATTCTATACATTGAGCTTGTGTATGAATGTGATTGTGTGAGTCTGTGAAAACACAGAGAGAAAGAACAACTTGTCAGATGGTGCATTGAAGACTGATGTATTCCTGTCCTGACTTTTCATAATACCATTGCAGATCTACACTACAGTTCAAAAGTTTGGGGTTACTTAGAAATGTCCTTGTTTTCCATGAAAACATACATGAAATTAGTTTGAATAGGAAATATAGCAAAATGAATAGGAAATGTAGTCACTGACAAGGTTAGAAATAATGATTTTTAATTGAAATCATAATTGTGTCCTTCAAACTTTGCTTTTGTCAAATAATCCTCCATTTGCAGCAATTACAGCCTTGCAGACTTGGCATTCTAGTTGTCAATTTGTTGAGGTAATCTGAAGAGATTTCACCCCATGCTTCCTGAAGCACCTCCCACAAGTTGGATTGGCTTGATAGGCACTTCTTACGTACCATACGGTCAAGCTGCTCCCACAACAGCTCAATAGGGTTGAGATCCAGTGACTGTGCTGGCCACTCCATTATAGACAGAATACCATCTGACTGCTTCTTCCCTAAATAGTTATTGTATAGTTTGGAGCTGTGCTTTGGGTCATTGTCCTGTTGTAGGAGGAAATTGGTTCCAATCAAGCACCGTCCACAGAGTATGGCATGGCCTGGCAAAATGGAGTGATAGCCTTCCTTCTTCAAGATCCCTTTTACTCTGTACAAATCTCCCACTTTACCACCACCAAAGCACCCCCAGACCATCACATTGCCTCCACCATGCTTGACAGATGGCATCAAGCACTCCTCCAGCATCTTTTCATTTGGTCTGCGTCTCACAAATGTTCTTCTTTGTGATCCGAACACCTCAAACTTCGATTCGTCTGTCCATAACACTTTTTTCCAATCTTCCTCTTTCCAGTGTCTGTGTTCTTTTGCTCATCTTAATCTTTTATTTTTATTGGCCAGTCTGAGATATGGCTTTTTCTTTGCAACTCTGCCTAGAAGGTCAGCATCCCGGAGTTGCCTCTTCACTGTTGACGTTGAGACTGGTGTTTTGCGGGTGCTATTTAATGAAGCTGCCAGTTGATGACCTGTGAGGCGTCTGTTTCTCAAACTAGACACTAATGTATTTGTCCTCTTGCTCAGTTGTGCACCGAGGCCTCCCACTCCTCTTTCTATTCTGGTTAGAGACAGTTTGCGCTGTTCTGTGAAGGGAGCAGTACACAGTGTTGTACGAGATCTTCAGTTTCTTGGCAATTTCTCGCATGGAATAGCCTTCATTTCTCAGAACAAAAATAGACTGACGAGTTTCAGAAGAAAGTTATTTGTTTCTGGCCATTCTGAGCCTGTAATCGAACCCACAATTGCTAATGCTCCAGATACTCAACTAGTCTCAAGAAGGCCAATTTTATTGGTTCTTTAATCAGCACAACAGTTTTCAGCTGTGCTAACATAATTGCAAAAGGGTTTTCTAATGACCAATTAGCCTTTTAAAATGATAAACTTGGATTAGCAAATACAACGTGCCATTGGAACACAGGACTGATGGTTGCTGAAAATGGGCCTCTGTACGCCTATGTAGATATTCCATAAATAATTATCCGTTTCCAGCTACAATAGCCATTTACAACATTAACAAGGTCTACACTGTATTTCTAATCAATTTGATGTTATTTTAATGGACAATTTTTTTTATTTTCTTTCGAAAACAAGGACATTTCTAAGTGACCCCAAACTTTTGAACGGTAGTGTACATAAAAGCCCAAAAAGACAGCCGTGGTGTCGCTCTTCATTTCTTGGTTCATCTTTGGTACATATAAAGACTGCTTCAGATTGGTGGCGCGACCCGGATCAACAGATCAGCTGCAGCAGATCGCCGGGAAACCCCTACACAACTAGATTGACGTCACACGTTTAGAACATTTGTGGGCAAGGTTAACTTTGTACAATATGTTGCGTACACCTCAGTTGTATGACATTACAGAACAGGAGAGAGAAGACGTATCAGATGTTGGTGATAACAATGTACATGTTACTCCGGTTGGTGTTACTGTGAGGGGTGCACAAGGTATTACCACTGGGATGGGGCGGGGGGCTCAGTTGGCCAGTATGGTGGAACAAAGTGCTAGAGCCAGGCCTGTTTGATACCCAGCAGCCGATACTAGAGGGCCAAACGTTAGCAGTAGCCAACCAGAGCATGATAACAGAAGCCAACCAGGCAATGATAACAGTGAAGAGTCTCAGAAGCCCATAGGGGGTGAAAATGAAAACCAAACCCAGTTGCAAGTCCTAGCAGAGTTAGTCAAACAACTGGGCAGTCTAATAGGAAATCAAGTTGCCGCTAGTCTAGCAGGGGATGCTCCAAGCACTCCCCAGCCCATAGCACTAATACCTGATTGGTCAAAGGTCAACCTAATTCTGAAGTCAGAAGTCAGAGAACCACCCCACTTCAGGGGTGATAGCACATACCGGTGCACAGTCACTGAATGGCAAGAAATGATGCAAGCTTACTTGAAAAAGAAGGGATGCAGTATATCAGAAAGAGATACAGGACTGACAAATGGGGCGGGCTAAAGACATAGTAAGAATTGGGCTCCGTGGAAACCCCCTCGTTAACATAAGCAGAGACCCTGAAGCCATATACAATATCCTGAGGCAGCACTTTGGAGAGGCAATCTAATCCTCAATTCCATTAGGATACTTCTATGAAACATGCAAGCCTATTGAAAATTGGACAGTTGGAGATTTACAGGCAATGATTGACAGCCATCACAGAGACAGTCAGCCAGACACAGGGCGCATAGTACTGCCAAGGTAGAAGACGCGATGACCCCCAACACTTGGTGTATGACTCAACAACAAGCTGTCGGTCATGACAATTCAGCCACACCCACTAACTAACAGTGATCAGGCTTCATTGAACAAAGTGATTTCTCTCCTGGAAAAGCATAAAAAGACCATTACATGGGCATAGGCAGACGTTGCAATTGGAGGATGCACTTTTATGCATATTCTATAATGAGATTCAATAGGCTACATCTGCTGGCCCAAAAACATTTTCATGTAGGCTACACTGTCCCGCAAAATCACCCTGTTGTCCTGCATTTGGGTATTTTAAGGTAGGCGTGTTTTGCACTGAGTGAAAGGTGATCTCATTCTTTTTGGAACCGGGATGCCTCCCGGCCATGAGCCAGGTGCACGTTCAAAGGACACGGCGAATTCAGCGCAATACAAAAGAGGCGTAATTAAGCACATGGAGTAATGAGTAGGATTCTGTGGGAAGAGCTCAATTGCATACTCCTCGCGTCCTCTCTCCTTGTCTCCTTCTCAAAACACATTGGATGAGAAAGCCAGAGGTACTCTGGCTTTCTCCTCCAATGTGTTTTGATGCGAGAGTACGCGAAGAGTATGCAGTTGGGATCTTCCCTGTGTTTCACATGCAAAAGTGATTGCCTTCCCAGTGAACATTTTATGGAAAATATGTATGTTTCTGGACGATGCACCATGCTGCCTTGTTGACAACATGACAGAGTGGCGCTGCCTTGTTGGCAACATGACCAGTTCTTCCTCTCCGCCATAGACCGGTGCCCCCAGCTCAGCATAATCGAATCGGCCCATTTATATTTCTATGACCCCACGGATCGCTCATTTCATGGCAAAGTTTGCAAATAACAAATAATAGATACAAATGATATACTTACTCATGATATACTTCTGCCAGGTAAGCCTACTGGCAGTTAACATTTCATTGAGAAGGTTTTGGGGAAAGTATTTCTGTCAACCCACAAGACTGATATCACATCAACTGGCTACACACGGAGTGATAGACAAACGCACGCACCACACAGACAGACGGGCAATATTGCTGGAAATTAATTTGCAGATATTGTGTTAGGTTTGGCTTTTTAAGCCGATAGTGGCTAACCAGGGGTGGGATAATATCAATGTTGCATTGATTAGATAGTAGCTATAAATATCCTGTGAGTAATATTACCCAAAACACTTACGCTTCAGAGAGCTTCCCATTTGGACTGTCAGGTGTGGCATGTCCTTTCCAGTTGATCCTGGGCATTCTGAAGAAAGTCTCCAACACACGAGGATTGATGAGAGACAAGAAATCGGAGTGTTTAGTTACACATGTGCCATCTTCTGCTTCATCGTCAGTCTGATGTTCTACCTCATCCATTATGGGAATGAGCTGGTCCCGTTCTCGACAGAGGACACATTTGCTGTCTGTTGGTAAATGTAGGCATCTCCTGCAACTGCACCACCAGTCACCGTCTGTTCTGGGAAGAGCCTGTGGTTCATCGATGTCTGCTTGCTCCTGTCTCTCTAGCTTTTCTCTCGGTCAATCTGCAAATGGACCAACTCAGCCTCAGTATACTCCGGCTCAAACCGATATGGCACAACAGTACCATTCTGAAAATAAGGCCGGTCTCCAATTTCCTCTTCGTTCACGTGATCTGATATTCTTTACTCTAATTAAATTTGACGAGGGCAGCAAATACTGTGAGGGCACTTTGGAAGTCCCAACTTAGGTCCCGACTTGCGGCACACATTCATTTACTTCCTGGATTTCAATGTGAAAATACGTTGTTAAAAATTATCGTACTGAAATAAGTTTGCTTACAAATTGTGCAGAGAAAGTCATTACAATGAATATTACGGTCATGGGAGGCCAAAGCGGTGTGTTTGAGAGATATTTATTATGGACTTTGATGTTGAATGGGGTTTCTATTGGGAAGGTGGGGTAGAATCATCTTATTATATACATCAAAATACTCAAACAATCAACCTAAAAACTGTCTGGGGTACTGACAAACGGCCAGGCAAGTGTTATAAAAGGCCAAGAAGTGTTTTTGGGTGAATTTCCCCTTAAAGGGTTAAGGTTTTGGATAGGGTTAAAACATTAAGTTTAGGCATTAATTCCGAATGGTTAAGGTAAGGGTCTACCACTGGAATTGAACATGCGATCTTCTAATACGGAGTCAATGCCCTAGCAAAACCCAAGCCTACTTGATGGTAATAGCGCTCACTGTTGCCCCTAGTGGCCGGTTTTGAAGGCATTTCCCGACACAGACGTCCAATTTCGAAGTCAATCTTGAGCTAGTCTGCAGAGATTTGGGAGTGTGTTAGAGGGGTCATAACCTAGCCTGGGTACCAGTCTCTAGCTAACATTCAACTCCTTGAGAGACTGGCCTTTCAGCAATCTTCAAATATAAACATTCTGTCATGAATGAGCTCGAGGAGATCAGAGGATAACCCTCACAGCTATCATCCAATCACAATGTTTATGCAAATTAGACTGAAAGGAAAACGTTCTAACTTAATTCATAAATTTGCTTGGACACATTCTAACATTGGGCATTCTGACATAATACATTTCATTGTACAACAGTGGAGGCTGCTAAGGGGAGAACGGCACATAATAATGGCCGGAACGGCGCAAATGGAATGGCATCAAACACCAGGAAACCATGTGTTTGATGTATTTGATACCATTCCACTGATTCCGCTCCAGTCATTACCACGAGCCCGTTCTCCCCAATTAAGGTGCCACCAACCTCCTGTGTCGTACACATAAACATTGGAGAACAGAGGATTCCTGTTTATTGCATTTTTCCCACCAGCCAATGTGATCACATCACACCAGAGAAGCTCTTGCCATACAAACTTCCCCGCCAGTTCATTGTTAACACTGTAGCCTATTTTATATCCAGCAAGCAAGAGCAAGGTGCTTCTTTCCTTGAAAAAAATAAATATATAATATATACATACACTACCGTTCAAAAGTTTGGGGTCACTTAGAAATGTCCTTGTTTTCGAAAGAAATGCAAATTTTTTGTCCATTAAAATAACATCAAATTGATCAGAAATACAGTGTAGATATTGTTAATGTTGTAAATGGCTATTGTAGCTGGAAACGTCTGATTTTTTTATGGAATATCTACATAGGCGTACAGAGGCCCATTATCAGCAACCATCAGTCCTGTGTTCCAATGGCACGTTGTGTTTGCTAATCCAAGTTTATCATTTTAAAAGACTAATTGATCATTAGAAAACCCTTTTGCAATTATGTTAGCACAGCTGAAAACTGTTGTGCTGATTTAAAGAAGCAATAAAACTGGCCTTCTTGAGACTAGTTAAGTATCTGGAGCATCAGCAATTGTGGGTTTGATTACAGGCTCAAAATGGCCAGAAACAAATAACTTTCTTCTGAAACTCGTCAGTCTATTTTTGTTCTGAGATGAAGGATATTCCATGCGAGAAATTGCCAAGAAACTGAAGATCTCGTACAACGCTGTGTACTACTCCCTTCACAGAACAGCGCAAACTGGCTCTAACCAGAATAGAAAGAGGAGTGGGAGGCCCCGGTGCACAACTGAGCAAGAGGACAAATACATTAGCGTGTCTAGTTTGAGAAACAGACGCCTCACAGGTCCTCAACTGGCAGCTTCATTAAATAGTACCCGCAAAACACCAGTCTCAACGTCAACAGTGAAGAGGCGACTCCGGGATGCTGACCTTCTAGGCAGAGTTGCAAAGAAAAAGCCATATCCCAATCTGGCCAATAAACAGAAAATATTAAGATGGGCAAAATAACACAGACACTGGACAGTGGAAGATTGGAAAAAAGTGTTCGGATCACAAAGAAGGACATTTGTGAGACGCAGACCAAATGAAAAGATGCTGGAGGAGTGCTTGATTCCATCTGTCAAGCATGGTGGAGGCAATGTGATGGTCTGGGGGTGCTTTGGTGGTGGTAAAGTGGGAGATTTGTAAAGGGTAAAAGGGATCTTGAAGAAGGAAGGCCCATGGGACCAGTCAAAAGTTTTAGAACACCTACTCATTCAAGGGTTTTTCTTTATTTGTACTATTTTCTACATTGTAGATTAATAGTGAAGAAATCAAAACTATGAAATAACACATATGGAATCATGTAATAACCAAACAAGTGTTAAACAAATCAAAATATATTTTATATTTGAGATTCTTCAAATAGCCACCCTTTGCCTTGATGCCAGCTTTGCACACTCTTGTTCCATAACGTCATGGAACAATTAATGTTGCTCCCAACTACCAATCAGCAACTCCAATCACCAACTGCATATTGAACGTTGAGATTGCCGAAAGGCCCATTCCTTTGCCAAGGAGTGGAATGTTAGCTAAAGACACTGGTATTCACTACTCAAGTCATAACCTGCCTCTGGTGAGAAACAAACACAGCTCCATATAACCCTCAGCATACCCAGCCTCTCAGGCCCTCTCTCACCCTTGTTTTTCTATCCTCGTGGGGACCTAAAATGTATTTCCATTCAAAATCCCTAATTGTAACCCTAAACCTAGCCCCTAACCTCAAAATAGCCTTTGTCCTCATGGGGACGTGGGAAATGTCCCCACATGGGAGAATTTTCCTTGTTTTACTATCCTTGTGGGGGCTTTTGGGGACAGAAGAACATGACCAGACAGACACATACCTACATCGCTGTGGTTTCTTGTGAGATAGCTACGTCTCAGCTAAGCAGAGAGAGAGAGAGAGGACAGAGAGAAATAGGGGGTAAGAAGAGAGCGAGAAACAGACACATCTGTACTGACAACTCTGCCTGTCGCCTCACATGACGTTAAAAGGATCCACTCACACACTTCACTCAGACACACACACACATTTCGCAGGCAACTGTATAAGATCCCTCCTTCGCACAACCAAGGATCCACTTACACACGCTATGCATATAGCAGAACAAGACCCCTATTCTGCAGATGTGATATCTCTATTTGGCCAAAGGTTCCTGTGAGTTTGGTGGAGAGGAGGAGGAAGAGGAGAGAGAAGTTGGGAGGTCCTGATTTGTGTTGACTATTTAATAAACAAGGCTCCTCCCTCTTTCCTCTCCTCTCCACTGTGTTACAGGGCCATCAGGTGACAATGAAAGGGAATCATTTCTGTCACAGTATGGCTTGTGGCCTTTCAACTTCCCATCTGGTTGGGTGAAGCGCTTTTATAGAAGATGACACACACACACACTGTGGCAGAAACTGGTAACCCGCTGACGGCCGTTCATGGGCCCATTGGAGTGAGAGTAATGTGGAGAGATGGGAGAGTGAGATGCATGTGTTTGTCAGAGATGGGAGATTTTCATAATTGATCTGGATGTCTTAGTGCTTTGTGTTTTATTGTTGTGCTGGTCGTTATCGCTGTGCCTTTTTTTGTTGTGCTTTTCGTCATCGTTGATGTGCTTTTTAACAGTGTGCTTTTGTCGTTTTTGGTTTGTCATTGTTAGGTCTGCATTGCTTGCTGTTTGGGGTTTTAGGCTGGGTTTCTGTATAGCACTTTGTGACATCTGCTGATGTAAAAATGGCTTTATAAATACATTTGATTGATTGATATGACAATTTTTTAAAGATATCCAAAACCTATGCATGAATAAAACCCTGGAGGATGACTCAGAGACGTACAGAGATGAGATAACGCTTTGTCTTTTCACAGAAATGTGTCTTTGCATCTGAAATTGGCTCCCTAATAACAATACAGAAATACAAAGGTTAGAGAAGTCATTGTCTTTTGATTTCTCCCCTCATTTCACCTCATGAGAGAGTTGGAGATGTATTCTGCCCAGTTAATGACGCGTGAAAGGACTTGTAAGGGGCTTTGTTGAGTGGGGCTCTGTGTGTGTGTCGTAGCTCAGAGACGATGTGTTACAGAATTCTCTCAGAACACTTAGAGGAGTGGATTCTTTAACACTTTTATTAGCACCCTAAAACCATTATTCTTAGTTTGCGTTGTTCCCCCCCCAATCTTCACCTACCTTGATGCAAAACAGGACATATTCCTGGGATGTGTGTGTGTGCGTGCTGGTTTACATTGTCACCTTTTAATCGGAGAGGACTCTGCAACCAAACAGTGATGTAACTAACTGTGGAAAAGGCGTCTGAGTTGTGCGCTCCTGGTCTAACTTGTTTCTGTCTGTCTGTGTTGCAGGGTCGTTGTATCAACTTCACACGCATAAAAAACAAGGAGTCCTTTCGAACCCCTTCTGCCCGTCGCTCTCAAACCCTTCCCCCTCCTCCCCCTCCAGACCAGAGGCCTCTAGTCCAACCGTCCTCTCCTCCCCCACACTCCACTCCTCCCATCTCCATCCCTCCCTCCCGTGCTCCCCCATCCAGCCGACTTCCCCCAGGCCCCCCTCCAGCCCGTGCACCCCCAGGCCCCCCTCCCTCTCGCCCCCCACCCAGGCCCTGAGGACAAGACGAACCCCTACTACGCCCTCACAGTAGTAACACCCCCCCAAAAACACTCTCCCCACACCACCAAGAGCAAATGTATGTATTTAATCCAGGGGTTCGGACTTTGATCTCAAAGGTTTGTTGCTGGAAAGCAAATATATTTTGGTGAATACCAAATCAACTACTGAGTTCACAGTAAATGTATCTGGTCTTTAGCAGGTGCAGACAAATTCTGTTTCCTCAAATTGTGTTGCCTTATGAACAGAAATCCAATTGTAATTGTATTAAAGCGTACAAATGGATTGAATCGTAAATAGGTCAACTCGGCCAGCAGAGGGATATTGTGAACCTTGACATTGGAGGTTTAAAATATCCCTCTGCTGGCCGAGTTGACATATTTAAAGAAATGTCATTGGTTTGTGGAGAAAAAGTTTAAGACCTTTGATAGGCTGATGAGGAATTTGTTACAGCAAATAATCACTGCCACCTGGTGAGGTTAGCATAGGGCTAACGTGTGCCAGGTTATTTGATGGGACCTGCTACAATGTAGCATTCTATCACGTGACACTACGTTGACGATTTTAATTGTCTGATGCTTAAACGTAACCTCGAACTTAAACTTTTTCTAATGTTCGTTTGGAGGCCAGGCTAAAGGTCCCTCACTTGAGACTAAAATTATAGTCTGCTTTGTGTTCATCTGTTAACAATGCAAAACATGTTGTCTAGCATTAAAGCATTTTCTTTCCAATATTTGCATCCAGCATTTTTATTCTGTGTACCAAGTTTAAATAAAAAATGTCCATCTTTGCCTTAAAAATGTTTAATATAGAGTTGGTCCCCCCTTTGCTGCTATAACAGCCTCCACTCTTCTGGGAAGGCTTTCCACTAGATGTTGGGACTTGCTTCCATTCAGCCACAAGAGCATTAGTGAGGTCGGGCACTGATGTTGTGCGATAAGGCTTGGCTCGCAGTCGGCGTTCCAATTCATCCCAAAGGTGTTCGATGGGGTTGAGGTCAAGGCTCTGTGCAGGCCAGTCAAGTTCTTCCACACTGATCTCGACAAACCATTTCTGTATGGACCTCGCTTTGTGCACGGGGGCATTGTCATGCTGAAACAGGAAAGGGCCTTCCCAAACTGTTGCCACAAAGTTGGAAGCACAGAATCGTCTAGAATGTCATTGCATGCTGGAGCGTTAAGATTTCCCTTCACTGGAACTAAACAGTCCCAGACCATTATTCCTCCTCCACCAAACTATGCATTGGGTCAGGTAGCGTTCTCCTGGCATCCGCCAAACCCAGATACATCCGTCGGACTGCCAGATGGTGAAGCGTGATTCATCACTCCAGAGAACGCGTTTCCACTGCTCCAGATTCCAATGGCGGTGAGCTTTATACCACTCCAGCCAACGCTTGGCATTGCGCATGGTGATCTTAGGCTTGTGTGAGGCTGCTCGGCCATGGAAACACATTTCATGAAGCTCCCGACTAACAGTTATTGTGCTGACACTGCTTCCAGAGGCAGTTTGGAATTCGGTAGTGAGTGTTGAACCGAGGACAGACAATTTTTACACGTTATGCGTTTCAGCAATCGGCGGTCCCATTCTGTGAGCTTGTGTGGCTTACCACTTTGCGGCTGAGCCGTTGTTGCTCCTAGACATTTCCACTTCACAATAACAGCACTTACAATTGACCAGGGCAGCTCTAGCAGGGCAGAAATTTGACGACTGACTTGTTGGAAAGGTGGCATCCTATGACGGTGACACGTTGAAAGTCACGTAGCTCTTCAGTAAGGCCATTCTACTGCCAATGTTTTATCTATGGAGATTGCATGGGTGTGCGCTAGATTTTATACACCTGTCAGCAACGGGTGTGGCTGAATAAACTAATTTGAAGGGGTGTCCACAGTTTTGTATATATAGTGTATCTTTATACATCAGCCCTATATGCGAGTGACTTTCCCAAAGTCATGTTAACCAGTTGAGCTGATATATGACAAGTATAATAAATAAGTTATGTAGTGCTGAAATCTAGACATATTTATTATTTTAGGTTAATCAAATGTTATGTCATGTTTTTATCTTCAGAAAATGTGCTTTAATTAAACAGATTACACTTTCGGTTCTGCTATGTAGTTAACGTATCGTACTGTGTAAGGAAACGCTTGATGGATTATCATATTGGGTTAGACTCTGTGCTCACAAATATATCAAAAAGGGAATAAATTGACATATGAAAAAATAAAACATCCTACAGTTTTGGTCTATTTTTCCCAGAATGGGCCAGAACATCTGCCTACCCCCTCAGAGAGAGGCCTGAGACAGTCTCCTCAGAGAACCTCTGTGGCTTAGAAATATAATTACTAAAATGGATATTCATATTCAAATGTAGTTCAACTTCTATGCTCTATGGACATTGGTTCTGTGTGCAGCCCTATGACTCATTATGTAACAAGCGGTAGCTTCACGTGACTCACGTCTGGTGACTCTTTCCTGGTCTGTACAAAACCCACTTCTTCCCCCCTAGACCCTACCCCTAATATATTTGAATTTACGTGAATCACTTGCTGACCACAAGCTCCAAGACAAGAATTCAGGCTTGGAGTGAAGATGACAGATCTCACACTCACTCATCAACCCTCGTGCACAATCTCATGGTCTTCATTATCTTGAAATCCACTCAGGTTACAGAGGGCATTCTCTCGTGCGACTTACATAGCACAGATATTTGGGTCTGGGTGACGAGATTAGAAAGAGGGTGAGAGAGAGAAGGAAAGAAGGGAGAGGGAGCGAGCAGCCAGACTTCCTTTGGTCTGCTGTGTCAGTAGAGGGGTTGGTCAGAACAATGAACAGTAGGAGTCTTGTAGTACTGTAGTCATCTCATGAATGGAGCCATTCTGTTGCTCTCCTGTTCACTGTTGCTTTAGTATGGGGTGAACAGGGCTCCACACAGCAATGACTGACTGCTTCATTCAAACACTACAGTCAAAGCCTCCAAGGATAAACTCCCAGCCTCCCCAACCCTACTGCCAATTTGTTACGCTGCCTTGTAGTTCTGGAAGAATGAGATGAGTGTACATCATATAGAAGAGGCCATATTGCTGATGTTTATCAAATCTACAAAGGCCAATGGAAAAGTGTTTGCGGCTAGGGGTTGATTTTGGATTTGGCAAAAGGCCACTTTTTATAACTTTTCTTCATGCCAATCACAATAATGAAAGAAAGCAGTTTAAGTCTGATGTTGAAACAATAATAGTTTAATACATTCAAACAGTAATCCGAATTGTATTACATGTGCTGCAATATGAATTTTAACCAACTCCTATTGTTCATATTTAACTGCAATCTAGATCACCATCTAGCGGTCAAACAGAGCAATAACAAGCCATTAATTTTCACACTATCAACATTTTTCTTCCATCCTTTAAAGTAGGGTACATAAATACATTTAATAGATGTGTAACCATCTGTAAACATTTGGATTGAGTATGTCACTCGTTATATTTGATAGATTGAACATGCCTATAAAGCTTAAATTTCATGTGTAGGCCTGATTGTATCCGGCAAGCAAAAATAATCTACAGATCTATTTGAAGACCTCTTCTCATTCCTTCTCCCACGTTCTGTTTCTCGCAGACATTCATGGTCTGCTTGTTCAGGGGGGTATGCCTGAGCAATAAACTGCATAGACTCAGACCCATAGAATTAGCTTTAATTATATTTCTATGCACAGACCCTCTTGGACAACAGGCAGAAGGACACACATTCAACAGTTGGAGAGAACATGCATGTTAACTTTTCAGGCCCTCCGCTTGTTCCTTTGCATCCTCTTCCCAGACTGCGCTCCCTTCTGGGCCCCTCTCACCATGCCCTTAAACTGGCCCTGCATCTTCGCTTTCTTCCTACATACACACACACACACACAACAAAGGGTTAAGCTTCCACCATTACAACTCCTACATTTCCATTTACATTTTAGTCATTTAGCAGACGCTCTTATCCAGAGCGACTTACAGTTAGTGCATACATTTTCTTTATTATTTTCTTTTTATATATATATATATATATATATATATATATATATATATATATATATATATATATATATATATATATATATATTATTATAATTTTTTCATACCCCCTGTGGGAATCAAACCCACAACCCTGGCGTTGCAAACACCATGCTCTATCAACTGAGCTACAACCCTGCCGGCCATTCCCTCCCCTACCCTGGACGACGCTGGGCCAATTGCGCGCCGCCCCATGGGTCTCCCGGTCGGCTACGACAGAGCCTGGATTCGAACCAGGATCTCTAGTGGCACGGCTAGCACTGCGATGCAGTGCCTTAGACCACTGCGCCACTCGGGAGACTACTACTACAACAAGTATTACTATGTTTATTACTAGTTCATTGCTGTTTTTACCTGCGGTTGAGCTGTGCTTTCCTCAGAGGGATGTAGGCATATGGATCAACCTTCCCTTTCCTCTTCACATCTCCTTTACCCTTCTGGAGAAATCACAAAAACACACACTTTAGCCTTGTGAAGATTCAACAAAGAGCTGACCAATAGTCCCAGTTTGAAATCATCCCTTCTGCCTGTGTGCGCGTGTCACCTTGGCCTTGTAGTCTCCCCCCAGGTCTCTGCTCCCACCCAGAGGTCTGTGGATCCCCGAGCCTCCAGCTGAAAGAAAGAAACTCACATGAATACATACACACAAGAGATGACAGACCAGCAACCAGAACACACGGACACCAACTGACAAATAGAGACAGACGTATAGTTAGCTTTACCTTTGTATTTCAGCTGGGGTTCGATCTCCATGTCATCCTCGTAGTGACCATGCTGGAATGTCCTCTTCTTAGTCTTTATCTGAGAGAGAAAGATGGGGAGAGAGTTCAGAGGTTTCAGAAGTTGTGTCAGCAGAGGTAGGAAGTAACTCATTTCAAATACTCTTACTGTTAAGAGTAGCTTTTACAAGTACTTGTACTTGAGTATTTTCCAAAGTCAGTAACAGTTCTTCTACTTGAGTGGGATATTTCAGTACTCTTTCCACCCCTGGTGAGTGAGTGAAAGAGGGAGCTTGTAAGTGAGTGTAAGAGTGTAAATGGGTGATAGAGTGAATGTCAGCCAGTTCCATGAAAGAAAAAGTAGGGGTGAATGAGGGATTGAAGGTTGAAAGAATTACAATTGTTTATTTCTGGAGTCTGAAGTATATTGAAGTCTGGCAACATTGTTTATGCACTTTATTTAGTCTAGTTTATTATTTTAGCAATACATTGTAATTGCTTACATTTATTTTCAAAATGTTAACACCGGTAGTATATTTTACAAATCCTTTTTATTTAATTTTTTTGCATACAGCTGTGCCTCGTTGCAACTGATAAATAAATGAACTTAGTTCCTACTGTACATTCATTTCCTCTACCTTTAATGCATGGAAAATATCATGTGTAACAACTTTCAGGTAATCTTAGTGAAATTAACTAATTATCAAGGTCAATCTTTTTATTTTTAATAACCCAATTACTTTTAATGCTTTTTTTTAAACCAGTAATTTGACTTTACTTCAGTAAAATTTCATTAAACAGTATTTAGTCAGCCACCAATTGTGCAAGTTCTCCCACTTAAAAAGATGATGTGATTGCCATTGCCAACAAAGGGTATATAACAAAGTATTGAGAAACTTTTGTTATTGACCAAATACTTATTTTCCACCATAATTTGCAAATAAATTCATTACAAATCCTACAATGTGATTTTCTGGATTTTTTCTCTCTCAATTTGTCTGTCATAGTTGACGTGTACCTATGATGAAAATTACAGGCCTCTCATCTTTTTAAGTGGGAGAACTTGCACAATTGGTGGCTGACTAAATACTTTTTCTCCACTGTATGTAGGATATTTCAGTACTCTTCCCACCCTTGTGTCAGTAACCTCAGCAGGCAACTTTTTACGCAATGATATTCATTTTGTGGCGAATCCTAAATGTATTCTAATTTTATCCTAACTTACTGATGTCAATGGGAGACTTGGGCTGCGTTTACACAGGCAGCCCAATTCTGATCTTTTGCCCAATTAGTAGCAAAAGAACAATTAAGTGGCAAAAGATCAGAATTATGCTGCCTGTGTAAATGCAGCCCAAGTGAAAATGTGACTTGAGTGGAAGTTAGGATTGGCGCATTTAACAGGTTGGGGTGTAATGAAACGGGTTGTAATCCCTCCAATGACGCCAGTTTCACGAGTGTTTGTGCATATTGTCCCGATGCTACAGCATGAAAGGAACTTTCTGCGGACTATTCGGGACATGAGGAAGTAGTGTACCACGCCTAGGAAAGGAAGTCGCCACAGTCAGCACAGATCCCATGGTAACGTGGAAAATCAGTAGGCAACGCTGATGGATACTCACACTCTTGACTCCAGCCTCCTCCAGAATGTCTTTCATCTCTCCCTCATCATCTGTAGGGGAAGAAAGAGACATACTGCTTTAATATCAATCAAATAAAATGTTTTATTGATTCATGTATTTATAAAGCCGCTGATGTATTTATAAAGCCCTTTTCACATCATCATTTGTGCTTTACAGTAACCCAACCTGGACCCCAAAGGGCAAGCAGAAGCAGGAGACTCACTTCCGATCAGTGGTTATGATAGATTATTACTAGATGTAGAGATGGAGTAATGTGGGTGAAAGGCAAAATAATAATTTCCATTCCCACAAAATGGATGATAAAGTATTCATTTTCTTTTAATTAGTTGTAGAGATGGAATAAATGTGGTTGAAGGGAAGTTCAGTTAACTTCTCTCTCCTCCCATAACGAAGAGTGAGTTTTGGTGTCTGTGCGTGTCCTACTACCTTTAGTCTTGTCTCCCTCGTCATCGTCCTCTCTGATGATGAGTCTTCCGTCTGACGTGACCTTGAAGCCGTGCTGAACTTTTGCCCTCTTCTTCATGTCTGGGTTGGTGGCTGAAACACAAAAACTCCCAGGTCAATACATACACTCTCCAAAAAAAACAATCACCTTGCCCACCAAAAACCATGGGTCATGTTCATTAGGCACCAAAAGGAAGAAAACTTACTGAAACTGGGAGAGATTACCTTGAATTGTCCAATAAGAATTTCTCATTTTCATTTTCAAATCGCAGAATGTTTAAAAGATTTTCCGTTGCATGCCCTAATAAACAATCTAGGTATCAATCTAGATCAACATTAGTCGTATTTCATTCCAGACAATCCGTTCACTTCCCTTTGCTGATCGGAGACAACTGGATGGATGTAAGCAATCGTTCTAGACATTTCATATTGATCTGAATGACCACCGAAGGGAAGGGATAAAGCTCCCTGGAATGAAACAGCCATAGTTTCAACAACACAAAGTTGAGAGTGAAGGCTCCACTACCCAAGACCCTCTGGGAGACAGTGGGATCCAGGAAGTTGAGTGGTTCGTCTCCCTGTCCCTCCTTCAGCCAGGCCCGCCCCTTCTGCTTTGTGGGCTTCTTCTGGTTCTTAGCGCCCTTAGGCCTTTCGTCATCTGACATGTCAGAGTCTGACTCGGCCAAGATCTCCTCAATACTAAGGGAGGGAAACAGAAAGGATGAGAGAAAGTCACAAATCTAATGGTGAGATGTGTATTATGTCAACAGTAGTGCAGCGTGTGTATACCTCTCTCCCCTGGCTTTAGGCTTTTCATCCCCGCTGTCTGAGTCGTCATGGTCTTCGTCAGCCAGTCTTGATCTCTTGGTTCTGGCCTCAGCCTTACGGATGTTCACCAATACCTTATGATGCTCCGCAGGCAGCTTGCTTTTCACCAACTCAAACCTACACACAGGGACACAATGTACATTACCCTAAACGTACATATCGTCATGGATTTCACTTGCTTTTTTTTAACTTGAATGTTTTATCATGTACAGGTAGCTGCCAAAATAATAGAAACACTTGAGTAAATACAAAGTACACTGAACAAAAATAAAACGCAACATGCAACAATTATACTGAGTTACAGTTCATATAAGGAAATCGGTCAATAGAAATACATTCATTAGGCCCTAATCAATGTATTTCACATGACTAGGAATACAGATATGCATCTGTTGGTCAGATACCTTTTTAAAAAAGGTAGGGGCATGGATCAGAAAACCAGTCAGTATCTGGTGTGACCACCATCTGCCTCATGCAGCGCGACATCTCCTTCACATAGAGTTGATCAGGCTGTTGATTGTGGCCTGTGAATTGTTGTCCCACTCCTCTTCAATGGCTGTGCGAAGTTACTGGATATTGGCGGGAACTGGAACACGCTGTCATACACGTCGATCCAGAGCATCCCAAACATGCTCAATGGGTGATATGTCTAGTGAGTATGCAAGCCATGGAAGAAATTTGATATTTTCAGCTTCCAGGAATTGTGTACAGATTCTTGCGTCATGGAACCGTGCATTATCATGCTGAAACACGATGAGGCAGATGAATGGCACGACAATGGCCCGTCACATTCAAATTGCCATAGATCAAATGCAATTGTGTTCATTGTCCGTAGCTTATGCTTGCCCATATCATAACCCCACCGCCACCATGGGGCACTCTGTTCACAACATTGACATCAGCAAACCACTCGCCCACACGATGCAATCTGCCCGGTACAGTTGAAACCGGGATTTCCCAAAGTCGGATACGACGCCGAACTGCAGTCAGGTCAAGACCCTGGTGAGGACGACGAGCACGTAGATGAGCTTCCCTGAGAAGGTTTCTGAAAGTTTGTGCAGAAATTATTTGGTTGTGCAAACCCACAGTTTCATCAGCTGCCCGGGTGGCTGGTCTCAGACGATCCAGCAAGTGAAGAAGCCGGATGTGGAGGTCCTGGGCTGGCGTGGTTACATGTGGTCTACGGTTGTGAGGCTGGTTGGACGTACTGCCAAATTCTCTAAAACAACGTTGGAGGTAGCTTATGGTAGAGAAATTCAAATTCAATTATCTGGCAACAGCTCTGGTGGGCATGCCAATTGCACGCTCCCTCAAAACTTCAGACATCTGTGGCGTTGTGTGACAAAACAGCACATTTTAGAGTGGCCTTTTATTGTCCCCAGCACAAGGTGCACCTGTGTAATGATCATGCTGTTTAAATCAGCTTCATGCTATGCCACACCTGTCAGATGGATGGATTATCTTGGCAAAGGAGAAACGCTCACTAACAGGGATATAAACAAATGTGCACAACATTTGAGAGAAATAAGCCTTTTGTACGTATGGAACATTTCTGGGATCTTTTATTTCAGCTCATGAAACATGGAACCAACACTTTACATGTAGCGTTTATATTTTTGTTCAGTGTATATTGAAAGCAGGTGTGGTTCCTGAGTTAAGCCCTATCAGTCTACACTCTTGGTTCGCGATATCTAGGTAACATATGGAATTGTTTTAAGATGGTCATACCATGGATCATTTAGCCAGTTGATTAGGAATTTTAGAACCCTTGTAGGTATAGAAAATATATATAAAAAATGTGATTTAAAAATAATATTTGGCCTTTACTGCTATAGCCCATAGAAACGCATTGAATAACATTCATAAATGGCAAATAAATTATAAGGAATACGATTTTTAAGTGTCTGTTTTATTGTATTTTTTGGACCCATATTTAGTCACTTTGGTTATGGCATCTCTTACACCTTATTTCACTTGTGCCATTTTTACAGTGCAGTACTGGGTTACCTTACGACTCCCCTGAAGCGTGTGGGTCTTAGAGCAAAACAAGAGAGCGCTAGCTCAGGTTTTGCAGATGATTTCGTGACGATTTTCTTGTCAAGATCCTCTCGTGTAGAAAACACCGCTTTCACAAGCTCCATGGAATAGGCGCAACCGTTATATCGGCGGAAAGACGGTACATTTCTAGCTTAAAACACTCAGGGAGCTAGTCAACATGACGTGATGCGCTAGCGCGTCAATCGACTCTAGCAATTAACATCCCATCATGCTTAGGGTCAGTATTTTGCCTACCATGGCTATGCCCCCATAGGATGGCTATGCCCCCATAGGATGACAATGCCCCAATCCACAGGGCACGAGTGGTCACAATGGTTTGATGAGCATGAAAACCATATGCCATGTAGTATTGCACGGTATACTGAAACTTCTTTACTTTTTCAATACTGAAAATGTTCGGTACTAGAATGTGTTACTTCCGGTACTTCTGTCAAATGTGTCTCACGGATCAAGTCTGTATCGGTGCAGCAGATGTCCCCCTTACAGCACGAGGTGCGCACCGTACCTGCTCCACTTACTCATTGCTAGCCTGTACTGGGAGTCTGGGATGCATCATGTTAGCTCTCCACTCATGCTGCACAGAAGTTAACACACTTGAATAATGCGACACGGCATGTAGAAATGTTGAAACTGTTATTTACTGTTAGCAAAACAATGCCTTTACAATACAAGATGATACCGACAGCTTCCAGCTTTGTAGGCTAACTTTCCTTGCTAGCTTTCGGCTGAAGCTAACATCAATTCACTCTCCTAGTACTTTGTGAAACCCAACGCAAAATATGCTGATTTCAAAGCTGATTGCCACAAAAACTGTATTCATTAAATAAATAAAAATCGGTCTCTCTCACGTCTCTCCCAAAGATTATCTACTGCCTCAGCAAAATGACTGTGTGTGTGTGTGTGTGAGAGAGAGAGAGAGTAGGTCTCAGATGGTTCTCCACCCCCTTGCCTTGGGAATGATGTAATTATTAGGGCCAATTTTCCGAATATATGGAACATTTTCCGAATACGATTATGACCCGAGTATGTTTTGTAATTTTGTGATCCGAAAAAAGTTATCCGCATCTCTTTCACTCAGCGTGAAGCGATGTAAAGGAATGGGTGGGGTATCGGTTGAGCCTGCTGCAACGATTGGATTAGAACAAGCCGCTCTGCTCTCATTTCCCCAGACAGACATACGCGCTGCTGTTTCACTCAGTCACTCGTCTCAGGGCACAAATCTCCCCTTCTCCAAATCTCGTGTATGAATCAGAATCCGTAGCTAGTCATTGTTGTTCAATCTAGTTATTTCCTGTCGACTTTGCTGAGGTCATATGGTTGTTTTTGTCTGTCTACTTGGCATTGTTTAGAGGCCTACGTTGTCTGTCGTTATAATTATTCAATTGCTGACGACCCAAGGCCATGCTTGCTTGCTATTATTATTTATTCTCGCCCAGGCATGTTTACCGAGCGACAGATCATTAGAAAATAAAATGACAAATGTAGATAGTTTATTTTGATTGTACATATGTTGTGGCATAAGTCTCGGGAGAGAAAAGTTTTGCTCCTCTCGAAAGTTACGCAATATATGGGGCAAGCGAATTAGCCTACCTCCAACTAAATCTGTCTGGAATAAATGCAGCCATGCATTAGGCTATTTATTAGCCTATTGCGTTGATAATTGAATAGGACTATTCAAATAAACGATTACAATTATGTTATTTAGTTAAGATTGATAAAAACAGTCACATTTATTGTATAATTGATTCATTAATGCATGGCTGTCTCTGAAAAATGTTGACGTAAAACATTTCAAAAGTAATGATATTGACCTCAAAAGATGTCCAACGATTGAACAGAGCCGCAGCTGAGTTTATCTGTCTGGATCAAGTGCCATTCTGTAACTTTGGCTAATATGCCTTTTTTGCCGTGGTATCGTTTTGGTATCGAGAATCGTGATACTAAACCTGGTATCAAAGTCAAAATTCTGGTAACTTGACAACACTAATGCTATGCCGTCTCAGTCACCAGATATCAACCCAATTGAACACTTATGGGAGATCCTGGAGCGGCGCCTGAGACAGCGGTTTCCATCAACAAAAATATAGAATTTCTCGTGAAAGAATGGTGTTGCATCCCTCCAACGAGTTCCAGACACTTGTAGAATCTATACCAAGGTGCACTGAAGCTGTTCTGGCTCGTGGTGGCCCAACGCCCTATTAAGACACTATGTTGGCGTTTCCTTTATTTTGGCAGTTACCTGTATGTATAATATCCATGTATTTCACTGTCCATTACCGCCATGTGGGTATTAATATAAACAGCTACAGCACGCCACTATTCAACTCAGATCCACATAAGGCTAATCATCTAACAATAATAATAATAATAATAAGCCATTTAGCAGACGCTTTTATCCAAAGCGACTTACAGTCGTGCGTGCATACATTTTTTTTTGTGTATGGGTGGTCCCGGGGATCGAACCCACTACCTTGGCGTTACAAGCGCCGTGCTCTACCAGCTGAGCTACAGAGGACCACAAGCAAACTCCGGAGTGAAAAGTGTCTGAAGTCAAATATGTAGCCTAAACTTACCCAAACTTCCTGATGAACTTGGTGAAAATGTTTTTCAGCTTCGTCCTGAAGTGTCTTCTAACGTCATCCTTGATGTTCCCAACACCCTCCATCTGAGAGAGACATACCACCATGTTCACGCAAAGTTTTGAAAACCAACTTCAGCGTAAGCGGTTTTCTGCTACACAGAGACCCAACATAAACCGCACGCACACAACCCTACCATCACAGTGGCGTGTCCAGCCAGCGTCTTGGGGTCCATGACGAAGAGGATGACCTTGATGAAGCTGAGCGCTGCTTTGACAATCTCCCTGGTCCGAGACGTCAGCAGCAGACACACGTTGTGTAGGAGGTGCTCCATCGATCCCATGTCTATAGAGTCTGACACGCACACAAACAAACAAACGTTGTAACAGCTGCTCCGGCGATGGAATCAGCTAGAGCAGGGGTGTCAAACTCATTCCACGGAGGGCTGAGTGTCTGCGGTTTTTGCTCCTCCCATGTACTAGATTGATCAATTAAGGTCAATGATTAGTTAGGAAGTCCCCTCATCTGGTTGCCTACGTCTTAATTGGATACAAATTGAAAGGAAAGAACAAATACCCGCAGACACTCGGCCCTCCATGAAACGAGTTTGACACCCCTGAACTAGAGGGGAGATAAACACACACCTTAAACAGTTTGCGAGTGTAAGGGCAATAGAGTTGGTTTACCTTTGTACTCAAAGACCAGTCTGGTGAGAGCCAGGACTGTACACGTGATCATCGTGACAGAGCCGGTCAGCCCCACGTACACCAACAGTAGGTACTGCTCCAAGGCTTCTACAGAGAGACAGGGACAGAAGGATAGGGAGTAACTCTCCATGATAGTAAGAATCTAGAGGATATGTAAGCCTAACCAAAGCCTCTGGTCGAGTAATCCTTACCTTTGGCATCTCCACAGAACCTGATAAAGGCGTTTCCTATCTCCACCAGTAGAGTGTAGGCATTCTTTCGAGCTCCTACTGACACCTCTTTAGTACATATGATCACCTAGGAGAGAGTTATAGAACAGTGTAAGTGTGCGAGTGCTAACGTGAGTACGTGTACGTGTGTGCGCGTGCGTATACCTCTGGTAGCAGGGCAGTGATGAAGTCTCTGTGTTCTTCACTCAGCTGCTTCACAATGTGGATCAGACACTTTAGTCTGGGCTGAGAGAGGAAAAGGGAAAGAAAGAGGGAGAGTTAGACAAAATGAAGCTGGTTGAGCTATCCTTGCACTCAGTAAGGTCGAGGAACGCACACACACGTCTTACCCTCTTGGCTGGAGAGGATGCATTCTTTAGTGTCCCCAGCAGAACGTGTTTGAGCGTCTCTAGGTGAGAGAGAACGAAAGATCTACACTCCTCCCTCTCTCCACCGCACATCTCCTCCAACACGCGGTACGCCTTCTTCTGCATGTGTGGCTCCTTATTCTACACACAAAATCAGAAAGGGAAAGATGTATGAGCTGTGAGAAAATTGTTATGCAACTCCTGGTAATCTAAACAATATATTATGCACTTTTAAAAGTGATGTTTAGTATTTAGAACAATATGGCTGGTTTTGAAAATATCTCCACATCTTTGCGCAGTCAAAATGTCACGTGTCCTTACCTCCAGGTATGGCCGAATCAGCTCAAAGGTCTGACTCATGGTGACCTCATCTACACAGGGTGCCATGGCAACCATCAGGTCCATGACCGACAACCTGGGGGGGGGGGGGGGGGGGGAGACATAGATGTAAGATTCAGAAACTTTTTGCAATGTTGATAGGAATTTGTCTTGTACAGTAATGTAATTGGCAATTCAATTGTAATACAGAAATGTAATCATGTAATTCACACCAAACACAACTAACTAAGCACGTTCCTACCGTATGAACTCAGTGCAGTCTGGGCTGCTGAGTCTTTCTGTAGCTTTTGACAGGAAGGTACACACCATCTGAGAGATATACAACATTACACCACCAGGGGGAGACGAAACATACAGTTCTGTTAGGCATTTTTGTTGAGGCATGGTGTGTGTAAATGAATGAGCATGAAAGAGGCTCTCTCAATTAGTATTTCCTACATTCCATGCATCTTCTCTACTCGCCTTCTCAAAACTCAGGGGAGGAGAAGTCAGAGGAGAGGAATTGTGGATCTTGTCCTCCATTGCGTTTTGAGAAGGTGAGGAAAGCAGAAAAATAATTGTTAAGGAGCCAGAGTGTGTACCTGTGGGTCTGTGACAGTCAGGTAGACTTTAATGGTGTCTAGGACAGCCATCCTGTAGGGGGCAATGTCTCCAGGAGCAGGCTGCTGACTGAACACGTTGAACAGGATAGGCAGGAAGTTCTTAGCAAAACGCCCCACCTCCACCTTCTCCTCTTCTACAGGGGGCAACATAGCAGAGGAGGGTTTAGTGTTTAGTGACTGACCTACATAGCCTGTGTGTGTGTGTGTGTGTGTGTGTGTGTGTAATAGAGGAGGTTCTGTGAACCATCATTACATTTACATTTTAGTCATTTAGCAGACGCTCTTATCCAGAGCGACTTACATTATCTTTTTATTTTTCATACTGGCCCCGCGTGGGAATCGAACCCACAACCCTGGCGTTGCAAACGCCATGCTCTACATCCCTGCCGGCCATTCCCTCCCCTACCCTGGACGTCCCTCCCCTACCCTGGACGACGCTGGGCCAATTGTGCGCCGCCCCATGGGTCTCCCGGTCGTGGCCGGCTACGACAGAGCCTGGATCATCATCATCACGTGATGAGCAACTTGAAGAGCTAATGCCTAGGCTTTAAGTCCAGTGGACTAATGCGGTTTTGAGCCATGCAGATAACCTTGGTTCAATACCTGGTTAGTTCATGCATGTGCAAGTGTGTGCATGTTTGTGTGTGCATGTTTGTGTGTGTGTACCGGTGTTACAGCTTTTGGTGATGAGTGTGCGTATGGCCTGGCAGATGGTCAGTCGTAGGTCGGGCCGTTCGTTGATGGCCATGCCCAGTGCCCTTGCTACGCCTTTAAATGACACCAGCAGGTCCAAGGGACCCACACAGAACCCTGGCAGCATGGTCCAGATCTGACGAGAGCAGAAACACACAACACCAGTGAGTACGGTCCAGAAATGGAAACACTATCACAGAACACACAATATCACAGGGAGAAATGAAACCCTTTATAATAATAGTGAATAATTATCATGGTGCAGATGTGACAGGGATGCACACACACCTCAGTATTAGAACACCGAAGGCCATACAAATTGTATTAAATGTTTGTTTTTGTTTTGTGAGGTGAGCGAATAAAATACAACTTTCTAGTCAAAATCTAGCAACCTAATCAAGTGATTTGAGCCTAGGAGCCTTGGGGCGGCAGGTAGCTTAGTGGTTAAGAGCGTTGTGCCAGTAACCGAAAGGTCGCTGGTTCTAATCCCCGAGCCGACTAGGTGAAAAATCTGTCGATGTGCCCTTGAGCAAGACTGTGATAGTGTTAACCCTAATTGCTCCTGTAAGTCGCTCTGGATAAGAGCGTCTGCTAAATGACTAAAATGTAAATGTAAGAGGCATAGTTCAGCCATAATCTGAGAAAGTTCTGTGGGCATATGTTAAACATGTCATTAAATGTGTATGGCCAAAGTAGGAATAGTACAGCTATGACAGGAAGTACACAATAGATTTGACAGGGATGCAAGGAGAGAGACAACACCTGAGTCTGGTAGATATGTAAGGGATAAACACGGACACTCTGAACATTATCTGGAAATAATGGACGATGCGGAGCGGAGTCCCAGATAATTTATAGAGCGGAGCCGTTTATCCCACAGTTGCCAAAGAAAACAATACTAAAGCACAAATTTACCAGTCGAGATGACATGTTTTCATCGATATTTTTACTTTGGTAAGTCAATTCATACCATTTCATCTAAACCTGGTTGTTCATTCCATCGGTTAGGTTGCTAGAGAAGCGGACTGGTCGTTTGTTATTTTGGTAAGGTTGCTAGAGACATGCACCAGTAGTTCATTCTATTTGTTCGATTGCTATGCAAACGGGAAACATTTTTATCCATTGCCTTCTAGCTAGCCAACTACGGCTAACGCAGTCACGTCAAACAGTGACGCTAGATTAACAGCATTTGCTTAAGCGGTTTTCTATTGACATTTATTTGGATACATCCATAACAAGTAGCCTATGCTGATGATGCACGATTCCGCCTGGCACAGAAAAAGTAGCTGTCTCGTCAGGAGTCAGGACACTGTTCATTACAGTACATCGCATTGCAAATCAAACACTGGGCTAGAAGCTAGCAAAATTGTTTGTTGCTAGCAAATCTACCAATATGACAACCAAATTCAACAATACCAGTTACTGAAAACAGCTGGTCAAACGAAAAAACATGTTGGAGTATAATAGCACGAGCATCACTTGCATCATGACTGCTCCATAGTAAAAGAGAGACCGGAGAAATTCATGTTCAAAGCTCACTACCTACCGTAAGTCATCAGATGCTGTAAAAAATAAGTCACTAAAAACAAATCAATGCTTTTTCGTTGTTGGACCTGCGTTTCCAATGTATCCATTTTCAGTTTGTGTAGTTGTTGGATTAGCTTTCTGCAACTTCGTAGCAAGTAAGGTCTGCATGGTGGAGTGATTTAGAACAGTAAAAAGGTGCCTATTGTTGGAACTACTTCAGAGATGTCCAATATCTTTTCCAACATCTGGTATTAATGCCCACTCTAGAATCCCTTTCTAGCCAATCAGAATCGAGTATTCAACAACGCCGTGGTATAAATGACAGATATAAAACGAAACGCCCTCACAGTATGGAGACCTAATCTAGGATTCTTACCTGCAGCTGGAGAGTCTTGTAGACTTTAGCCTCCAGTTTCTGTCCAGCCTTCTCCAGGTCCTCAGCTACAACACACACACAGGCACAGAAATGAGCGATACATTGTTTACGCTTACACCCATTCACACACACTAACCATTATTTACCTCTCTGTCGGAGCGTGGCAGCGAGCGGCAGGAGATATGCTGTGTAGTAAGCCAGGTGCGTGTTCTTAACGTGATCACGTATGACGGGGATCAACCAACTACGAGGGAATTCCAGATTGTCTCTGCCAACACACAATCACACAATTATGAAACTGGTCAACTCTGAAAACACACAATCCAAATGAACAAAACAATACAATCCACTAAAGTAATAAACAGCTGTAACTTAGTAACAAACAGTAATAACAGTAGCAGACGTACTCCAGTCCAGTGATGTTGAGTGGTACTGCGGTCAGCAGTACTTCAGGTCCCATGCTCTCTACAGCACCACCTACTGCCAGGTCCAGCTCACCACAGAACGGGAACCGAGGGGTGGAGCGCAGGTCCGCTAGAGACTGGAGAGACTGGGAGAAACACAAAGTTCAAATGATTGTCCAGTTCCAACTTCCATAACAAGTGGTAAGTATTTGGGCATGACAAAGCCACTTTGTGTGTATGTTAACTTGGTCCTGTCGGGGTGTGTGTTACCTTGGTCATGACGGGGTGAGTGTGTTTCCCTGCTGCTCTGTAGAAGCAGCCCAGCACCTGCAGAACGAACGGCCAGGAGGCGTGGAAGCGATACGACAGACCCTCCTCCACGATACTACAATACACAGAGAGGCAGCTTAAAACTGGATATCAAACAAATATGTATATCTATATATAAACTCCTAATTATGCCTTGACCCCTGTGTGAGTCAGTGAGTGAGAGAGATATCGAATTTGTTTTAGCGCGATGTTCCAAATGCCTGTATCGCAAGAATCAAGGTTGTTGTTTTTGTCTTGTCTTCTTCGGTGCACCTTCCCACTAGCAGACACCGAGCCCCTCCCCCTGCCACTCACAACAAAGAGACGAAAGATCACTTCTTCCTCTGTTTTCACTCGCTATTTCCATTTGAGGTTTGGTCCGACATAAAAATCGGTCACATGGACACCGAAACACATTGAGACATTATTTTACTGTAATAGAGGAAAACTTGACCTATGTAACAATACCCTTTTTATGTATCAACTCCCAAAATGTAGGACTGAGCAGAGTCTACTAAGACGGGAGTATCAATGAACATGATTGCGGAAAATTAATCCTCAATTTCTGTCGCGCACGCGGTAGTCTGTGTTTTATAAATGTGCATCAAAATATGTATTTGTATAAGAAATTGGCAACTTATCCAGGTAGGCCATTTGATTTCAACATCTAAACAAAGTGAACAGGATATGTTGTTCAAACAGTTGGAGACAGACGAGGGTGTATTTCATAGCTGCTCAACTGTTCTACCTTGTTAGCAAGCAAATAGATCCAAGTTGGCTAGACTTTAAATATAAAGATTAGCTGGCTACTCACTGGGCTTGTCCTTGAGAGATTGTTTGTGAGACTTGTGTTAATTTTCTATAACGCCTGCTACCAGAAGTTGGTCATTATTAGCAGATCTGTATGGTTCTAGTTACACTTGTAACAAAAATGTCATTTTCATAGACAGACTTGAAAGCCAGATCAGTGACTATTGCAAAATAAATAAATATATATTTTGATATAATAATTACATTATTAGTGGGTCTTATGGTTGAAGTCTTATATTTAACCTAGGTATAACTTCACAAGCCCTGAATTCATTAGATTATTCCCAAAATACCTTTAAATTGTGCAACAAAGCGCATTTAGCCACAAAAAAAGAGATACCGTCGCCCATAAATTAGTAAAAAATAATTGAGAAATGATTTTTTTAGGCCATATCACCCAGCCCTACTGAGCGAGCGCGAGAGAGAGCAAGCGCACTATCCCTAGGTGAGTGTGTGTGTGTGTGTTCTCACCGGAACATCTTGCAGACGTAGGAAGGGTTTCCAGAGGAAGCGGTGGGGCTGACGGGGCCGATCTCCTCCATGCGAGGAGCCACACACTCCGACAGCAGAGTCTACAGCATACACGCACAGTTAGGGCCACTTAACAGGGTAGGTGTAAAGAAAGTGGTGAGCTTGAAGTGTGTTACCTTGAGTGTATTGGTGGCAGCAGAGACGACCTGTGTGTGAGGTGACAGGAGGCAGGACATGGCCGTGGAGAAGAGACGAGGGAGATGCCCCAGACTTAGAGACGACTGAACACTGAAGAGAGAGAGAGAGGTGAGAGCGTGAACATTCAGTTAATTAAAAATAAGAATTCATCTTTACTGCTGCAGGGGTAGTGTACTCTGGTGAAGTGTACACTCCCGGGTGCAGTACGCTACCTGGCCAGGTGAACGTGGGCTTTCTCCATGACAGCCAGCCAGGCTAGTAGAGGCTGCAAGTCATTCTCACTGGGCAGGTAGTCATACAGGGCCTGAACAGAGAGAGAACATAATACTGTTAACCCATGAAACCCTTTTCAGCACAGGTTTACAGTGTAATGGGGGTATGAATGTGTGGTGGTGTTTTTGGACCCCAGGCTGTGACTTTAGCTTTGTGACCTTACCGTGATAATCTGAGCGTTGAGTTCAGCAGACAGGGTAGCAGGGTTGGGTTTCCCACTGAACAGCTTATGGAAGACCTGCATGGCACATGCTGTCACCAACTAGAGAGAGACAAAGCGGGGAGAGGTCAATTTGGGAAGGTGTGTGTGTGTGTGTGTGTGTGTCTGTGTGTGTGTTCTCACCACGTGGCTGAGGGTCATCACCCTGAGCAGAGTCTCACAGCAGGACTTGACGGCATTGAGAGGGAAGGTGACCATGAGGTCCTTCAGGAGGCCCAGGACGTGCAGGGTGGTGGTGTCCTCCTTACTGCCTGAATAAAAAGAACAAATACAGAGAAGCTTAATTCAAGGGTAATGTAGGGGAGATTTGAGTCCTCTAGCTTGGTTTCAGACCTTCTTAAAGACAGTGTTGCAGTAGCATAATCACAAGCTGCAAGCCCTGTCAGTCAAAGCTTTGAGAGTACGGAGTTAAAACAACGGACCTCATAACAAATACAAATTATAGACGTAAATCGTTGCCTCTATGCGTTCAAATAAAAACACGGACCAAAAACATTATTTAAAAGGTTGGGGGTTGTACCTCCTGCCTGTTCGATCTCTTTGATGCAGAACTTGGCGGCTGTCGCAGCAGCCGGGTGGTGGGTCGGGGCGTTGTCTGTAAACAGTAAGTCACCGCCTCTCAGGATGGAACAAACACCATGCTGCGCTGCTTTACGGATCTGAGGTGGAGAGTGTAAACTATTTAGTGCCACATTTTTGTGAATATAAAGTACTGTGTGTGCGTCCGTGTGCATACCTTGGGCTTGCTGTGGACAGTGAAGCTGAGTAGACCGTGGTATGTCTGCAGAGTAGACGGGTAACTCCACACTGTAACATCCTGCTTCCTCAAAAGAGTGGAGAGGCACGACAGGATCTGGAGAAAGAAAACAGACATGTTGAAAACTTTATTTGAATCCATGTTAAAAAAAAGGTACCCGCCGGCCGGACACACACACTCACCCATCTGAGTGCGGAGGCGGATTCTGAGCTGGCCAGGGTGGACATGACGTCCATCAGAGCTTTGGCCGTGTCGGAGAACTTTGACATCAACACTGGTGCTGGAACGCTGAGGAACACAACATACACATTCAAATCACTTATCAAATGCTTCAACAAATAGACCAAAGTCAGAAGGCAGGTTTCCATTGACCCAGGTTTATTTGACAAAAGCAATGTTGCAAAAAATATCATTGCGACACATGTAATGGAAACGGCAGATAGGAGACATTTTCTAAAGATCGACAACATTTTATCCGTTCGACGGGTGGATTTTTATTTTGTCTAACTTTATTGCGTCAAATTATGGAAACTGTGTTTTTCTAATAAATGATTGCCGAATACTTTTGAAGGTACGCGGTGATGTCATTACTTAACTATAAGCTCCAATTTTAATAAATACATTCTATAAAAATGTCTCTGTCCAGGACAGGGATTGTCCTGACTTTCAATGCCTGAATTGCTTGGCCTTGCTTGGTTGGCAAGTTTCATCATCCAATTATTTCAGAACTACAGGAGTGCAAGTTTCACCATGGCACAGAGCGTGACAATACGCTGGCACCTGAGAATTATTAGAATATGGCAAATATTAGTCAATTATTGCATTCTATCCATGCTGGCTTTCGTGGGCTACCTGAGACATGAAACAGATAGGTGGGAGGGCATACAGGCTGTCGCTAATTTGTTAATGCGCAATTTGTCTAAATGGCTAATGGAAACACTTCAACCACTACATTGATTTTAAAAAATTTACCCCCCTTTTCTCCCCAATTTTTTTCGATCGTCTCATCGCTGCAATTCCCCAATGGGCTCGGGAGAGGCGAAGGTGGAGTCATGCGTCCTCCGAAACATGACGCGCCCCTTAACACCCGCCAGGTTAACCCGGAAGCCAGTCGCACCAATGTGTCGGAGGAAACACCGTTCAACTGGCAACCGGGGCCAGTCTGCAGGCACCCGGCCCGCCCTCAAGCCATCCCCTAACCCTGACGACGCTTGGCCAATTGTGCGGCATCCAATGGGACTCCAGCCCATGGCCGGTTGTGGCATAGCCTGGGAATGAACCCGGGTCTGTAGTAACGCCTCTAGCACTGCAATGCAGCGCCTTAGACCTCTGCGCCACTCAGGGAGGCCCCAACAACTACATTTTTTTATCGACACAACACGCAACAACTTCAACGATTTTACTGAGTTATAGTTCATATAAGGAAATCAGTCAATTGAAATAAATTCATTAGGTCCTAATCTATGGGTGGGCCATCGAGGGCATAGGCCCACCCACTGGGGAGCCAGGCACAGCCAAACAGAATTAGTATTTCCCCACAAAAGGGCTTCATTACAGTTCCATCAGCTGTCCGGGTGGCTGGTCTCAGACGATCCCGCAGGTGAAGAAGCCGAATGTGGAGGTCCTGGGCTGGCGTGGTTACACGTGGTCTGCGATTGTGAGGCCGGTGGACATACTGGCAAATTCTCTAAAACAACGTTGGAGGCGGCTTATGGTAGAGAAATGAACATTGAATTCTCTGGCAACAGCTCTGGTGGACATTCCTGCAGTCGGCATGCCAATGGCACACTCCCTCAAAACTTCAGACATCTGTGGCATTGTGTTGTGACAAAAGTGCACATTTTAGAGTGAGTGGCCTTTTACTGTCAGCTTCTTGATATGCCACACCTGTCAGGTGGATGTATTATCTTGGCAAAGGTGAAATGCTCACTAACAGGGATGTAAACAAATTTGTGCACAACATTTTAGAGAAATAAGCTTCTTTTTTTTTAGCATATGGAACATTTCTGGGATGTTTTATTTCAGCTCATGAAACATTGGACCAACACTTTATATTTTTGTTCAGTATAAATGGAAACACACCCTAGCAGGCAATTGTCGCATCTATTTTCTAAATGTCGACAAAAAAAGAAAAATCACTGGACAAGTTAAAAGAAACATAGCTAGTGACCACAGTTAGCATGAGTGAGAACTGTGATAAACTGTGGGACTAACCGTTTCATAACCAGGTTGAGGAGGTAGGCTACAGCAGCCAGAGACTCCCCTGAATCCACTGCCTCCAGGGTGGTCATCTGAAACCAGAGAGAGAGAGACACACACACACAAGTTTAGTGAAACAGTCTGAAAACATCCAACTATTTTTCTCCTGGTTAGCCCAGAGTATTGTCCACTGTATGTATGAATTCTGATAGACTTCAATGCAGGGGCAGAAAGCAACATAGATTAACATTCATCTTACTATGTCTCCAGTTCTTACGCACTTGCAAGCATCCAATGCAATTGCACCTTTGTAGAAGGGTCATTCCTCTAGTAATATTGAAAATATGATAGACAGGCATAAGCAGTAATTAGGCCCTACTCACCAGAGCTGCAAAGTACTCTGTTTCAGTCTCCTTCCCTCCCTGAGATCGAATCACATCAGTCACCGCAGCCAGCACCGCACAAATCTATGGGACGAGACAGATACGAATAGTGGATATCTTTGGCAAGTTACTGGTTTAGACCCCATGCAGCTGAGAGGTTAACATAACATGAATACTATAATACAACAGTCATACACAGTTGATGTTAGCTTACGTTATAACATACAGCGCATTCGGAAAGTATTCAGACCCCTTGACTTTTTCCACATTGTTACGTTACAGCCTTTTCTAAAATTGGTTAAATTATTTTTTCCCTCATCAATCTACACACAATACCCCATCATGACAAAGTGAAAACTAGTTTAGAAATGTTTGCAAATGTATTAAAAACATTAACACCTTATTTACATAAGTATTCAGACCCTTTGCTACGAGACACGAAATTGAGCTCAGGTGCATCCTGTTTCCATTGATCACCCTTGAGATGTTTGTACAACTTGATTGGAGTCCACCAGTGGTAAATTCAATTGATTGGAAATGATTTGGAAAGGCACACACCTGTCTATATAAAGGTCCCACAGTTGACAGTGCATGTCAGAGCAAAAACCAAGCCATGAGGTCGAAGGAATTGTCCGTAGAGCTCCGAGACAGGATTGTGTCGAGGCACAGATCTGGGGAAGGGTACCAAAACATTTCTGCAGCATTGAAGGTCCCCAAGAACATAGTGGCCTCCATCATTCTTAAATGGAAGAAGTTTAGAACCACCAAGACTCTTCCTAGAGCTGGCCGCACGGCCAAACTGAGCAATCGGGGGAGAAGGGCCTTGGTCAGGGAGGTGACCAAGAACCTGATGGTCACTGACAGAGCTCCAGAGTTCCTCTGTGGAGATGGGAGAACCTTCCAGAAGGACAACAATCTCTGCAGCATTCCACCAATCAGGCCTTTATGATAGAGTGGCCAGACGGAAGCCACTCCTCAGTAAAAGGCACATGACAGCCCACTTGGAGTTTGCCAAAAGGCACCTAAAGGACTCCCAGACTATGAGAAACAAGATTCTCTGGTCTGATGAAACCAAGATTGAACTCTTTGGACTGAATGCCAAGCGGAAACCTGGCACCATTGCTACGGTGAAGCATGGTGGTGGCAGCATCATGCTGTGGGGATGTTTTTCAGCGGCAGGGAATGGGAGACTAGTCAGGATCGAGGAAAAGATGAACGGAGCAAAGTACAGAGAGATCCTTGATGAAAACCTGCTCCAGAGTGCTCAGGACCTCTGACTGGGGTGAAGGTTAATCTTCCAACAGGACAACGACCTTAAGCACACAGCCAAGACAACGCAGGAGTGTCTTCGGGACAAGTCTCTGAATGTCCCTGAGTGGCCCAGCCAGAGCCCGGACTTGAACCCGATCGAACATCTCTGGAGAGACCTGAAAATAGCTGTCCAGTGACGCTTCCCATCCAACCTGACAGAGCTTGAGGGGATCTTCAGAGAAGAATGGGAGAAAGTCCCCAAATACAGGTGTGCCAAGCTTGTAGTGTCATACCCAATAAGACTTGATGCTGTAATGGCTGCCAAAGGTGATTCAAGAAAGTACTGAGTAAAGGGTCTGAATACTTATGTAAATGAAATTTCAGTTTATTATTTGAAATACATTTGTCATTATGGGGTAGTGTGTAGATTGATGCGGGGGGGAAAAACAAATGAATCATTTTTAGAATAAGGCTGTGGCGAAACAAAATGTGGAAAAAGTCAAGGGGTCTGAATACTTTCCCGAATGCACTGTACGTACACTGTCGTTACCAGTTCACTTGGAGAAGTGTACAGTCCCCGCGAGTTACATACCTCTTTATGGGCAGCTGAGTTGGACTCCCAGAAGCGCTGCACCTTTCTGAAGGTGAGGTTTGAGCAGTCTGACAACCCGCTGAGGAAGGTCCCTGCGCTCCTATCAGAAAGGGCATGCTCTGCTGTCTCCTCCATACAGGCATCTCCCTGGCCAACCGCACCCCTCTCCAGGGTTCCTGCCTGCAGCTCGTTGTGCAGTTTGAGCGCATCTACTGTCAGGTCACTCTTCTCTGGAGAGTGCAGAGAAGATATCAGTATCTAAGGGTCATGTACTACTGACTGACATTCGGTAATCTTAGTGGATGATGGTTGAAAAATTGGTAATACAATGAAATTCAAAAAAAATTGTAGATTTAGACCACGGTTTCTTAAACTATGCGTCGGGACCCAAAGTGGGCCCTGGGCATGTGAGGTGGGAATGAGTTATGAGAATACATCTATAATCACTCACAATGTATTCTTAATTTGGTCACGGGAGGGATGTACAATAAATTGTTGTTTTGGGATCGAATGTTTACAAATATTTTATGAAATAATCTATTGTACAAACAAAACTTCCTAGGTCACGATTCCCCAACCATCAAACAGTCCAAAGCCCGTAGTATAGGATTGTGTAAATTAGAACAACTGTGGTTGGCACTAGGCTAGTTGGAGCTAGCATGTGGCTCATATATGTCAGCATAGCTAGTTAGTTGTATTAACACCGCAAAGAGAAGGAAATCAAACGACATTGACAAGTTTCCAGAAAGTTAGCAACGTTACAAAAGTTGAAAACAGTAGCTAGCCTTTCTTTGTTTAGAAAATGTGTACTGCAGACAGCTTGCTAACTTCGCTGGCTGGCTGACTTTTCCACGTGTGACTTTCCATCTCGTCTCAGGCCGAACACGCTGCAAATACTTACCGGAGGGGCGGCTGAAGAAACGGCTTCTGGCAGCCTGTCTGAATCGGCTCGTCTGGGGGTTCGAGTCGCTGCTGTGTCCTTTTTTCCATCGCTTCAGTTTCGATGCGGCCCCAGATTTTAATTTTCCAGATTTCACCATATTTTCAGATAATACAAATCACGCTGGCTCAGCCAAACATCTGTCGCAAATGGCTATGTCGCTCTCCTGATGACGTAACAGGGATACACTCACCCGAGTCTTCTTCTTCTTCTTCTTCTATGGGTTTAATGGCAGACTACAACCCAAAAAGGTGTATTACCGCCACAATCTAGACGGGGTTGAAAAAAACAAGGTAAAAATAAAACCCATACGTGACAGTGAAAACTAACTTAATCCACCCAAAATAAAACAATAAAAAACCACCTTCAAATCTCCCTTCTCAGGCTCTAAGGCCTGAGAGGGTGGTACGGCTTGTGACATTACTCCATGCAACTCCTCTGCCGAGAAGTCTTTCAGTCCCAGGAACCGATCCGCCGCATCCACAATTATATATATTTTCCTGGACTTCCTCTCCACCTTGGCAGTGCCATTAATCACCATAGGCTAGTTAAGGATCATATCACCTCCAATTTACCTGACACCCTAGACCCACTTCAATTTGCATACCGCCCCAATAGATCCACAGATGATGCAATTGCCAGTTCACTACACACTGCCCTATCCCACCTGGACAAGAGGAATACCTATGTAAGAATGCTGTTCATTTACTACAGCTCAGCCTTCAAAACCATAGTACCCTCCAAGCTCATCATTAAGCTCGGGGCCCTGGGTCTGAATCCCGCACTGTGCAACTGGGTCCTGGACTTCCTGACGGGCTGCCCCCAGGTGGTGAAGGTAGGAAAAAACACCTCCACTACGCTCATCCTCAACACAGGGGCCCAACAAGGTAGCGTCCTCCTGTACTCCCTGTTCACCCATGACGGTGTGGCCAAGCACGCATCCAACTCAATCATCAAGTTTGCAGACGACACAACAGTAGTAGGCCTGATTACCAACAATGACGAGACAGCCTACCGGGAGGAGGTGAGGGCCTTGGCGGAATGGTGCCAGGAAAATAACCTCTCTCTCAACGTCAACAAAACTAAGGAGCTGATCGTGGACACAGACAGTGTGATGAAGAAGGCGCAACAGCGCCTCTTCAACCTCAGGAGGCTGAAGAAATTCGGCTTGGCCCTAAGACCCTCAAACTTTTACAGATGCACCATTGAAAACATCCTGTCGGGCTGTATCACCGCCAAGTACGGCAACTGCACCGCCCGCAACCGCAGGGCTCTCCAGAGGGTGGTGTGGTCTGCCCATAACGCATCACCAGGGGCCCACTGCCTGCCCTCCAGGACACCTACAGCACCTGATGTCACAGGAAGGCCAAAAAGATCATCAAGGACATCAACCACCCGAGCCACGGCCTGTTCACCCCGCTATCATCCAGAAGGTGAGGTCAGTACAAGTGCATCAAAGCTGGGAACGAGAGACTGAAAAACAGTTTCTATCTCAAGGCCATCAGACTGTTAAATAGCCATCACTAGCCGGCCTCCACCCAGTACCCTGCCCTGAACTTAGTCACTGTCATTAGCCGGCTACCACCCGGTTACTCAACCCTGCAATTTAGAGGCTGCTGCTCTATGTACATAGACATGGAATCACTGGTCACTTTAATAATGGAACGCTTGTCACTTTAATTATGGTTACATACTGTTTTACTAATTTCATATGTATATACCGTATTCTAGTCAATGCCATCCTATTCAACTATTGCTGTATACTTGGCCTGTCCCCGACTAAAAAAAATCTTGGTCGACCAAAAGTCGTCTGTTCTTTCGACCAATCGATTGGTCTACATTCTTTAACTGTATATTCCATAAATAGACACACCCTATGTGGTTTAATAAGACAAATGCCTCAAGAGGGCGCCAGAGATTTACATTTACGTCATTTAGCAGACGCTCTTATCCAGAACGACTTACAAATTGAGATCTAGATAACCAGAAGAAAAAACCTTAACCTGTTTTGTTGCATTACAACCTGTAATTTAAATGGATATTTATTTGGATTTCATGTAATGGACATACACAATATAGTCCAAATTGGTGAAGTGAAATGAAAAAAATAACTTATTTCAAAAAATTCTAAAAAATATATAACGGAAAAGTGGTGAGTGCATATGTATTCACCCCCTTTGCTATGAAGCCCCTAAATAAGATCTGGTACAACCAATTACCTACAGAAGTCACAAAATTAGTTAAATAAAGTCCACCTCTGTGCAATCTAAGTGTTACATGATCTGTCACATGATCTCAGTATATATACACCTGTTCTGAAAGGCCCCAGAGTCTGCAACACCACTAAGCAAGGGGCACCACCAAGCAAGCGGCACCATGAAGACCAAGGAGCTCTCCAAAAAGGTCAGGGACAAAGTTGTGGAGAAGTACACATCAGGGTTGGGTTATAAAAAAATATCAGAAACTTTGAACATCCCACGGAGCACCATTAAATCCATTATTAAAAAATGGAAAGAATATGGCACCACAACAACCCTGCCAAGAGAGGGCCGCCCACCAAAACTCACGGACCAGGCAAGGAGTGCATTAATCAGAGAGGCAACAACTTTAAGCCGTACACTCCATAGAGCTGGGCTTTACGGAAGAGTGGCCAGAAAAAAGCCATTGCTTCAAGAAAAAAATAAGCAAACACGTTTGGTGTTCGCCAAAAAGCACGTGGGACACTCCCCAAACATATGGAAGAAGGTACTCTGGTCAGATGAGACAAAAATTTAGCTTTTTGGCCATCAAGGAAAATGCTATGTCTGGTGCAAACCCAACACCTCTCATCACCCCGAGAACACCATCCCCACCGTGAAGCATGGTGGTGGCAGCATTATGCTGTGTTTTTCATCGGCAGGGACTGGGAAACTGGTCAGAATTGAAGGACTGATGGATGGGGCTAAATACAGGGAAATTCTTGAGGGAAACCTGTTTCAGTCTTCCAGAGATTTGAGACTGGGACGGAGGTTCACCTTCCAGCAGGACAATGACCCTAAGCATACTGCTAAAGCAACACTCAAGTTGTTTAAGGGGAAACATTTAAATGTCTTGGAATGGCCTAGTCAAAGCCCAGACCTCAATCCAATTGAGAATCTGTTGTATGATTTAAAGATTGCTGTACACCAGCGGAACCTATCCAACTTGAAGGAGCTGGAGCAGTTTTGCCTTGAAGAATGGGCAAAAATCCCAGTGGCTAGATGTGCCAAGCTTATAGAGACATACCCCAAGAGACTTGCAGCTGTAATTGCTGCAAAAGGTGACTCTACAAAGTATTGCCTTTGGGGGGGGGGGGGGGGGGGGGGGGGGGGGGTGAATAGTTATGTACGCTCAAGTTTTCTGTTTTTTTGTTTTATTTCTTGTTTGTCTCACAATAAAAAAATATTTTGCATCTTCAAAGTGGTAGGCATGTTGTGTAAATCAAATGATACAAAACCGCCCCAAAATCCATTTTAATTCCAGGTTGTTAGGCAACACAATAGGAAAAATGCCAACAGGGGTGAATACTTTCGCAAGCCACTGTATATATATATATATATATATATACCAGTCAAAAGTTTGGACACACCTACTCATTCAAGGTTTATTTTTTATTTTTAGTTTATTTTATATTGCAGAAAAATAGTGAAGACATCAAAACTATCACATAACACATATGGTATCATGTATTAACCAAAAAAAGTGTTAAACAAATCAAAATATATTTTTTATATTTGAGATTCTTCAAATAGCCACCCTTCGCCTTGATGACAGCTTTGCACACTCTTGGCATTCTCTCAACCAGCTTCATGAGGTAGTCACCTGGAATGCATTTCAATGAACAGGTGTGCCATCTCAAAAGTTAATTGGTGGAATGTCTTTCCTTCTTAATGCGTTTGAGCCAATCAGTTGTGTTGTGACAAGGTATGGGGTGTATACAGAAGATAGCCCTATTTTGTAAAAGACCAAGTCAATATTCTGGCAAGAACAGCTCAAATAAGCAAAGAGAAATGACAGTCCATCATTACTTTAAGACATGAAGGTCAGTCAATAGAGAACATTTCAAGAACTTGTAAAGTTTCTTCAAGTGCAGTCGCAAAAATCATAAAGAGCTATGATGAAACTGGCAATCATGAGGACCGCCACAGGAATGGAAGACCCAGAGTTACCTCTGCTGAAAAGGATAAGTTCATTAGATTTACCAGCCTCAGAAATTGCAGCCCAAATAAATGCTTCACAGAGTTCAAGTCACAGACACATCTCAACATCAACTGTTCAGAGGGGACTGTGTGAATCAGGCCTTCATGGTCGAATTGCTGCAAAGAAACCACTACTAAAGGACACCAATAAGAAAAAGAGACCTGCTTGGGCCAAGAAACACGAGCAATGGACATTAGACTGGTGGAAATTTGTCCTTTGGTCTGGAGTCCAAATTGGAGATTTTTGGTTCCAACCGATGTGTCTTTGTGAGACGCGGTGTGGGTGAACGGATTATCTCCTCTTGTAGTTCCCACCGTAAAGCATGGAGGAAGATGTGTAATAGTGTTGGGGTGCTTTGCTGGTGACACTGTCTGTGATTTATTTAGAATTTAAAGCACACTTAACCAGCATGGCTACCACAGCATTCTGCAGCGATACGCCATCCCATCTGGTTTGGGTTTAGTGGGACTATCATTTGTTTTTCAACAGGACAATGACCCAACACACTTCCAGGCTGTGCAAGGGCTATTTTACCTAGAAGGAGAGTGATGGAGTGCTGCATCAGATGACCTGGCTTCCACAATCCCCCTACCTCAACCAAATTGAGATGGATTGGGATGAGTCGGACCGCAGAGTGAAGGAAAAGCAGCCAACAAGTGCTCAGCATATGTGGGAACTCCTTCACGACTGATGGAAAAGCATTCCAGGTGAAGCTGGTTGAGAGAATGCCAAGAGTGTGCAAAGCTGTCATCAAGGCAAAGGGTGGCTATTTGAAGAATCTGAAATATAAATATATTTAGATTTGTTTAACACTTTTTTGGTTACTACATGATTCCGTATGTGTTATTTCATAGTTTTGATGAGTAGGTGTGTCCAAACTTTTGACTGGTACTGTATATATATATACTGCTCGACTAAAACTATCTCGGTCGTCCAACAACCTAACGACCAAACAATCGACCAGTCAACTAATTGGGGTAAGCTCTAATATATACATTGCATTCGGAAAGTATTCCGACACCTTGACTTTTTCCACATTTTGTTACGTTACAGCCTTATTCTAAAATGTATTAAATCATTTTTTCCCCTCATCAACATTTTAGTCATTTAGCAGACGCTCTTATCCAGAGCGACTTACAGGAGCAATTAGGGTTAAGTGCCTTGCTCAAGGGCACATCGACAGATTTTTCACCAAGTCGGCTCGGGGATTAGAACCAGCGACCTTTCGGTTACTGGCACTACGCTCTTAACCACTAAGCTACCTGCCTACACACAATAACCCATATTTTTTTGTACTGTTTCAGTGCATGCATTCAACAAACTTTGGATGAAGACTCCAAAGTTCACTCAAAAAGGCCACCGTTCTGAACTAGGTTTGACTTAGATTTTGTTTTAATTATTTAAATGTTGTTAATTGTTTTTTAAACTTCCATTGGTTGAAATCTATTGCTCAGTTAGCACTTGGCTCATGTAAATAATTATGTAGTTGCCCCTTTAAACATCCCCATAGTGTTCACATTTCTCTCATGTAAATGTTGTAGCTACAAAAAAAGATTAAATAAACCATTTATTTTTTCTTCATTACCATGCTGATGATTTCAAGTTGTGTTGGATTTATTTTTTATCTGTTAAGACATTGAATACATGTTTAGTAGTATTTTTACTACATTTAATGTTGTTGTTTTTTCTCTCTGAGAAGAAATTCATTGAAAGTTATGTGATTTGGTTTATGTAGATACATTTCAATGTTAAAACACAGTAACCAAAAATCGGATCTAATTTGCATATTCATACTGAGTTTGCAGCAAACAGAATGTTCGCCACAAGTTTCCCAGAATTGTTGGCCTGAAGTTCACAAGTTGCCACAAATTTACCGCAACAGTTTGCCACAAAATTTATTTGCATGTGAAAATATGAGCTTGCCGCAAATTTACCGCAACAGTTTGCCACAAAACTAATTTACATGTGAAAATATGACCTTGACAAAGTGCATATAACATCCTTTGATAACTGGTTAGATGTGGTTGTGTATTTCAAAAACTTTAGTTTACTTTAATGTAGATGTAAGCTAGGCGTTGATAGAAACTGGCTGACTCATGAAGTGCTAATTTAACGTTAGCAGGCTGGTAGGGCTAACGTTAGCAGGCTAGCAACCTTTTTTTTTAAATGTAATTTTTTTTTTTTGGGGTCATTTAGCAGACGCTCTTATCCAGAGCGACTTACAGTTAGTGAGTGCATACATTTTTCATACTGAAGTAACCTTGTAACTGATTTGTAACAATATATTCATAAAGTATTTGCTTGTAAGTTGGCTGACAATTAAATTGAAACCAGTAGTCATGAGTGCAAACGTTTTGGTTTAAATTGAAGTTATACATTTGAAGTTACTTCTGTTGGAGTTTAAATTATACAGAACAGGCTGGCTTGCCGGGTCCTCCATATTACGTCAAACCCCGCAAATGTTTTTCCGGCATTACATTTACATTTTAGTCATTTAGCAGACGCTCTTATCCAGAGCGACTTACAGTTAGTGAGTGCATACATTATTATTATTATATATATTTTTTATATACTGGCCCTCGTGAGAATCAAACCCACAACCCTGGCGTTGCAAACGCCATGCTCTACCAACTGAGCTACATCCCTGCCGGCCATGCCCTCCCCTACCCTGGACGACGCTGGGCTAATTGTGCGCCGCCCCATGGGTCTCCCATTACTTCGGCATTCTTCGGAATTCAGATCAGTTTTTTAAAAAATTGAAAAGTGAGGTGTAACTTTGCATTGGGACTTTTAATGCGTATTCTAATGCAAATCCATATGTTACATGTGGTTACATTTATGATACCTACCCTTTAAGTGGATGCTGGGAGAATCTCAATTGGTTTTGCTCACCGCCTGCCTCCTCTCCTCCGTCCTTTCTCCTTGCCTCCTTTTGAAAAAGGTCAAAACTAATCGAGGAGAGGCGGTGAGGAGAGGGAACGTGGAAACAAATGCGCTTGTATGAAATGAGACTCATTTTCCACTTGCGCATTATCAGGCAAATTACGTTTACAGGGGTGGAATCTCTAAATAAATGTGTAAAGTGATACAAATTAATTAAGCTAGTTGTGCAAAACATTTTATAGATAAAAGGATAAGTAGCGTATAGTTTTTAAATGTGTGCATGCTTTTCTCCTTTGAGAAACCAATAGCTGATTCAAAGGGGGTGTGGCGGATTTTAAAACACTTATGAGCTAGCCAGCGAAAGGATACTAATGAATTGACACTCCTCAACCACTCATTGGTTTCCAAGTCACGAAGGAGACATATACAAATATTTACATGATCAAACAAGTATAGAAACAGTACATACACTTTCTTTGAAAATCTGTAAATATTATTCTCTCCCATTATGTAAAGATCAGACCATAGATATAGTACAAATAGAATGGCTTTCAGTATAGATAGAGATCCAATAGAATATTTGTATCGTCAGGCAGGATACTTTCCACAGTCCAACCCTATTCACAGTTCAAGGTTCCACAAACAAATACAAACTCACAAGGAATGATCTGCAGACAGCCAGACGTATGGGAGTAAGTTCTCTTCTCCATATTTACATTTTAGTCATTTAGCAGACGCTCTTATCCAGAGCGACTTACAGTTAGTGAGTGCATACATTTTTTTTTTCATACTGGCCCCCCGTGGGAAACGAACCCACAACCCTGGCGTTGCAAACGCCATGCTCTACCAACTGAGCTACATCATATGAACTACATATGAGCTACATCAACTGAGCTACATCATATGCCATGATTCTCTTCCAGATCAGTCAACAGTTTGTCAGTGCTTTGCCAGGCTATGCAGAATTGGTCTATTTTTAGTCAGTAACAATGTGGGCTCATTAGGAAAATATTGGGAAATACAAAAAGAGGATAAGAAATACAAAAGCAAACATAAACTAATTACAACATTTTATACACAAAATTCCATTGCCGCAACCAACAGTTCAGTGTCCTGTCCGCTAGGCGGGAAATGGAAGAAAGTAGTCTTTCCACGTTTCGGACCATCTGAACATGACCAATAACAAACGTTTGTTTTTATTGCAAAATGTTTCGCTACGTTTTCCTACGGTGTGCACTAATGAACATGATCCTGGTGTGCTTGAACTTCCAGAGGAGAGAAACAAGGCCTTGACCAACATTTTCCCATCCTTCTCTGCCTGCACTCCATCCCAGTCTTTCGCCACCCCTCTCTCCGTCCCCCTTTCATCTCAATCCTTTCCTCCTACTCTCCCATCCATCCTTCTCCTCTTTCTCCATTTCTCTCTCTCTCCTCAGTTTGATATGAGTCTGGTAACTGGTGAGTAGTTGTTGACGATGACCTGGACCACAAAGTCTTTCTGTATCTTGGTGTCCTGGAGTCGGGTCTTGTCTGTGAGCAGTTTCCCTGCAAAGAACCAGCGTTGGTGGGCCGCTTCAATGTCCTCCTGCCCCTCCAGGACTCTCTTCAGCTGGGAAATGGAGTTTGACATGGAGGCGCTTATACGGAGGTCCTTACCTGTGGAGGACAGAGACATTGGTCAATTTACTTCTACAATCAAGGGTCTGTTCAAGAATGGGGAATGGTGTCAACTCTATTCATTATATTTCTTCCTGCAACGTTCGGAATGTTGCCCTCACTGAATGCACCACAGATGTCTAATCTATTTCCAAATATCAGCCATGTGCTGACCCTCCAGATCTCCGTGAGGAATCCCCAGAGAGAAATTGAGCAGATGGAGCAACTCAACGGAAAAAGGGTGGGGTGTAGAGCTGGGATGATAAACCGGAAATTATCGACATCGACCACTTATCGCAGGCATTTTGCTGATATTGTTCCTTTGAAATGAAATATGTTTGCCAATCCGGGTGATTGTTAATGGTACACTTGATGGCTACAACCACCAAAATAGTAGTAGTATTTTAAAGGATAATGAAAAAAAAATAACTGTGTTGCACATTAATGTTATAAACTTATCATTATATTTATTGTTTTTGCCTCAATTCATGCAATTTATCGCAATATGAATTTTTGTCCATATCGCCCCGCTCTAGTATAGTGTCTCTCTTACCGCATGAGAGGCGAACTCGCAGCTGGAACTCCTCTTTGGGAAAGGTGGGAGGCTTTTTCTGCTCCTTTTGATCTGGAGCTTCGCTGTCATTGGTGCGTTCAGTGATGAGATTGGCGGGAGGGGTAAGAGTGTAAGCAGGAAGCTGATAGTGGTTCCCCAGTTCATCATAACTCTCTGTCAGAGTACCTGAAGAGGACAGATAAAGACACAAAACAAACCTCAGTAGCAGTCCTGACTCAAATTAACCAATAGCCCCTAGGGACCCCTAGACTAAGGGTGGCCAACCCTCCTCCCGGAGCTACAGTCCCCCACTGTGTCCTTGCTGTCTATGTAGCTAAATGCCTGATGTCCTGTCATGCTGCCCAGGACTATTATATAACCACACAGCAGTAATATGGGAGGTTCCACACCACTCTCTCACTTGAATATCTTACCTAGTTATTTATAGATTATCTCATTTTGCTCTTCTGTAACTTTGTCAACTATGTGTGTGTTTTCTATACCTGTTCGCACCTCTCCCTGTAGGTTTCACAGACGCTCCCCACCCCTTGGCTGCAACCCTTTTAATTCCGGGTCTCTGGCAGCGTTTGGAACTGCCGATCTGTGGTCAAGAACGCTGAGTTAATCTCAGCCTATGCTGCCCTTCAGTCCCTTGACTTTCTGGCCCTGACGGAGACATGGATCACCCCAAAGAACACTGCTACTCGAGCTGCTCTTTCTTCATCTGACAATGTTTTCTCTCATAGTCTGAGAGCATCTGGTCGTCGTGGTGGTGGCACAGGGCTACTCATTTCTCCTATGTGGAGATTTTCTCTTTTCTCCCTCTCTCACCTGTCCATCTCCTCATTTGAATTCCATGCTGTCACTTGTCCACTCAAGCATAACATTATTGTCATCTATCGCCCACCAGGTGCCCTTGGAGAGTTCCTCAATGAGCTTGACACCTTGATAAGATAATTTCCTGACGATGGCTCACCACTCTTCGTACTTGGCAACTAAAACCTAATGACGTCTGCCTTCGATTAATTTCATTCCAACTCTCTCTTTCCCCTCCTTGCCTCTTTTGACCTCACCCTTTCCCAATCCCCTCCAACTCACAAGGCAGGCAATACGCTTGACCTCATCTTTACCAGAGGCTGCTCGCCTACTAATCTCACTGCAACCCCCCTCCAGGTCTCTGATCACTACTTTGTTTCCTTTTCTGTCTCCCTTTCCTCCAACCCTAACCACTCAGTCCCTTCCCAGATGGCCATGCGCCGTTGCAATCTTTGCTGTCTCTCTCCCACTACTCTCTCCTCTTCTGTCCTATCATCTCTCCCTTCTGCTAAATCCTTCTCCCTTCTGTCTCCTGATTCTGCCTCTTCGACCCTACTCTCCTCCCTTTCCGCATCCTATGACTCGCACTGTCCCCTTTCCTCCCGGCCGGCTCGGCCCTCCCCTCCTGCTCCGTGGCTGAGTGACTCATTGCGAGCTTACAGAACAGGGCTGCGGGCAGCTGAGCAGAATTTGCAAACTAAACCTCCGGAGGACCTATCATCCTTTCACTCCCTCTTCTCTACCTTCTCTTCCTCTGTATCCACTGCCAAAGCCACTTTCTACCACTCTAACCCCAGGAAACTATTTTCCACCTTTTCCCTCCTTAATCCACCCCTCCCTCCTCCCTCTCTGTGGGTGACTTTGTCAACCATTTTGAAAAAAAGGTTGACGACATCCGCTCCTCTTTCACTCAGCCTATTGAGTAGACTGGTCTCACTCAAACAAAACTACCCTACGCCTTGACCTCTTTCTACCCTCTCTCTCCAGATGACATCCTGCGACTAGTGAGGTCTGGCCGCCCGACAACCTGCCTGCTCGACCCCATCCCCTCCTCCCTTCTCCAGACCATCTCTGGAGACCTTCTCCAGACCATCTCTGGAGACCTTCTCCCATTCCTCACTTCCCTCCTCAACTCATCCCAGACCACTGGCTGCATCCCCTCTGACTTCAAAATGGCCCGAGTTGCTCCCCTCCTCAAGAAACAAACACTTGACTCCTCTGACGTCAAAAACTATAGACCTGTATCCCTTCTTTCTTTTCTTTCCAAAACACTTGAGTGTGCTGTCTCTGATCAACTTTCTTGTTATCTCTCTCAGAATGATCTTCTTGACCCTAACCAGTCAGGCTTCAACCGAGACTGCTCTTCTCTGTGTTACGGAGGCTCTCCGCACTGCCAAAGTTGACTCTCTCTCCTCTGTTCTTATCCTCCTAGATCTATCCACTGCCTTTGACACCGTGAACCATCAGATCTTCTTCTCCACCCTCTCAGGGCTGGGCGTCTCAGGCTATGCACACTCTTGGATTGCATCCTACCTGGCAGGTCGCTCCTACCAGGTGATGTGGAGAGGATCTGTGTCTGCACCACGTACACTCATTACTGGGGTCCCCCAGGGCTCAGTTCTAGGCCCTCTCCTCTTCTCTCTATACACCAAGTCACTCGGCTCCGTCATATCCTCACATGGTCTCTCCTATCATTGCTATGCGGATGACACTCAACTACTTTTCTCCTTCCCCCCTTCTGACATGCAGGTGGCGACACACATCTCTGCGTGCCTGGCAGATATCTCAACTTGGATGTCGGCCCACCACCTCAAGCTCAACCTCGACAAGACGGAACTGCTCTTCCTCCCGGGGAAGGCCTGCCTGCTCAAAGACCTCTCCATCACGGTTGACAACTTCACAGTGTTGCCCTCCCAGACTGCAAAGAACCTTGGCGTGACCCTGGACAACACCCTGTCATTCTCTGCAAACATCAAAGCAGTGACCCGCTCCTGCAGGTTCAAATGCGCCGAATACAACAGGTGTAGACCTTACAGTGAAATGCTTACTTACAAACCCTTAACCAACAATGCAGTTTTAAGAAAGAATACCTAAAAAAAAAAAAAAAAGAATAAAGTAACAAATAATTAAAGAGAAGCAGTAAAATAACAATAGCAAGGCTATATACAGGGTGTACCGGTACCGAGTCAATGTACGGGGGCACCGGTTAGTTCATGCTCTACAACATCCGTAGAGTACGACCCTACTTCACACAGCAAGCTGTGCAGGTCCTAATCCAGGCACATGTCCTCTCCCGTCTGGACTACTGCAACTTGCTGTTGGTTGGGCTCCCAGCTTGTGCCATCAGACCCCTGCAACTTATTCAGAACGCTGCAGCCGGCCTAGTTTTCAACCTTCCCAAGTTCTCTGTCACCCCGCTCCTCCGCACACTCCACTGGCTTCCAGTTGAAGCTCGCATCCACTACAAGACCATGGTGCATACCTACGGAACAGCAAGAGGAACTGCCCCCTTCAGGCTATGCTCAAACCCTACACTCCAACCCGAGCACTCCGTTCTGCCACTTCAGGTCTCTTGGCCCTCCCACCCCTACGGGAGGGCAGCTCCCACTCAGTCCAAGCTCTTCTCTGTCCTGGCACCCCAAGCTTCCCCCTGAAGCTAGGACAGCAGAGTCCCTGCCCATCTTCCGAAAACATCTGAAACCCTACCTTCAAACAGTATCTTAAATAATCCTCCCCCTCACCTCGACCCCCCCCCCCCACCAATAAAAACCCCCAGCACTTGCACTTGACCCCCCCCCCCACCCCCCTTCTAGCTCTGACTCTACTGACAGCTACGTTATTGAGGAAAAATTTACTTTCTATGCCTGTGATATGTGGTTGTCCCACCTAAATATCTTAAGATGAATGCACTAACTGTAAGTCACTCTGGATAAGAGCGTCTGCTAAATTACTAAAATGTAATCTGACAACCACAGAGACACCCATAGCCTGGTGAAACCAGCCTGATCACAGTGTTAAGTGAAGCAGAATGCCACATAGAAATATAATTTTAAAAATGTACTTTCTATTTCTATGGGTAAGCCATATGTCATGTCATTCAGGCTGGTTCCATCAGGCTTCATCACCCAGGCTATAAGAAGACATGGTGGAGCTGTTACTTTATTGATACCAATCCAAGTGCATATAGGGAGTTTGGGGTCGATTTGGGTTTAGGCATAGGTTAATATATAGCATTATAATGGCCGTCAGGTTGGTGCCAAATGTTATATTAGTTAAACGTTACAAGTTAGTTATTGGTATGAAACCAATGTTGTATATAAACCCTGAATTGCTGATGCTATGTATTGGCCAATGAGAGGCTTTGAAGCCACCGGTCGGCCATATTGGCACTCCAGTGCGGTGATCTGGTACAAAATCCGCAAGGAGGCCAGGGGAAAGGCAGCCTCGCTGTGTGCCTTTCTCCCACCCTCCAAACTCAATGCAATGCAAGGCATTGACATGACAGCTAACAGACGCCGAAAGGCAGGCAGAGAGCTTCGCTGCTTTTCATGTGTCAATATGTCCTATTCATTTTCATTGCACTCAAATAATAAATGAGCATGCGTATTGGCGTGAAAAAGTAATGGGATGGGCAGGAGGATAGGAAGAGCTTGCAAAATGGATGAAATATATTTTTCTCTCACCCATTTACACACAATACCCCATGATGACAAAGTGTTTTGTAAATGAAATACATAAATATCAAATTTACATAAGTATTCACACCCCTGAGTCAATACTTTGTAGAAGCACTATGGTGCCGATTACAGCTGTTTCTTTTTGGATAAGTCTCTAAGAGCTTTGCACACCTGGATTGTACAATATTTGCCCATTATTCTTTTTAAACTTCTTCAAGCTCTGTCAAGTTGATTGTTGATCATTTCTAGACAGCCATTTTCAAGACTTGCCATAGATTTTCAGGCTGATTTAAGTCAAAACTGTAACTAGGCCACTCAGGAACATTCAATGTCATCTTGGTAAGCAACTCCTTGTGCTTTAGGTTATTGTCCTGCTGAAAGGTGAATTTGTCTCCCAGTGTCTTTTGGAAAGCAGACTGAACTAGGTTTTCCTCTAGGATTTTGTCTGTGCTTAGCTCTATTCTGTTTCTTTTTATCCTAAAAAACTCCCTAGTCCTTGCCGATGACAAGCATACCCATAACATGATGCAGCCACCACCATGCTTGAAAAGAGTGGTACTTAGTGATGTGTTGTGTTGGATTTGCCCCAAACATAACAATTTGTATTCAGGACAAAAAGTTCAATTCTTAGACAATTTTTTTGCAGTATTATTTACATGCCTTGTTGCAAACAGGATGCATGTTTTTGAATGTTTGTATTCTGTACAGGCTTCCTTCTTTTCACTCTTTCATTTAAGTTAGTATTGTGGAGTAACTACAATGTTGTTGATCCATCCTCAAGTTTCTCATATCACAACAATTAAACTCTGTAACTGTTTTAAAATCACCATTGACCTCGTGGTGAAATCCCTGAGCAGTTTCCTTCCTCTCCAGCAACTGAGTTAGGAAGGACGCCTGTATCTTTGTGGTGACTGGGTGTATTGATACAACATCCAAAATTGCAATAACATTGTCATGCTTAAAGGGATATTCAGCGGCTGCTTTTTTAATTTTTACACATCGGTGCCCTTCTTTGCAAGGCATTGATAAAACTCTTTGGTCTTGAAATCCACTACTCGATTGAGGGATCTTACAGATAATTGTATGTGTAGGATACAGAGTTGGGGTAGTCATTCAAAAATCAAGTTAACCTCTATTATTGAACACGGAATGAGTCCATGCAACTTATTATGCAATTTGTTAAGCACATTTTTACTTCTAAACTTATTTAGGCTTGCCATAACAAAGGGGTTGAATACTTATTGACTGAAGACATTTCAGCTTTACATTTTTTATTAATTTCTAAAATGTTCTACAAACAAAATTCTACTTTGACATTATGAGGTATTGTGTGTAGATCTGTGACACCAAATCTCAATTTAATCAATTTTAAATTCAGGCTGAAAAAGTAAAGGGGTGTGAATACTTTCTGAAGGCACTGTAAGGCTTTGCATTTAGGCCAAAAGGTGTGTTCCCTTACTTTAGTGCCTTGTCGCATACAAGATGCATGTTTTGGAATATTTATTCGGTGTATTTATATTCTTCTTTTCACTCTGACATTTACGTCATTATTGTTGATGGTCATTAAGCATGGTCATTAACTTGACCATGCTTAAAGAGATAGTCAATGTCAATGTTGTCGATCCATCCTCAGTTTTCTCACAGCCATTGAACACTGAAGCTGTTTTAAAATTTAAAATCCCCAATGGCCTCATGGTAATATCCCTGAGCAGTCTCTTTCCTGCCCTGCAGCTCATCTATGAATATATGCCACTGTGTAGTGGGGGCAGTAACAAGAACTTTCTAAAGAATTATGCTTTAAAGAAAATGTTTCTATATGTTTAGCTCACATAATATCATGTAAAAGTAGGCATTAAGGTATCTGTAATAGAATAGATGTGGCAAAAGCAAATGTAGACATTAATAAATCAATTTCTATAGTTTCCAAAATATTATTTACAGTGGTGGGGAAGTGCCAAGATGGATGAGCAGTGGCTTGAAAACAGCACCCCCTGTCAGTCTAGTGTATATATTAATCATTGGACGGAACGTGTGAGCTCGTGTGTGCATGCGTGGATCTAACCGTGTGGTAGTGTGATGCAGGCTCCGTCCACTATGGCCTGAGCCTGTTCCACGTCGTTGAGCTCTGCGGCCACTGCTGCCGCTCGGAGCGCGTCCCAAATCTCCTTCCTGCCATCGAAGGCTGGGGCTGTGTCCCAAAACTCATCCCTCTTACTCCTCAGCTGGCCCTCCGTCATAGGGTACTCATTCTTCCATTTAGGACGCTCCTTCTTCAGGGGCTCGTTGCGTCCTGAAGGGACATAAAGATAATTAAATACATCAGTTTGGTTCCCGAAGGTTAGGATATTTTACTCAGTGTTTTATTGTGCATGTCCACTGCCATTCCTCTGAATGTCATGTCACAGCACTCATTACAGAGTGTAGCTTCCTAGCTATCATTCCGTCTATGGCATTGTCTATGGCATTATATCAAAACAGGTGCAAAGATTTCATTTCCAAATGCCAGAACTAGCCATTGTTTAATGGTTTATTAGGGGGTATTTCTACAGTGAGCTCCATAATTCATTGGACAGTAACCATTATTTTGTTATTTTAGTTCTGTACTTGAGTTTGAAAGGATACAATGACAATGAGGGTGAAGTGCAGACTGTCAGCTTTAATTTGAGGGTATTTTCATACATATCGGATGAATCATTTAGAAATGACAGCACCTTTTGTACATGGTCCCCCCATTTTAAGGTACTACAAGTATTTGTTAAATTGGCTTCACAGATGTGTGTCATTAGGCAGGTGTATTAATTTGTGTCGTTAGTGAATGCAGGAGAGCTGTTGATGAATAGTATTGATTCTAGACTTTGCTATTGCCTTTGGAGGTTGTTGTTGGGGTGTGACAACATGAGGAAGACAGCAGTGTCGATGCAAATGAAGCTGGCCGTCATAAGGCTCAGAAATGAAAATCAATCAATCAGGAACATTGCAAAAACCCTGGCCATGCCCAAGTCAACAGTTTGGTTCATCATTAACAAGAAAAAAACAACCGGTGAACTCAATTATGTCAAAAGACCCGGTAGACTGAGGAAGACCACTGTAGTGGATGACCGGTGAGAATACTCTCTATGGTGAAGAAAACCCCCCTGACAACAGCCCAACAGATCAAAAACACTCTCCTGGATGCAGGTGTAGATGTGTCAAAGTCTACCATACGTAGAAGACTACACCAGCAGGACTACAGAGGGTACACTACAAGATGCAAACCACTGATAAGCCTGAAGAACAGAAAGGTGAGATTACAGTTTGCTAAAAAGCACCTAAAAGAGCCCCAAGAGTTCTGGAAAAAAGTATTGTGGACAGATGAGACAAAGATTAACATGTACCAGAGGGATGGAAAGAGGAACGTGTGGAGAAAAAAAAGAAATTCCCATGATCCAAAGCATACCACCTCATCCGTGGAGGGGGTGTTATGGCTTGGGCCTGTATGGCTGCCAGTGGAACAGGCTCACTTGTCTTTATCGATGATGTGACTGCAGACAGAAGTAGAACAATGAATGAAAGTCTACAGAAATATTTTATCTGCTCAGATAAAACCAAATGCCTCCAAACTCATTGGACGGCACTTCATCATGCAACAAGACAATGACCCTAAACATACTGCTAGAGCAACAAAGGGGTTTTTAATGGCCAAAAAGTGGAAAATCCTTGTCTGGCCGAGTCAATCACCGGATCTGAATCCAATTGAACATGCATTTTACATGCTGAAGAGGAGACTGAAGGCAATAAGTCCCCAAAATAAGCAGGAACTGAAGATGGCTGCAGTACAGGCCTGGCAGAGCATCACCAGGGAAGATACCCAGCGTCTGGTGATGTCAATGCATCGCAGACTTCAAGCAGTCATTGCATGCAAAGGATATGCGACCAAATATTAACAATGATTACTTTATTCTACATTATGTTAAACTGTCCAATGTTTTTTGATGCCCGAAAATGGGGGGGACCATGTACAAAAGCTTCTATAATTTCTAAACGGTTCATCCGATATGTATGAAAATACCCTCAAATTAAAGCTGACAGTCTACACTCCACCCTCATTGTCATTGTATTCTTTCAAACTCAAAGTGCTAGAGTACAGAACCAAAATAACAAAAACATGGTCACTGTCCAATGAATTATGGAGCTCACTGTATATGCAGAAGTGGAGACATTCACAGTCTCTTCTTAGGTCACCATGTCTTAGACTCATGCCATCAATTGCTTATCAATTATTTGACCATGCTTGTCACTTATGAACATTTTTGAACATCTTGGCATGGTTCTGTTATAATCTCCACCCGGCACAGCCAGAAGAGGACTGGCCACCCCTCATAGCCTGGTTCCTCTCTAGGTTTCTTCCTAGGTTTTGCCTTTCTAGGGAGTTTTTCCTAGCCACCGTGCTTCTACACCTGCATTACTAGCTGTTTGGGGTTTTAGGCTGGGTTTCTGTACAGCACTTCGAGATATTAGCTGATGTAAGAAGGGCTATATAAAATAAAATTGATTGATTGATTGATTGAATTGCTGAACAGAGTGAGAAGTGAGAAAACATGTAGGGTTAACAGAACCAACCAAAGCAGAATCGTACAAATCCAACAAGGTAAATAAGTGAATAGTCATAGACCTCCACATGCAAGCAGGAATAGTTCTCTAGGCACTCTGTCAATGTCTGCCTCTGAGATAACCAGATATTCTGAGTGAATCTCTACTGGTATTGCCGTGTTAGCTCATATCTAAGGTTTAGAGATATCTGGGGCTTGACTTGATACTGCTGAAGCACATCTCAAGGAGCGGTGTGTTTGTGTGTACCCGTCTGTAAGAATCTTTCTGCAAAGAGACTCAGTATAATACTCTGCTGCCTGCTGGTAGTCATAGTGCTGGAAACAAATTAAGGGAACTTTGAGAGAGAGAGCGGGAGAGAGCAGGAGAGAGCGAGAGAGAGAAAGAGAGAGACAGAACAAGAGAGAGAGAGCGATAGAAATCAAAGTGGTTATTTATAGTGCAGTGTATTACCCACAGTCACACACATACACACACACACACACACACACACACACACACACACACACACACATGGACAACAGTCCAGTGGATTACCGCAGTAATCGGGTGCCACATAACAGGATGTAGTGTCTGCTACCCCACAATGCATTGCTCTGAGAGATGAGTGTTGAGTGGAGACTGCCAGGTGACTGCAATATACTCAATGGACCTCACATTTCTGATAATAACTACATTCTGAAACAACTCCTCAATTGATTAAACAAATCCCTATTTCTTAGATCATGAACCAACAAAGATAGAACCAACCCATTAGATAGATACTCGTTTACCCCCAATGTACACAGCTGTCAACTACAACCTACTGACTCAAGTGGCTTTCAAATAAATAAATCACTGTGCATGTAGCTAAGCTTACACAAACAAAACACACATACACACACGCAGGGACGGCCTGTTCAATAGGGCGATATGGGCGACGCACTGCCAAACTGGAAAAGGAAGGGATTTTTTTTCTAATCAATTATATCACGGCAACAGTAGTTATCAGTGTTGTAATCTGATCTGACTGCCACTAAATGTCAAATCAGGCTAAAGTCGTGCTTCAAATGGCCCCGCCCGTTTTTGGGGCGATTTCAGTCAGGTTGAAAATCGCCCAGAAGTCTCTCATAGCCTGTCATGTAAAATCTATTTTTTTCAAATTTCAAAGCTTTCAATACAATCTCTATGGGTGTCTGTGGGCTTGCACTTACGCGCTTTCGTCATACGTGACGTAACCATGAACGTAACTAAGCAAATAGCGGCTAGCAGCGTCTCTGTTGCGACCTGCAGTGTGGCGTTATCTTATGTTTTTAATTTGTACACTTAGTGGCGTTATTTTATGTTTTTAATTTGTACACTTAGTTTACAAACATTCTGCCAACCATTTCCAGTGGTGGGTTTTGGACTGATCTTGTTGATCGTGTACATACCCGCTACGAACGGACTAAATAATGAAAACGCTGCTTGCAGCGGAATCCAATACAGCTGGGAGACTTGGCTGGATGACAGAGTCCCGGAGAAGTGGAGCCGGCCGGCTTCACCCTGGTCAGAGCGGACCGCGATCTGACAGTCACAGATCGATCCTGGTAAGAGAGCGACTCTGTACCCCCGACATTGAACTGCTTTCTGTGTCACTGCGACCTTACTATCTGCCCCGTGAGTTCCCCCAATTGTTTGTTACCGTTGTGTACTGTTGATAATCACAAGTTTACTGGAGAACTGAGACCAAGTAGAGACTTTGGACAGGGTGGATATGGTATAATAAAGGCAGTTTATTCAGAGGTAAAGATATCTGGAATCGCGTGCACGGACTCGTTCGTCAAACTCTTAGGGAGCTATCTGAAGAGAGCCCCGAAAACATTGTGCAGACATTTTATACAATAAATGATGTAGGTTGAATCTAGTAGTTCTGATCTTCTGATTGGTCCTGATGAGTTGGGCGAGGTCCCCTCCACTGTTGCATTGGCTCTGAGTCGGGTTCTCTGTCTTCAAATGTTCAGCCTAAAGAGAGGGGATTTTTGTGTGTGTGTGTGTGTGTGTTTAACAGTGATGATGTGTGTGTGTGTGTGTGTTATCAGTGATGATGTGTGTGTGTGTGTGTGTGTGTGTGTGTGTCCTCAGAGCAAGAACTCGTGAGTTGGAAGAACTGAGAGACCTATGGCGTGGGTGTTGTCCTTGGCCACCTGCTGACAAGGCTGACAAGATAGGACTCTTTTGTCCATTGTTATAGGATAGGAACAGCATTGATTGAAAACAAACGCCCAACACAAAATGGGTCATGCACAAGATTTTAGTCAGACCAAGCTATAACATTATATATTTACTACCACAGTACATTCAACCAAAAGCTAATATAACAAAGGCATCAGAGATTATTTATAATCTGTCACAGAAACTGGAATCCATCTCCCCAGATCAGTCAATAAATGCTTCTGGTATTGACTTATATGCTGCCCCTGTCTTCATGTTGTTGCTGGACATATCTTTTTTAAAATGTGTGTAGGTCACCTAAATCATCAGAAAAATTGCCCCTCCTGAGAATTTTTTCAGGAGCCGCCACTGCACACACGCACACAGAGGCTTGACATGTGTGAGCATAAGCCCATGATAGCAGCTGCAGGGGGTTGCGCAATGTCATTGTCAGACAAACACAGGGTTGCATGCTAGCATGTTAGCTGCTAAGTGTTAGCCTGTTATGAGCACTAATCCTCACTGCTCCTGTGGTGGATTTAGGCTACTGAACAGAGAGAGAGGTAGCCAAATGCAACGATGCTGTATGTCTTGGCCAATTAATTGACTGTTTGGTTCATTGATTGATTGACTGATATTTATCATCCTTTGATAAGAAATTCTTAGCCCTAGTTGATTCTGACCAACTAATTCTCTCATCCTTGGCATAAGAATAACACTATAGGTGAACCCTATTAAGGTCATTTCCATGTAAAAGGATCCATGAGCACCAACATGTGAAGTTCATAGGAGCGTATCTAAGAGTCTATATTTTGGAGACATATCTCACATATCTTTAATATTTAAGATTTTTCTAATTCCTCTCCCTCATGAGGGAGGATAATGAAAGTTCACAGAAGTAACAAGTAAAGGTAGACCTATCAATTTGTTACAGTGTTGTAATGGAATTTTCACTACTGTCCTCTCTTCCACTGGCATATTGTTATGTTCAGCTGGTGGTCATCTTGTGGTCAAAGCAAAGGTGTGATGTCTGGACAAGCTCTCTCTTTCTCAAACTTAGACGTCTATGATTGGTTCAGATTTGGTCTGGTCCAGACCAACCATATTTGGTCTTGTTTGGTGGCGGAGCTCATTAAAATAATAGCTTTGTTTGTAGAATAATACCCAAATATGCAAAGGAGGATATTGCATATTTATACTTTTGCATACCTATTTAGGATACATCCCCATGAAGAGAACGACAGTTCACTTACTGTAGATCAATAACAAAAATATATTTTTTCAAACTCAAGGTGTCATGTCATAGTTGGCACCCCATTCTTTCTGCAGACATCTTTGAATCTTAATTCTGAGCAGATATTTAACGGTTTTTGGAAAACATGGTCGCATAAAAAACAGAGGGAGATTTTACAGAAATTCTGTTACCAAACTTTGCATCGGCACATTCTTCCAGTAAATGTGTTTTCGTGAAATGTTCAGTGTCAATTGTTAAAAGTAGTCCTTGTGCATAAAGCTGTATGGTATGTAAAACTTTGAAATCAATTGTTTTGTTTATGCATACATTTCAATTGAAAAATCGGAGTAAGCGCAATTCCGTTCCCGTGGAATTGCCCTTAAGTGCTAAAACAAGCCTTATCTGACCATATGCCTGTACACAAAGCACATCAGACCAACTGAACCATGGATCCACCTCCTCAGTGTCCAAATACTGCATGTTATTGTCCATGCCAATTTTTAAGAGGAGAGGAGCAGGAGGTCGGAATTCATTGCTAGATACAGTCTTACAGTCTAAAGCCGCAGATACACACCATGATTTATGAAATCCTACAGTCACATTGCAAGACACGCAAGAGTTCCAATAGGGCGATTCCAGCGTTATGGATGTTACATTCAGCGTTATGGATGTTATATTTACCCCAAAAAGCGGACTTCAAAAAATTGGCAAGATGTTACATGAAATTGGCAAGCATTTTGGGGAGACTGAAAATATTAGCAAAAGTCTGAGTTTGTAAGTCTTAGGTCAAAACATGCATAGCTACTTCGTTATGGTTGAAACAGTCTGAAATAGACGTTCAAATCTTAATCTTGATCAAAATATGTCATCATCTGGAACGTTTCTAAAATGTCAGCAGAAAGCATAGTGCCTTAGGACTGACTACATAATTAAAAGTAGCCTAAATAGTATACTGCATAGGCTAAGGCCATATCAAAATGTTTATTTACCAGTTGAATGGAGACACAAACATTTTAGCATGTATACAGTGGGGAGAACAAGTATTTGATACACTGCCGATTTTGCAGGTTTTCCTACTTACAAAGCATGTAGAGGTCTGTAATTTTTATCATAAGTACACTTCAACTGTGAGAGACGGAATCTAAAACAAAAATCCAGAAAATCAAATTGTATGATTTTTAAGTAATGAATTTGCATTTTATTGCATGACATAAGTATTTGATCACCTACCAACCAGTAAGAATTCCGGCTCTCACAGACCTGTTAGTTTTTCTTTAAGAAGCCCTCCTGTTCTCCACTCATTACCTGTATTAACTGCACCTGTTTGAACTCGTTACCTGTATAAAAGACACCTGTCCACACACTCAATCAAACAGACTCCAACCTCTCCACAATGGCCAAGACCAGAGAGCTGTGTAAGGACATCAGGGATAAAATTGTAGACCTGCACAAGGCTGGGATGGGCTACAGAACAATAGGCAAGCAGCTTGGTGAGAAGGCAACAATTATTAGAAAATGGAAGAAGTTCAAGATGATGGTCAATCACCCTCGGTCTGGGGCTCCATGCAAGATCTCACCTCGTGGGGCATCAATGATCATGAGGAAGGTGAGGGATCAGCCCAGAACTACACGGCAGGACCTGGTCAATGATCTGATGAGACAAAAATAGAGCTTTTTGGTCTAAACTCCACTCGCCGTGTTTGGAGGAAGAAGAAGGATGAGTACAACCCCAAGAACACCATCCCAACGGTGAAGCATGGAGGTAGAAACATCATTCTTTGGGGATGCTTTTCTGCAAAGGGGACAGGACGACTGCACCGTATTAAGGGGAGGATGGATGGGGCCATGTATCGCGAGATCTTGGCCAACAACCTCCTTCCCTCAGTAAGAGCATTGAAGATGGGTCGTGGCTGGGTCTTCCAGCATGACAACGACCCGAAACACACAGCCAGGGCAATTAAGGAGTGGCTCCGTAAGAAGCATCTCAAGGTCCTGGAGTGGCATAGCCAGTCTCCAGACCTGAACCCAATAGAAAATATTTGGAGGGAGCTGAAAGTCTGTATTGCCCAGCGACAGCCCCGAAACCTGAAGGATCTGGAGAAGGTCTGTATGGAGGAGTGGGCTAAAATCCCTGCTGCAGTGTGTGCAAACCTGGTCAAGACCTACAGGAAACGTATGATCTCTGTAATTGCAAACAAAGGTTTCTGTACCAAATATTAAGTTCTGCTTTTCTGATGTATCAAATACTTATGTCATGCAATAAAATGCAAATTAATTACTTAAAAATCATACAATGTGATTTTCTGGATTTTTGTTTTAGATTCCGTCTCTCACAGTTGAAGTGTACCTATGATTAAAAATTACAGACCTCTACATGCTTTGTAAGTAGGAAACCCTGCAAAATCGGCAGTGTATCAAATACTTGTTCTCCCCACTGTATGTTGGTGGCGCAAACCCCCCAAAAATGTTTTAGATGCATGCCAGCAGTCACAAGACAACACTAAACAATAAATCAATTGCACTATAACGGTGACAAACAGTGCCCACAAACTATTATGGGCTACATAAAGCGGTGATGTAGTGTCCCCATGAGTGACAGAACACTGAGCCAATCACGGCGCAACTAGAGAGCATTACCAACCCCTACGCTCTGTATTTTCCGCTGGCTGCCCCACCACCACAGAAAGCACTGGGCTAGGCTGAAACACCTGCATTTTGGAGCTGCATTACTCAAGAAAGCAAAAAACAGACCATGTTTGTATGCGGCTTTATTAACTCAATGATATATTTTTTTATTGTTTGCAAACTGATATGTGACATGAAGTAATGCCAAAATAACATGCAAAACATGCAACAACAACAAACCCAAAACTTTTATATACAGTACCAGTCAAAAGTTTTAGAACACCTACTCATTCCAAGGTTTTTCTTTATTTGTACTATTTTCTACATTATAGAATAATAGTGAAGACATCAAAACTATGAAATAACACATATGGAATCATGTAGTAACCAAAAAAGTGTTAAACAAATCAAAATATATTTTATATTTGAGATTCTTCAAAGTAGCCACCCTTTGCCTTGATGACAGCATTGCACACTTTTGACATTCTCTCAACCAGCTTCACCTGGAATGCTTTTCCAATAGTCTTGAAGGAGTTCCCACATATGCTGAGCACTTGTTGGCTGCTTTTCCTTCACTCTGCCTCCGACTCATCCCAAACCATCTCGATTGGGTTGAGGTCAGGGGATTGTGGAGGCCAGGTCATCTGATGCAGCACCCCATCACTCTCCTTCTTGGTAAAATAGCCCTTACACAGCCTGGAGGTGTGTTGGGTCATTGTCCTGTTGAAAAACAAATGATAGTCCCACTAAGCCCAAACCAGATGGGATGGCGTATCGCTGCAGAATGCTTTGGTAGCCATGGTGGTTAACTGTGCCTTGAATTCTAAATAAATCCTTGACAGTGTCACCAGCAAAGCACCCCCACACCATAACACCTCCTCCTCCATGCTTTACGGTGGGAACTACACATGCGGAGATCATCCGTTCACCCACACCGCGCCTCACAAAGACACAGCGGTTGGAACCAAAAATATTAAAGTAATGATGGACTGTCATTTCATTATTTGAGCTGTTCTTGGCAAATAAATGAGAGCATAGAACTCAGAGATAGCATATAGGCCAATGCAGCAGTAGGCCTATAAGTTCCATCATCAACTAAGTAAAATTCATAGGCTTAAAGCCGACAAATAAAAACAGTAGAAAATATCCTGATGAAAACTCCAGTTCTTTCAATCACATTCATCTCTCTACTCCGCCAGTCGGCCTCCCTTTCTATTTGTCTTGACTTGAGCTATTGCTAGTTAAGTTTAACATTGTATCAATTTATCACAGGGTCTGGCCGGAAGCTGTCGCTAACGAACTTGTAACATTTTATCAACAAGCCTATTCCGGGCCCTCTAAGTTTCCTGCGCCAGTAAGCTTAGAACAGAAGCAGTTTTTTATTATGTTTCTACTGGATAGGATATATGAGATCATCAAATCATGATATTTTGATCTTTCACTCCGAGGCTTGGTGATTATCGAGGCCGGGAGCGTTGGAATGATTTTTTAAAATACTGAGGAACTATCATTCGCATGGATGTTAGTAAAACAGACTTTGTTGACTGGTGTGAGGCAAAGAAAAAATTAGTGGTGAGTTAAGACATAAGACACTGCCAAATGGGCACTTTCCTACATATGCATGCATTCTCGAGAGACGCACCATATCTTCGCCACACCCCCCTCCCCTTTTTCTTGATGCGGCATTTTAAATTATACTCTCGACACATTATCTTCACACATATTTTAGACGCCTTTCACTGACAGCCGCAACTCAATCAGCTAGACCTATTGTCACAAGCACTACCCACATTGCGGCCTACCCAAACACACTAGTGTTTTGAAACAATCCACAGCAATTTTTTTTTTAAAGCTAATGATCCTCTGTGGCTAAGTCATGCTCTCTGGTTAAGTATTTTGAAAGATTTAATTTAGACAGGAGTAATTATATAATTTAGGCGAAACATCAATTTACTTTAGGGCAATCCAGCATCCTAACAGTGCACTATCACCTACAAACTTTCCTTTCCAATTCGCAACAGGCTGAAACCAGAGATCTGTATATAATGACGAGATGTTCATGTCTCCGCCCTAACAATGTGAGTCTTTGTCCCAAAGGCGGGAAGGCAGGCGTGAAGCTTAGGTCTGCATATTATTTCCATAGAAACGCATTGGGCTTATAATGGACAGATTTTCCGAGAGTGTGCCCTTTCGCTTCGCCTCTTCCTCTCTGTTGAAACTTTATCTCCGGAGAAAGCATCCAAGCGAGCAAAACAGCGCCCCTCTATATGTAGCCCATTATGGATGTTATGGATATCATAAAGCTGAAAACAGATACTGACAATAAAAAGGCAGAAACCAATTATAGACCATATAAAACCTTGATGAAAGTTAGCTTTGCAGAGAAAGTGTCAAGATGATCCGATGTAAGGGGCATGCTTTACAAAAACGTATCCTAAAAACATTATGGATGTCACATTGCCTGTCTCAATCACCCCCCTATCTTCACAAAACTGTAGAACTAGGAAATACAACCAAAGACACTCCAATTCAGTCTGTATTACTTCATTAACATCTCAATTTCATAACAAACACTGGTGGACAGCTGTGAGTGGAAAAACAAGATGTGAGCACTTTCGAAAAGCCATGAAATATGATTGACTGAAAATACTTATTTAAGACTTGGCCTCCTACTCTGTAATGGCCAAAATTCATGCAATTTTCTATTTTAACTGGTCAAATAAAACTTGAACTCCAACATTTAGAACCTAAGGATAATTATGAAAGTGGTTTAGTTTGAAAATTACTAACTTTATTTTGCATGCTCAGGTTAAATTTACCACAGAATCGCCCAATAACACAGCTTTAAAATGTTAAGATGTCATAACAGGATGTAGTGAATGTGTTTCAGTGTGCATCAGGGACTGCAAAACATTAAACAAAGTGCAGATCTGCCCCTAGAATAATATAATAGGCATTACAATGTCTCAAAAACGTCTGACAAAGCATTGTCCAGTGTGAGGAAGCCAAGGGTTGTGTTCATTAGGCACCAAACAGGGAGAGACTACCTGGACAATAAGAAACGGCTTTCATTCGCCATTGCAAAATGTTTTAAAACATGTTTTGTTTCGTGAACTAATGAACATGACCTTGCGGTGGCCTAGTGCCAATTTAAGACACAGTAGCATAATAGTTTAGATTAGAGGCCTCTTAATATATAAGGCAGTGTTTCTTAATTCTGGTCCCAAATTGATGCACATTTTAGTTTTTGCCCTAGCACTACACACACCTGATTCCACTAGTCAACTCATCATAAAACCTTTGATTAGTGGAATCAGGTGTGTAGTGCTAGGGCAAAAACTAAAATGTACACCGCTTTGGGTCCATAGGACCAAGATTAAGAAACACTGATATAAGGCCATAGTCCAAAATACAACCTAGTCCTACTCATCCCCACACTCCCTCAGCTTACGCTGCTCCCCAAAGTCGCGACCTTAACTCCCCTCTCCTCTCCCAGGGTTCATGAACCAGGGTCGTGTTCAGTAGGGCACACCATAGCAAAAGGTTTTGAAATGGAAAACTGACATTTCTTACTGAACAAGTTCAGGTAGTACCTCCCTGTTTCACTCTGTTTCAAAAAGTTTTCTCCTGTTTCGCGCATGAACCAGGGTCATGTTCATTAGGCACCATAAAACTGAAACGGAGGGACAACCTGCTCGACCTGTCCAATAAGAAACACTCATTTTAATTTTCCATTGCAAAATGTTTTCGGTTGCACGTCCTAATAAACATGAACCAGGTCTGTGGAGGGTGATGGCACTGGTATAGTAGTACAGGAGAGAGGTCAGAGCTAATAGAATGATCCCTGGGCAGCCACCTGGACTGCAGCCTGTCTACCAATGTTCTCCAGGAAGAAGATTAGAGAGGTGGATCAGGAACTGGAGGTTAAAACTCTTCTGATGAATGGGATACTACTTACCGCACAGCCAAAAGCACAGTTACTTCTAAAGTGTAATACTGTGGCTCCCTTGAACACCAGTAAACAAAACTCCTTGCATCAATGCATTCCTTTTTCATATACATCCAAATAATGTTCTCCAGATTTAAATGGTGCACAACACATCAACAGTCAAATATCACTGGGAAACATAACAATCCTTTGTAAACTGCAGGTTATTTTAGAGTTAAGATTCACGATTATATAAGTATTTGATACATGATACTACAGTATATTCCCATAATAATGTGTCTAAGTCCCCTTATTTACATTACACACTTCCTTCTCCTCATATCCCTTTATAAGCTTCCCTTGTCCCCTTACCTTTTCCCTGTTAACTAAATTAATGAAAAGAGGTAGGTTATATTAACACAGGTCATACTATAACTTATGAGAGATTTTACAACCTGATGCAACCTGATGACAAGTTGTTACTAATATCTAATGACCACATCTTACCTCTTCAACTTGACGTGGTAGAAAGACAAACTACACACAGACTAAACACTGTTGTGTTTCTGGCAATTGCAGCTCTAGAAACTTGAGGCTCACTAAGACAGTTATACAACACTCCAACAATCCATAGTTCATCTCCATCCATACTCACTTTTCAGCACCACCTTGATGGGAGACTGTGAGGGGTGGTACGGATGGTGGTCCCTAGAGTTAGCGACTCCCATGTTCTTCTCTTTCTCTCTCCAAGAGACTTGATCTCTTAGTTCCAGAGACTTGTTGTTTAAATCAAACACGACACCGACTCAGCATCAGAGAAAAGAGCCTTTCAGAGACTTCAACCAGCGACTGGAGCCAACGAAAACAAAGTTATTAGCTTACGTCTCTTTGTCTAAGAAGGTCGTAGTGGTCAAGGGTACAATCCCACCACCTGGACTAGATTTCCACACTTCGGCTATCTGTGATGACTACAGGTATCTGTGAGGAGTCAGAGGTAGGTTAGCTAGCTGTCGTGACACTTCCCCAGTTCTTTACTAATGAATGCCTTAATAGCACACACCCAACCACCCAAAATACCTCCACATGATCAATATATGGCAGATGGAATATCTGACAGCATATGCTATAAACAGCAACAGGAGCAGTATCTGAGGGCATCTATCAATAGTGTTCTATCCACATTGGCTAGTAAGGCAGCTAATGCTTTACACAACAGCACTAATCCAATCAGCTATTTAGAGGAAAAGATCAAGAATAACTTGAGCCAACACAGCAAACCCATTATAGACTTTAAACCCTGGTCAGACCATACTTATCTGCTGGGAATGTGATTGCACCTGTTGAGGACAAGTTAAAGCAAGGTATAAACCATTGTTTGGCCCGCTGGGGCCACCCACAATGTAAAATGTATGCACACAAGACTAAGTCCCTTTGGAAAAAAGTGTCTGCTAAATGGCATATATTATTATATTGTTTGGGGGTGGACAGTTCTTGGTAGAGTCTATTGTATAAGTTACCTGAGTCGTTCCTTATCATTTCAGGAAGTCATGACACCCACCATCTCAGATTGTTCAGATTTTTTGTCTGCAGTTAGAAACAGGTAAGATTGGCATTCCTGAAACATTATTTTGTTGACATGTTATTTTATCTCTTTTAAGCTAATTGATTGTACCCAAATTGGCCAATTTAATGAATAGGTTTCAGATAATATTAAATAAATATAGTACCCAACATCCGATTAGGACCAAACTTCTTTCTACCAATGATTAAGACATGAGGAATCCAAAATAATTGTCAAAAGCCACCCACGGACCCCCCTCCATACTATGTAATGTATTCCCTGTGAATCTGGTGATGTTTTTTTCCCCCTGTTCAGAGAAATTTGTAATTTAAGTCGATTGCATTATTTACCATAAAGTAGTGTGAAAGTACCCAGTTATGACCACTAGATGCCGCTGTTCCTGCTATACCGCCACACTCTTTTATTCATTTAGCTGGTCTCTTTTGTTTATTAAATAGATCACAACATTTCTTTTGTAGAAAACCAATAGATTTGGCTCATGGTGAAAATAAATTGTGTGGTCATCCTCCATGAAAGCAAATCAGTTTGTTCTTCTTTTATGCTTAATATGTGTCCAGGAAACGGACCCTTTGTGTGTGGTTTATTCCCTTAAAAAAAGGTCTGGATTAGTTACTGTTAGACCATTCCTGGCGAACAATCAAACCATGAGGCAGCAGTTCTAATGGTTTCAATGTTATGGTCTCTAATGGTCTTCAATGGTAAAAGTCCTAAATGCACATTGTATAGTGTTTTTCAATTGTAATGGTATTGAGTTGCATTGGGTTTAATGGTGAATTTAGTACATACAGAGGGATCTGTTATCAGAAAAATTATTTTATTAACAAAAGGTATATACGTTTACAGAACATTATTTTTTTGTTGCATTTCTACACCACATTTCCTGCAATTCTACACATTTTGCCATGGGGTGGGGGTAATGTTTTTGCAGTTTTAAAGCTAATTTCCTGCAATTCTACACATTTTGCCATGGGGTGGGGGTAATGTTTTTGCAGTTTTAAAGCTAATTTCCTGCAATTCTACACATTTTGTCATGTTCTATGCCTTGTTAATATGATATCTGAGTGAAAGTGACTAACAAAAATCAATGTGGGCCCCATGGAGATCAGGGTCCCTGGGCACGTGCCCTGCTTGCCTGGTCGGTAATTCGGCCATGATAACTAAAAGTTTAGATAACTGGCTAGACTAACTAGACTAATTTACCAATGGAATTTTGTTTAACTGACATGGGCTCACTGAATATGTTTATATGCACACTAATGACTCAATGTTAAACTGTTTATGGTAGTAGGCCGAGTATGGCATATGTCACTTAAACACCATACTCCGCTTATCTTAATCGGCGTGAGGTCATAATCGGAGTAAGCATACGGCGATTAAAACACTTGGTTTCTGAGCAATCTTTCAAATTATTAGGACATGTAAACAGTGTAATGAGAGTTCCAGCGACGTATTTGATTTGCACATGTGCGGGCACCAGCAGTGCAATCATCCCTCTTATGCTGAAAGTATGCATCTTAGAAATAGTTTTCACATATAAACATAATATATCCGAACTCAGAATCAAATAGAGTTCCCAAAAAAAACATATAACTTATTTTGATTGGCGATTTTCTGCATTTATCAAAGTCCCATCACGTAGCCTGATAATCCCATCACGTAGCCCCACCTGGACAAGAGGAACACCTACGTGAGAATGCTATTCATTGACTACAGCTCAGCATTCAACACCATAGTGCCCTCTAAGCTCATCACTAAGCTAAGGATCCTGGGACTAAACACCTCCCTCTGCAACTGGATCCTGGACTTCCTGACGGGCCGCCCCCAGGTGGTAAGGGTAGGTAACAACACATCTGCCACACTGATCCTCAACACGGGGGCCCCTCAGGGGTGCGTGCTCAGTCCCCTCCTGTACTCTCTGTTCACCCATGACTGCATGGCCAGGCACGACTCCAACACCATCATTAAGTTTGCCGACGACACAACAGTGGTAGGCCTGATCACCGACAACGATGAGACAGCCTATAGGGAGGAGGTCAGAGATCTGGCCGTGTGGTGCCAGGACAACAACCTCTCCCTCAACGTGACCAAGACAAAGGAGATGATTGTGGACTACAGGAAAAAAAAGAGGACTGAGCACGCCCCCATTCTCATCGACGGGGCTGTAGTGGAACAGGTTGAGAGCTTCAAGTTCCTTGGTGTCCACATCACCAACGAACTATCATGGTCCAAACACACCAAGACAGTCGTGAAGAGGGCACGACAAAGCCTATTCCCCCTCAGGAGACTAAAAAGATTTGGCATGGGTCCTCAGATCCTCAAAAAATTATACAGCTGCACCATCGAGAGCATCCTGACTGGTTGCATCACCGCCTGGTATGGCAACTGCTTGGCCTCCGACCGCAAGGCACTACAGAGGGTAGTGCGTACGGCCCAGTACATCACTGGGGCAAAGCTTCCTGCCATCCAGGACCTCTATACCAGGCGGTGTCAGAGGAAGGCCCTCAAAATTGTCAAAGACTCCAGCCACCCTAGTCATAGACTGTTCTCTCTGCTACCGCACGGCAAGCGGTACCGGAGTGCCAAGTCTAGGTCCAAAAGACTTCTCAACAGCTTCTACCCCCAAGCCATAAGACTCCTGAACAGCTAATCATGGCTACCCGGACTATTTGCACTGCCCCCCCACCCCATCCTTTTTACGCTGCTGCTACTCTGTTAAGTATTTATGCATAGTCACTTTAACTCTAACCACATGTACATATTACCTCAACTACCTCAACTAGCCGGTGCCCCCGCACATTGACTCTGTAACGGTACCCCCCTGTATATATAGCCTCCCTACTGTCACTTTATTTTACTTCTGCTCTTTTTTTTCTCAACACTTTTTTGTTGTTGTTGTTGTTTTATTTTTACTTTTTTTGTTTAAAATAAATGCACTGTTGGTTAAGGGCTGTAAGTAAGCATTTCACTGTAATGTCTGCACCTGTTGTATTCGGCGCATGTGACCAATAAAATTTGATTTGATTTGATTTGATTTCAGATGTGTCCATGTAAACTGAATTATTAGGGAAATCATTCTTCTTGCAAAGCATGTAAACGTTTAAATCAAACTATTATATTAATCTGACTATTCACAATAAAAATATTAGTATTATTGTGTGTATGTAACCATACTCACTGTCAGTGAGTGACATATAACACTAGGTAGGTGCAATGGCGACCGAAGTCAGCGTGCATGCGCCTGGCCACCACAAGGAGTCGCTAGAGCGCGATGGGACAAGGACATCCCAGCCGGCCAAACCCTCCCCTAACCCGGATGACGCTGGGCCAATTGTGCGCCGCCTCATGGGTCTCCCGGTCACGGCCGGCTGCGACACAGCCCGGGATCGAACCCAGATCTGTAGTGATGCCTCTAGCACTGCCTTAAACCGCTGCACCACTAGGGAGGCCTCAATAAAAACAAATTGACACTGTAGTGAGGTCTAAGTGCTTGGATCGATAGGCAGTGATAAATTGAGTGATATGAGAAAGAAACATTTGGATAATTTAGAATGCTTTCATAAAACAAAAATAGATTTACTGTTGACACGAAGACTTCACTCTTGGTAGTTAAACATACCGGCACAGATAATCTGGCAAAATGGAAACGCTGGAAATCCATTTCCAAATATTACACAATGCATTTGCATACAAAGAGAGCGAGAGCACAGGATGCAATTATTGTGATAACCAGACCCCTGTATGTATGGCTCCACCCACCTCTGCACACAAGTGGAAGTAGCACAGCAGGATGGTGGCCTTGGAGCAGGTGATGAGGAAAATGATGAACACCAGGAACAGGAACCCAAACATGTAGTACATCTGGTGAGATAAACTATTGAGAAAATACTCAACAATCAATCAAATTCAGTCTCATTGCTTAAAGGCTGAGTTGACCTTGGTTCAAATAAATGATTAGGTATTTACTTATTAGTTAGATTGTAAATGTTATTTACACATTAATAATCAATTAATTACTTGTTTGTTTCTTTATTAATCATTATACAAGCACCACTAGGCTAATTCAGGCTCATGGTTGAGTGGCAGACTTGACCCTTGTTCTTGCCAGATGCTGTTGAGGATGAAGACGAGCTGAATGCAGCCGAAGGGCAGGATGCCCTCCATCACGATGTTGGGTACGGGCTTGGTGAAGAAGGAATGTTCATGGATCTGCCGAGTGATCTTGTTGGTTCACACTGGCTGCTCAATTGCCTGGAGCACAAAGAGTAGCATAGAAACTCATCAAGACATTTTTAGACCCTTGATAGTGTGCTATATTTTCTCTGATTGTTATGCCAGTATGAAAGAGATCGCAAACACAGGAGGGAAATGCACATGATGTAAGATGACCTGAAAGACATTCATACAGACAGTGTGATTGATAGGTGAAACTCACAGGCCTCTTGAAGCCAAAGTAGGCTAGGCGCCCACGAAGGTGAGGGGCACAGAGATGCCAAACCACAAAGCCAAGATGGCCACCAGCGTGCCGAAGGGGATGGCTGCCAAGAAGCCCTCCACCTACAGGATCAGGTTAAAATGTAATGTCAAGGGCCTCCCGAATGGTGCAGCGGTCTAAGGCACTGCATCACAGTGCTAGAGGAGTCAATACAGACCCGGGTTCGATCCCGGGCTGTATCACAACCGGCCGTGATCGGGAGTCCAATAGGGCGGCGCACATTTGGCCCAGCATCGTCTGGGTTAGGGGAGGGTTTGTCCAGGGGGGGGCTTTACTTGGCTCATTGCGCTCTAGTGACTCCTTGTGGCGGGCCGGGCGCCTGCAGGCTGACATCGGTCATCAGTTGAACGGTGTTTCCTCCGACACATTGGTGCAGGCGGGTGTTAAGAAGCGCAGTTTGGCGGGTCATGTTTTGGAGGACGCATTACTCAATCTTCGCCGCCCGTTGGGGAGTTGGAGCGATGAGACAAGATCGAAATTGGGGAGAAAAGGGGGGTAAAATATGTAGATTTATATGAGAAGGACATGCATAAACTTGGTATCATTGGAAGGAAAACACCTGGGAGATAAAGAATGGCACAGTTCAGATCACACAAAATCAAGCACACACTCTTTCATGGACAATCTATAAGTCTATTCTTGATGAATAGAGCTGGAAACGCATCAGATGGCTTCCACAAGAAGTCAAAAACCTTCGGGGAAAAAATTGGGATTGATAGACATAACAGCTAGAACTTTACAGACGTTTTAGTAAGTGGTTTCAGGTGCGGTCAAGGGACATCTCCAAGTGTCCCCTCAACCTCTCCAAAGTGTCCTAAGTGTGTAAATGAGGTAATTCCACAGTTTTACTCATTGAATATGACTAAAAGTTATTGGTCACTGTAAAAACAATTTCTACAATATAAACCTTGCTCAAACATTGTGGTGGTGTCAAGGGACATCCACATGTCCTTTCAACCTCTCCAAATGGGGTAATTTCACTGCTGTTACACATTGAATAAGCCTAAAAGGTATTGGTCCCACATACAAATTAACTATTTACAAAACAAATTATGAAAACAGATATGTCAAATTGTCTTATCGAAACACACACATGGCCTAACTAACTATGCCTATTTACAAAGGAAAACCAGTCATTCACTATAAAACAGTGCAAAGATTGTCACGAGTCTGGGGACTCTTATTTGTTGAGTCAGGGTGTGTATTTTCTATGTGGTGTAGGTCTATGTTGTGATCTAGATGTGTAGTTCTATGTTGGCCGGTGTGGTTCCCAATCAGAAGCAGCTGTCACTCGTTGTCTCTGATTGGGGATCATACTTAGGCAGCCTATTGGCACTTGTTAAGTTGTGGGATCTTGTTCCGTGTGAGGTATGTTGTTTGTGTACCTTGGACTTCACGTTTCGTTTAGTTTTGTCGTTGTTTATTCGTTTCAAATAAACATGTATGCATATCACGCTGCGCCTTGGTCCGTCCCGTCCTTCAACGACCGAGACAGAAGATCCCACCAAACGAGGACCAAGCAGCGTGTCCAGGAGCAGACAGCCTGGACATGGGAGGAGATCCTGGAAGGAAAGGGTTCCTGGACATGGGAGGAGATTCAGGCCGGGATGGATCGCCATCCTTGGGAGGAGACAGTGGAGGCGCGGTATAGAGAGGAGCAACGGCAACGCAGAAGGCGCCGGCCGAGGAAGAAGCCAGAGAGACAGCCCCAAGATACTTTTGGGGGGGGGCTAAAAGGGTGGTTGGCGGAGCCTAGTGTTAGAGCAGAGCCAACTCCCCGTACTCACGCGAGGAGGCGTGTGACTGGGCAGCCTCTGTGTTATGCGGAGCTACGTACTGTGTCGCCAGTGTGCCGGCACAGCCCTGTACGTCCTGTGCTAGCACCACGCACGTGCCGTGCGAAGATGGGCATCCAGCCAGGACGGGGTGTGCCGGCTCAACGCTCCTGGTCTCCAGTATGCCTCCTCGGTCCCGCATATCCTGCGCCAGTTCTACGTACTGTATCGCCAGTACGCGTGCACAGCCCAGTGCGTCCTGTGCCAGCGCCCCGCATGTGTAGTGCGAAAGTGGGTAGCCAGCCAGGACGGGTTGTGCCAGCTCTCCGCTCCAGACCTCCAGTCCGCCTTCGCAGTCCGGTCCGGCCCGTTCCTGCTCCTCGCACCAAGCCAGTGGTGCGCGTCGCCAGCCCGGCCCGTTCCTGTCCCTCGCACCAAGCCAGTGGTCCGCGTCGCCAGCCCGGTCCAGCCCGTTCCTGTCCCTCGCACCAAGCCAGTGGTGCGCGTCGCCAGCCCGGTCCAGCCCGTTCCTGTCCCTCGCACCAAGCCAGTGGTGCGCGTCACCAGTCCGGCCCGGCCTGTTTCTGCTCCTCGCACCAAGCCAGTGGTGCCTGTTCCTAGTCCGGTTCGGCCCGTGCCTGCTCCTCGCACCAGACCAGTGGTGAGTGTGTCCAGTCCGGCACGGCCCGTGCCCGTTCCACCGGTGCCTGGTCCGGCACCAGTCAGCAGCTCCAGTCCGGAGCCAGAGTAGTCCGCTCCACCAGTGCCTGATCCAGCTCCGGTAAGCTGCTCCAGTCCGGAGCCAGAGCAGTCCACTCCACCGGGGTCCAGTCCTGCTCCGGTCAGCGGCTCCACTCCGGAGCCAGAGGAGTCCGCTCCACCGGGGTCCAGTCCAGATCCGGTCAGCGGCTCCAGTCCGGAGCCTGAGCAGTCCGCTCCACCGGTGCCCGGTCCAGCTCCGGTCAGCGGCTCCAGTCCAGACCCAGACGTCAGCCCCTCTCCAGGTTCGGGGTCTCCCACACCAGGGTCCAGACAGGGCTTGGAGTATAGTGGGAGGAAGGAGAGGGGAAGCAGCGCGCCGAGGTCTAGACCAGACCAGGGGCGCAACAGGGAGGCGGAGAATAGGTGGTTGTCACGCCCGGAGCCGGATCCGCCTCCGAGGCGGAATGCCCACCCGGCCCCTACCCTGTTAAGTAAAGGTTGTGCGGTCGGAGTCCGCACCTTTGGGGGGGGGGGGGTACTGTCACGCCCTGACTCTGGGGACTCTTATTTGTTGAGTCAGGGTGTGTATTTCCTATGTGGTGTAGGTCTATGTTGTGATCTAGATGTGTAGTTCTATGTTGGCCGGTGTGGTTCCAAATCAGAGGCAGCTGTCACTCGTTGTCTCTGATTGGGGATCATACTTAGGCAGCCTATTGGCACTCGTTAAGTTGTGGGATCTTGTTCCGTGTGAGGTATGTTGTTTGTGTACCTTGGACTTCACGTTTCGTTTAGTTTGTTGTTTTGTCGTTGTTTATTCGTTTCAAATAAACATGTATGCATATCACGCTGCGCCTTGGTCCGTCCCATCCTTCAACGAGCGTGACAAAGATAGAAATAGACTGAACTATTTACAAGTGACAGTGTTAGTTTCACATCCCAGACTTATATGATCAGCTTTCTTCACTTTGACCATAGATTGCCAAGGTCGTGATACATCTTGAAGCAGTCCCCCTCTGCAGTGAAACAAAGAGAGACCAGGCATTTTGGACAGAAATGGGTGTCTTCACCCTTGGTCTCTTGTTATTTGTGCAATGTCTGCAGTTCTTCCTTTTAGCCACTGCCTTCATCCTTTGTGTGACTGTCTTGGCTTCTGACAAGTATGTTGGGTATTGGCGCTCACCGCGAGTGGAAGGTGCTGCGATGGACGTGAGGTTGCTTTGAACTCCCTGTATTCAGGGATAGGGGCTGCCGTTCTCATCTTAGATGTCATTGAATTAAAACTTTATATCAAGAACCCCTATTTAACGGGAACCTACAATTAAGAAGTTAATTGGGAAGTCTGCAAACACGATCCTGAGAGGGAGGGAGAGAAAAGGGATGGGGGAGGGGTGGGACAGTGAATATCTCACCGGAAACATGGGCAACATAACCTCCATAAAGTCTAAAGGGATGTTTCAAGATTTTTTCAGTCAAGCATGTTGCCGTAATGTGTAGAAGCTGTTATTGACAAAAGGGAATATTTAAATACATAGAAAACATTTTTTCCATGTACAATAGATTGAGGAGGAGTGTTTATTAGAAAAGTGGTGGTGGATTGCATGTAGATGGTAGTTATAAATAATTATGGATGTTAGTAATCCTAGCGAATAATTTACATTCAAATGTAGTCCACTCCAGATCAGCTAAACATTCACATTTGCAAAATAAGGATATACAAACACAACACTCATTGTTCTTGTTACAAATGCATGACTATTGTCTCACGTTAATCAGGACAGCCCTGATCAACAGTCAATCACAGTGCTTTACAGATACCCAGCCTAAAACCCCAAAGAGCAAGCAATGAAGAGGCAGAAGCACAGTGACTACCTGGCTAAACTTGATCAGCAGGGAACATGTAAATGCCAGCTGAAAAGTACCAGTGGCCTGGCTTTGAACTCAAGTGAGAGCAGTTCCGCCGGAGGCATTGCCCAGTGAGACGCGGGTGCCGGCCCGGGTAGATGGAAACAGAAAAGTCTGAGCCTTTTGGGTAAAACACGGGGGTAAATTCTTAATGGAAACACTCATCTTCCTCTATCTTTTTTACTACAAAACATAGAAATGGCCATTTTCACATACAGTACCAGTCAAAGGTTTGGACACATTCAAGGGTTTTTCTTTATTTTTCCTATTTTCTACATTGTAGAATAATAGTGAAGACATCAAAACTATTAAATAACACATATGGAATCATGTAGTAACCAAAAAAGTGTTAAACATATCAAAATATATTTTATATTTGAGATTCTTCAAAGTAGCCACCGTTTGCCTTGATGACAGCTTTGCACATTCTTGGCAGTCTCTCAACCAGCTTCATGAGGTAGTCACCTGGAATGCATTTCAATTAACAGGTGTGCCTTCTCAAAAGTTAATTTGTGGAATGTATTTTCTTCTTAATGCATTTGAGCCAAATAGTTGTGCTGTGACAAAGAGGGGGGGGGGGGGGTTATACAGAAGATAGCCCTATTTGGTAAAAGACCAAGTCCATATTATGGCAAGAACAGCTCAAATTTGCAAGGATAAACGACAGTCCATCATTACTTTAAGACATGAAGGTCAGTCAATCTGGAAAATTCAAGTGCAGTCGCAAACCCCCCCCCCAAACTGGCTTTCATGAGGACCGCAACAGGAAAGGATGACCCAGAGTTACCTCTGCTGCAGAGGATAAATTCCTTAGAGTTAACTGCTCCTCAGATTGCAGCCCAAATAAATGCTTCACAGAGTTCAAGTAACAGACACATCTCAACATCAACTGATCAGAGGAGACTGTGTGAATCAGGCCTTCATGGTCGAATTGCTGCAAAGAAACCACTACTAAAGGACACCAACAAGAAGAAGAGACTTGCTTGGGCCATGAAACACGAGCAATGGACATTAGACTGGTGGAAATCTGTCCTTTGGTCTGATGAGTCCAAATTTGAGATTTTTGGTTCCAACCGCCGTGTCTTTGTGAGACGCAGAGTAGGTGAACGGATGATCTTCGCATGTGTGGTTCCCACCATAAAGCATGGAGGAGGAGGTGTGATGGTGTGGGGGTGCTTTGCTGGTGACACTGTCTGTGATTTATTTAGAATTCAAGTCACACTTAACCAGCATGGCTACCACAGCATTCTGCAGCTTAATGGGACTATAATTCGTTTTTCAACAGGACAATGACCCAAAACACACCTCCAGGCTGTGCAAGGGCTATTTGACCAAGGAGAGTGATGGAGTGCTGCATCAGATGACCTGGCCTCCACAATCACCCGACCTCAACCCAATTGAGATGGTTTGGGATGAGTTGGACCGCAGAGTGAAGGAAAAGCAGCCAACAAGTGCTCAGCATTTGTGGAAACTCCTTCAAGACAGTTGGAAAAGCATTCCTCATGAAGCTGCTTGAGAGAATGCCAAGAGTGTGCAAAGCTGTCATCAGGGCAAAGGGTGGCTACTTTGAACAATCTAAAATATATCTGATTTGCTTAACACTTATTTGGTTACTACATGATTCCATATGTGTCATTTCATAGTTTTGATGTCTTCACTATTATTCTATAATGTAGAAAATAGTAAAAGTAAAGAAAAACCCTTGAATGAGTAGGTGTGTCCAAACTTTTGACTGGTACTGTATGTTGATTTAGGGTGGTGCTGGAGATGATGAACTGTCACAACTTCCTCCGAAGCTGCCTCCTACAGTGGGGAAAAAAAGTATTTAGTCAGCCACCAATTGTGCAAGTTCTCCCACTTAAAAAGATGAGAGAGGACTGTAATTTTCATCATAGGTACACGTCAACTATGACAGACAAAATGAGAAAAAAATGTTATAAATTGATTTGCATTTTAATGAGGGAAATAAGTATTTGACCCCCTCTCAATCAGAAAGATTTCTGGCTCCCAGGTGTCTTTTATACAGGTAATGAGCTGAGATTAGGAGCACACTCTTAAAGGGAGTGCTCCTAATCTCAGCTTGTTACCTGTATAAAAGACACCTGTCCACAGAAGCAATCAATCAATCAGATTCCAAACTCTCCACCATGGCCAAGACCAAAGAGCTCTCCAAGGATGTCAGGGACAAGATTGTAGACCTACACAAGGCTGGAATGGGCTACAAGACCATCTCCAAGCAGCTTGGTGAGAAGGTGACAACAATTGGTGCGATTATTCGCAAATGGAAGAAACACAAAAGAACTGTCAATCTCCCTCGGCCTGGGGTTCCATGCAAGATCTCACCTCGTGGAGTTGCAATGATCATGAGAACGGTGAGGAATCAGCCTAGAACTACACGGGAGGATCTTGTCAATGATCTCAAGGCAGCTGGGACCATAGTCACCAAGAAAACAATTGGTAACACACTACGCCGTGAAGGACTGAAATCCTGCAGCGCCCGCAAGGTCCCCGTGCTCAAGAAAGCACATATACATGGCCGTCTAAAACTTGAAACTCACGTGCTGCTTAAGGACACCAGTTAGGCTCTACACCCATTGTAAAGCGCATTAATGTGCTTAATTATAAGAAGTCATTTGGCCACTTTAGTTGTGATACAAACCTTATCAAAAACATATAGGCCTATGAGCTAGGCTACATGAGGTGTAGTCTATGATTAGAAAAAGTAAAAAATAATTTTTAAAAGGCTTTGTTTCTTGCCTTAAGCTGGGCATCATTCCCAAGTGATAATATATATTTCACAAGTGATAGGCTAATATTGTCACCCATCAGGCTACTCTTGATTTAATCTTGTCTTTACATATACTAAATAATATATGTGTGAAATTTGTTTTGATTTAGAATGGACCATTATCATGCACCTGTCTCGAAACAGGGGCAGGGGAAAAAAACACGTCATCTCTGCACTTAAATAGTGAATGCAGAACGCTTTTCATGTCGTTCATTTTCATGACAGCCAGGTAGGCTATACTCCTGTTGTAAAGATAAGAAATATGCTTAATATTTGCTTAATATTAGGAAAGTTGAGAAAGAAATATAGTAGGCCTAGCCTATAGAAAGCTGATGGGATCCTCCTCTTTTTAATAGAGGCCATCACTCTGTTTTCTTGCGCAATTGCATAGCCTATAGAAATGTTGCGCAACATGAGCTCATGGGCTCTCATGAAGTGTTTGATTAGATTTTCGATACATTTGCATTGATGTCAGAGTGATTGATTAGAGGGACAATAGAGTGCTGAGTACCAGGCAGTTAGCAGGTTTGGTAGGCAACTAATGACCATCAGCAGCATCAGAGCTTGGAGAAGCCTAATTACCATGACTAAACGGTCACGTGGAATTTGACTGTCTTCATGACTCGTGACCGCCGATGTGGCGGTAATACAGTCACCGCAACAGCCCTACCTGTAAAGAGAAGCCAGTCAGGGAATAGATTCATCTTAGTCATTTGCGACTATGCTACCAGATATCCTGAAGCCTGCCCACTAAGAGAAGTGACAGTTAAGCAGGTAGCTACAGCCATGCTCAGGTTTTACTCCCAAGTAGGCATCCAAGGAGGTTTGACTGACCAAGGTCCCAATTTCATGAGTCGTACCTTATCCCTTCTCACTTACATATCTGTTCAATCTAACCTTGGAATGTAATGAAATTCCAAAGATCTGGAAATCAGCATTTGTCCTACCACTTTTAAAAGGGGGAGATCCAACTCTTTTAAATAATTATAGGCCAATCTCAAAGCTGTCACCCCTGGTGAAAATACTTGAAACCCTTGTAAGTGAACAGCTAAAAGAGTTTTTATTTACTAACTCTATTTTATCAATGTATCAATCGGGCTTCAGGAAGAAGCATAGCACAATTACAGCAGCCATGAAGGTTTTAAATGATATCACTGAAGCCCTTGACAAAAAACAGCACTGTGTCTCACTTTTTATTGATCTCTCTAAGGCTTTTGATACAGTTGATCATGCTATACTAAGGCAGAGATTGTTGAGTGTAGGTCTTTCGGAGCATGCAGTTGCATGGTTTGCTAACTATCTGTCTGATAGAACTCAGTGCACTCAATTTGATGGGCTTATGTCTGTTAAATTGTCTGTCCTGAATGGTGTGCCCCAGGGCTCTGTACTTGGTCCTCTCTTATTCACTATTTATATTAATGATTTAGACAAAAATGTCCAAAATGCACAACTTCATTTTTATGCTGATGATACTGTTATTTACTGTTGTGCCTCATCTCTTACAAAAGCTTTCCAGAACTTGCAAACTGCTTTTTATACTGTTCAACATACCTTGTGTCAATTGAAGCTTATCCTCAATACTGACAAAACTAAACTAATGGTGTTTTCTAATGCAAGAAATAGACCTCTGAACCTTTCACCTGTTACTACCTGTCAGGGCAAGGAGATTGAGGTTGTAACCTCATATAAATATCTTGGAATTCTAATTGATGACGGCCTCTCTTTTAAATTGCATATTCAACAACTTACAAAAAAATTGAAGCTGAAATTGGGATTTTATTTTAGGAATAAGGCCTGTTTTTCTTTTGAAGCCAGAAGGAGGCTAGTATCAGCTACATTTATGCCTTTACTAGACTATGGGGATATTTTATATATGAATGCTTCCGCTCAGTGTTTGAGATCAATTGACACTCTTTATCATGGTACTTTGAGATTTATTTTAAACTGTAAAACCCTTACGCACCACTGTACTTTGTATACCAGGGTTGGCTGGCCTTCTCTAGTCACTCGTAGGCTCAGTCACTGGTATACTTTTATTTACAAAGCCATTTTGGGTTTACTACCTTTTTATTTGGGCATTTTTATTGTTCAGAAATGTGGTGGGTACTCTCTTCGTTCACTGGACTTTATCCTGCTAACTGTTCCAAATGTCCGAACTGAATTTGGTAAAAGGTCTTTTATGTACTCTGCGCCATCGTCTTGGAACACCTTACAAAATAATTTTAAACTGGAAGAACTTGTCCCGATTGGTGTTTTTAAATCTCTGATGAAGGATTTTGAGGCTGATTCCCTGACCTGTCAATGTTTTTAATTTGCTGTTTTTGATATTGTTATACTCTTGTGAATTCATGAATGGTTTTTACTAGATTACTTGTAGTTTTTCATGTTGTCTGTCTGTAATTTTTTGTAATGACTTGGTGCTGCCTATCTTGGCCAGGACGCTCTTGAAAAAGAGATTTTAAATCTCAATGAGCCCTTCCTGGTTAAATAAAGGTTAAATAAATAAAAATAAAAATCCCAGGTCTATTAGCGGTTAGTGATTAAGAGTCAGAAGCACGCCTTTCCACCCTCAGACTGATGGTCTCGAAGAACGCTTTAACGCTACCCTCAAAGGTATGTTGAGAAAGTTTGTCTCTGAAACAGGCAAGGACTGAGACAAGTGGCTGCCCTTCCTCCTATTTGCCTACCGTGGGGTGCCGCGGAGCTCCATGGGTTTCTCACCTTTTGAGCTGCTGTATGCCCACCAGGTCAGAGGTCCCTTGGACATGCTGAGGGAGAGCTAGG